>NC_090651.1:25863594-26163594 GCF_040937935.1 Hyperolius riggenbachi | reverse complement strand
GACGGAAAGAAGGTAATGACAGGGAAGCGAGACGCGCGGCCATTAGACGGGTACAAAGCGCCTTTTTCAGGATCGTCTACAAAACAACCCCAAAGAACGTCCACTATGCAAGCTATGTAACTTTACAACCAAAGTCATACACGCGTAAACACAGCCATCATATTTACCGCTCTAAGGAGAACTGACGCTTTATGCGCTGGAGAGGTTTCTATTAACCGCTTCCTCCCTGCGGCAGGAAAACCGCTCCGAAGGGAAAAATCGCTTCTTGCTTATCCTAACCAATCATCCCCAGGCTGCCATCTTTATACTTTAAAAATATGGTGATCACAGATCTTGATAGTATTACCTCCTTGCATTCACGTATACAAGATTTCACACATGCTTCACCCCTCCTCTAGAATGCCCTTCCACAACACATCCAGCACTCTCCAACCTTTGCAGTGGCGTAGCAATAGGGAATGCAGAAATAGCCACCGCACCGGGGCCCTTGGGCCAGAGGGGATCTCCCTTAAAGGATACCCGAAGTGACATGTGACATGATGAGATAGACATGTGTATGTACAGTACCTAGCACGCAAATAACTATGCTGTGTTCCTTTTTTTCTTTCTCTGCCTGAAAGAGTTAAATATCAGGTATGTAAGTAGCTGACTCAGTCCTGACTCAGACAGGAAGTGACTACAGTGTGACCCTCAGTGATAAGAAATTCCAACTATAAAACACTTTCCTAGCAGAATATAGCTTCTGAGAGCAAGAAAGAGGAAAAATAGGCGAATTTCTTATCAGTGAGGGTCACACTGTAGTCACTTCCTGTCTGAGTCAGGACTGAGTCAGCCACTTACACTCTTACACACTTTAACTCTTTCGGACAGAGAAAGAAAAAAAAAGAACACAGCCTAGTTATTTGTGTGCTAGGCACTGTACATACACATGTCTATCTCATCATGTCACATGTCACTTCGGGTATCCTTTAAGTGCTGTATTAACTCTTTAGTGATTCTGTGCTGGTAAGGAACACTTCTATAGATACTTTGGATAGTGGTAATCATTACCAAACTGTTCCCCATCCCCTTCTTGCACCTCTGACACTGTGGCTGTCCTTGGAAGGTTTTGGTGCGCAATATCAATTGTTATGTATAAAGTGCTTGGGGGCCCCATGTAAAAATCGCACCGGGACCCAAACCTGCCAACCTTTGATATCTTTAAGGTGAACCCGACGTGAGAGGGATATGGAGGCTGCCATATTTATTTCCTTTTAAACTATACCAGTTGCCTGGCAGCCCTGCTGATCCTCTGCCTCTAATACTTTTAGCCATAGCCCCTAAACAAGCATGCAGCAGATCAGGTGTTTTTTGACATTATTATCAGATCTGACAAGATTAGCTGCATGCTTGTTTCTGGTGTACTTCAGACACTGCTACAGCCAAATTGGTCAGCAAGGCTGCCAGGCAACTGGTATTGTTTAAAAGTAAATAAATATGGCCTCCATATCACTCTCACCTTGGGTTCACTTTAAACACTCCTTAAAAACTAATTTTTTTTTTACGACAAGCATACACTCTGACTTAGGCCACTCCCCCCTTGACCTAAGGCCAAGGTGCACTCCATCTAGATATCCTAAACATGCTGACTCTGGGTATGTTTACTGTATACTACCCACCTATGCCCCACCCCTTATTCCTTTAGATTGCAAGCTCACAAGGGCAGGGTTCTCTCCCCCTTTTGTGGCTTGGAATTCATTATATGGTACATTTTATACATCCTGTGATACTTTTGTCACTGTAATTACCAATTCTGCATTTTGTACCAATTCTGTATTTTGTATCGATTTTGTATTTTGTATCGATTTTGTATTTCGTATATTGGTGCACACCAGGGTTTGGCTCAAATTTGAATTCGGGTGAATCCGGATAGTTGCTATCCGGATTTCACCCTATTAATGACAATCACCTGTGCGGGCTGGGCGGGGGGTCAATCTTACCTATCTGACGTCTTCTTTGGTCCGTCCCTCGGCGCCTCCCACGATGCGGTCCACGCGCGTCACATGATTATACACTTCCTCCTTCAACCCGGAAGGAGGAAGTGTTTGTAATCACGTGACCGCCGCGTGGACCGCATCGTGGGAGGCGCCAAGGGACGGACCGAAGAAGACGCCAGATAGGTAAGATTGACCCCCCCGCCCAGGAGATCGTCATTAATAGGGTGAAATCCGGATAGCAACTATCCGGATTCACCCGAATTCGAATTTGAGCCCATCCCTGGTGCACACTATTGCCTGTATTATTATGTACCCCATGCTTGTTTCTTACCATGTATTCCCAGCATTACAGAAAATTGTATGGTGTGTACTAGGCATAACAGGGAATCAATGTGCATCTGCTACATGTGCTTCTAACAGGGAATCGAGGTGTGACTGTTACATATGCTTCTAACAGGGGAATCGACGCGCGACTGTTACATGTGCTTCTAACATGGATTCAACTCGTGACTGCTACATGTGCTTCTAACAGGGTTTGAATAGATACGCAACTGTTACACATGCTTCTAATAGGGAATCAACGCGCAACTGTTACATCTACTTCTAACAGGGGAATCGACGCGCAACTGTTACATGTGCTTCCAACAGGGAATTGACGTACAACTGTTCAATGTGCTTCTAACAGGGAATCAATGCGTGACTGCTACATGTGCTTCTAACAGGGTAATCGACGCGCAACTGTAACATGTGTTTCTAACAGGGAATTGAGGCGCGACTGTTACATGTGCTTCCAACAGGGGATCGAGGCACGACTGTTACATGTGCTTCCAACAGGGGATCGAGGCACGACTGTTACATGTGCTTCCAACAGGGAATTGAGGCACGACTGTTACATGTGCTTCCAACAGGGGATCGAGGCACGACTGTTACATGTGCTTCCAACAGGGAATTGAGGCACGACTGTTACATGTGCTTCCAACAGGGAATTGAGGCACGACTGTTACATGTGCTTCCAACAGGGAATTGAGGCACGACTGTTACATGTGCTTTCAATAGGGAATCGAGGCGCGACTGTTACATGTGTTTCTAACAGGGAATCGAGGCGCGACTGTTACTTGTGCTTCTAACAGGGAATCGAGGCGCGACTGTTACATGTGCCTCTGGTATCGGTCCCTAATTTGTATAGAGGTGTGGTATTCGCCCCCCGATTACAGACGCACTCAATTTAACGTTGACATCCGTATAAAACGTGTAGAGTGTTGGGATGAATCGATTCTCCTCCCTCCTTAGTTCCATGTGCCTTTAATCCGCAGCGCTCTACCGGAGGGGATCAGAAACTGCGAGTTCCTTCAATGGGAAACAGACCAGGCCGAGGTTATGAAGATGGGATTTGGCTGGACGGCGCGCTGCGTGAGCAGGGATTTAATTGAGTTCTGGTGCCTCTGTTGGGATGCTGCAGACGGCCGAGTGATTGAATGTTGTCACGTAACCTCTTCAATCCTCTCATTCACGTTTTCTTGTCAGTAGCTAACAGCTCGGAGGCAGCGCAGAGTGAGTAATGTCGGCTAGGAAGAAGCCTTGTGGACTCAATCCATCAAAGTAACGCTGCCTGGGTCAGACCCTCAACCAGGGCCTGCTGTGCCGGCCTAAAATAAGATGACAGCGGCTGTGTTTACATAGAAAAGAACAGAAATAGTATTACAGTACTGTATTATGTAGCGACTAGTAAAAAGGCCTGCCCGTTAAAAAACGGGCGCTAGGTCACAGCCGCTACCCCCCGCAATGCACGCACATACGCGTCCTGCTTGCTCGTTCCCCACCACTGTCTGAAGTAGATGCACACAGGTAGCTGCTTGCTTGGCCGTTGGAAAAAATTTTTATTTCCCACAATGCAATGAGAACCTCTATGAACCACAAACAACAAACTGTCAGATCCGGCCCTGTGTCCTAACTGCCCTGGCTGCGCACATGCTCAGTACAAAAAAGACAGGGACACACAGCCGTTCAGTTGATGACGCAGGGGCACTTGCATTTTATTGTATAGGATATACGGCCCCCTCTTCGGCCCTATAGCCATCCACGTTACATCGCCAGACGGACCGTCTACAAGGTAAGCATTCATCATCTGATACAGACTTTGCGAATGCGGTCTGATTTATAGCGATAAGCACAAATTTTGCTTACACGTAATTCCGCATCAAAATTCACAGTTACGATGCAAAATCGTAATGCGAAATTTTGGGGAAAAAACGTAATTCATTTAATCTGTGATTGTAATCAGGAACTGTAATTTCGCGTTTCTGCGTAATTTTTGAATAATTTCATGCCGGCTATTGTCGCTATAATTACTACATGTGTTAAGGAGAATAGTAGGCTGGATGGTGTACTGGTTAAGGGCTCTACCGCTGACACAGGAGACCTGGGTTAAAATCTCAGCTCTGCCTGGTCAGTAAGCCAGTAATTCAATAAGGAGCTCTTTTGGTGAGACTCCCTAACACTGCTAATGCCTACTGAGTGCGCTCTAGTGGCTGCCTCATAAGCGCTTTGAGTCCGACAGGAGAAAAGCGCTATATAAAAAAAAAGGAATTATTATTATTAGTTGGTACAAGTCAAAGAAAAATAATGTTTCAAAAAGACCTTGTAGTTTTTGAAAAAATCTATTTTACTAATGCAAAGGAAAAATGTTTTTTAAACTCCGAAAAATGAGTTTAAATTTTTTTTTTCCTTCGCATTTTTAAAATCGATTTTCTCAAAAATTACAAGTCTTTTTGAATAATAATAATTATTTTTTTGACATGTACCCACTATTCTCAACACATGTAGCAATTTTGATGACAATTGCATGTATGGGGGCTTTGTTAATAAAACCTAATCATAAAAACATATACATTTAAAAAAAAATGACAATTAAAAAAAATGACATAAATAGTTACCTTAGGAACTGAATTTTTTATTATGTATGTGAAGAGGGCATTTTACTGTTATTTTTTTAAAATATGGGCTTGTAATTAGTGATGGGCACTAAACAGAAAAAATACACTTTTATTTACAAATAAAATAGTGTCTCCATACATTGTACCAGAAACATACTTTAAAGAGAACCTGAACTGAAAATAAAAAGTCAAAATAACCACACACAGGTCATACTTACCTCCTGTGTAGTTTACTCCTCAATCTCTTTCTCCTTTCCTGCATCCTGTTTGTCCACTGTGATCAATGGAATTCTCCATCCTCCATTTTAAAAATGGCCATTACCCCATAACAGCTTCCTGGTCAGCACACTGTTAAACTGTAATATCATCCACTTGAGCCATAGGGAAGCATGGACATTAATATGCACATTCAGTTGTAACTGACAGCTGCTGATATATAACTGACAGCAACTGGTATATTTCAGTTCTGACAAAATATTGTCAGATTCAGAACTGGAAGGGATCACTGTAAGAAGAAAATGGTGAGCTTCTGAGAGGAACTGACGGGGAGGTTAGTATGTAATATTCATTTGCAGTTAAAATCATGTGTTTATTTTAATTTTACTCAGTTCAGATTCCCTTTAAATGTTGCAATAACTGGGACAAATGGGCAAATACAATGTGTGGGTTTATCCACAGTAGAAGGTTAAAAACTGAAAAAAAAAAAAAGAATATTTTTCCTGTTAAAAGGCATGTAGAATAAAATAATTCTTAGCAAAATGTACTACCCAAAGAAAGCCTAATTGGTTGCGAAAAAAAACAAGCTATAGATCATTTCGATCGATTTCTGATAAGTAGTGATAAAGGTATTGGCGAATGAATGGAAAGAGCGCTGAAAGGTGAAAACTGCTCTGGTACAGAAAAGTAAATGGGAAGTGGTTAATGCTAGTGGAATTTCACTTTAAACGTTCCGGAATGCTCGCTTGCAATGCATCTAAACTACACCCGTGAGATAATTCATTCTGTCCCAGCAGCTAAATGATGCAATGTCTGTCTCACCCAGTATTAGCGCGCCGGGCATCAGCTATTAAAATCTCGTGTATTCGGGGGACTTGTAACATTGCATGATTCATGTAGACGACATAATGGATAATGATTTCAGCCAGCAGACACCTGGCGTTTCATTGCCAAGCTGCGATGGAGAAGAACGTTAGAATTCCAGTCGTAATCAGTTTAGCAGACGCGATTCCCCCGTATTAAATGCCAGTTGGCTGGCCGCTGCCGTCATCAGGTTCCCAGTGCCAGGGCTCTTCCAACTGGCAGAGAACCAACAGCTTAGCAAGATATGATAGTGGGCCCTTTTTTTCCTGGCAGAGGTAGCAGGTCGATTCATGTCAGCGGGTTAGCAGCACAAAGTCGCGGCTACTGGTTTTCCTCTAGATAATTCCCGTCAGTAAGACGCATCAGGCAGACAACGAGCTGTGGACATTGGAGGAAATACACAACCTTATGCCGAGGGAATAGATGGGAAGGGTGCAAAAGGGGCAGTTTCTTCAGAGCCATGTGGCTAGGGCCCCAATGTATTTATGTTTTTCTCATAAAATTAAAGAGGCACTCCAGGGAGTGAACTTCATCCCAATCAGTAGCTGATACCCCCTTTCCCACGAGAAATCTTTACCTTTTCTCAAATAGATCATCAGGGAGGTCTGTATGGCTGATAATGTGTAGAGTTGGGCCGAACCTCCGATTTTAGGTTCGCGAACCGTGTTCGCGAACTTCCGCGGAAGGTTCGGTTCGCGTTACAGTTCGCGAACCGCAATAGACTTCAATGGGGATGCGAACTTTGAAAAAAAAAAAATTATGCTGGCCACAAAAGTGATGGAAAAGATGTTTCAAGGGGTCTAACACCTGGAGGGGGGCATGGCGGAGTGGGATACACGCCAAAAGTCCCGGGGAAAAATCTGAATTTGACGCAAAGCAGCGTTTTAAGGGCAGAAATCATATTGAATGCTAAATGACAGGCCTAAAGTGCTTTAAAACATCTTGCATGTGTATACATCAATCAGGTAGTGTAATTAAGGTACTGCTTCACACTGACACACCAAACTGTTCACTGAACAGAACAGGTATACAGTGGCGGGTTCACTGAACAGAACAGGTATGCAGTGGCGGGTTCACTGAACAGAACAGGTATACAGTGGCGGGTTCACTGAACAGAACAGGTATGCAGTGGCGGGTTCACTGAACAGAACAGGTATACAGTGGCGGGTTCACTGAACAGAACAGGTATGCAGTGGCAGGTTCACTGAACAGAACAGGTATACAGTGGCGGGTTCACTGAACAGAACAGGTATGCAGTGGCGGGTTCACTGAACAGAACAGGTATACAGTGGTGGGTTCACTGAACAGAACAGGTATGCAGTGGCGGGTTCACTGAACAGAACAGGTATACAGTGGCGGGTTCACTGAACAGAACAGGTATGCAGTGGCGGGTTCACTGAACAGAACAGGTATACAGTGGCGGGTTCACTGAACAGAACAGGTATGCAGTGGCGGGTTCACTGAACAGAACAGGTATACAGTGGCGGGTTCACTGAACAGAACAGGTATGCAGTGGCGGGTTCACTGAACAGAACAGGTATACAGTGGCGGGTTCACTGAACAGAACAGGTATACAGTGGCGGGTTCACTGAACAGTACAGGTATGCAGTGGCAGGTTCACTGAACAGGTATGCAGTGGTGGGTTCACAGTACAGGTATGCAGTGGTGGGTTTACAGAACAGGTATGCAGTGGTGGGTTCACTGAACAGGTATGCAGTGGTGGGTTCACAGTACAGGTATGCAGTGGTGGGTTCACAGAACAGGTATGCAGTGGTGGGTTCACAGAACAGGTATGTAGTGGTGGGTTCACAGAACAGGTATGCAGTGGCGGGTTCACTGAACAGGTATGCAGTGGTGGGTTCACAGAACAGGTATGCAGTGGTGGGTTCACAGAACAGGTATGCAGTGGTGGGTTCACAGAACAGGTATGTAGTGGTGGGTTCACAGAACAGGTATGCAGTGGCGGGTTCACTGAACAGGTA
Source organism: Hyperolius riggenbachi (assembly GCF_040937935.1). NCBI lineage: Eukaryota > Metazoa > Chordata > Amphibia > Anura > Hyperoliidae > Hyperolius > Hyperolius riggenbachi. Next base: position 26,155,623 of record NC_090651.1, on the reverse strand, counting down.
TGCAGTGGTGGGTTCACAGAACAGGTATGCAGTGGTGGGTTCACAGAACAGGTATGTAGTGGTGGGTTCACAGAACAGGTATGCAGTGGCGGGTTCACTGAACAGGTATGCAGTGGTGGGTTCACAAAACAGGTATGCAGTGGTGGGTTCACAGAACAGGTATGCAGTGGTGGGTTCACAGAACAGGTATGCAGTGGTGGGTTCACTGAACAGGTATGCAGTGGTGGGTTCACAGAACAGGTATGCAGTGGTGGGTTCACAGAACAGGTATGCAGTGGTGGGTTCGCAGAACAGGTATGTAGTGGTGGGTTCACAGAACAGGTATGCAGTGGCGGGTTCACTGAACAGGTATGCAGTGGTGAGTTCACAGAACAGGTATGCAGTGGTGGGTTCACAGAACAGGTATGCAGTGGTGGGTTCACTGAACAGGTATGCAGTGGTGGGTTCACTGAACAGGTATGCAGTGGTGGGTTCACAGTACAGGTATGCAGTGGTGGGTTCACAGAACAGGTATGCAGTGGTGGGTTCACAGAACAGGTATGCAGTGGTGGGTTCACAGTACAGGTATGCAGTGGTGGGTTCACAGAACAGGTATGCAGTGGTGGGTTCTTACAGAACAGGTATGCAGCCAGGGACAAGCTAAGCCTAACTAATCTTTCCCTATGAGAGAGAGTGTGCAGCAGCTCGCCCTACTCTCACTAATGCAGGCACACGAGTGACCGTAATGGTCGCCGCTGCCTGCCTTTTAGTAGGGGGGAGTGGCTCCAGGGGCTAGTGTAGCCTAATTGGCTACACTGTGCCAGCTGACTGTGATGTAGAGGGTCAAAGTTGACCCTCCATGGTGCATTATGGGGCGAACCGAACTTCCGCAAAGGTTCGCCTGCGGGACGCGAACCACGGAAGTTTGCATGAAACCGTTCGCAGGCGAACCGTTCGGCCCAACTCTAATAATGTGGTGAAACCCCTTCCATAGTGTGATGTGATGACCGTGTCCTGACAGTTTCCTATCTGTGAACCTTGTTGCATTGTGGGAAATAACAGTTTTTTTCCAACTGCCAAGCAAGCAACATTTCCCTCTGTGCATATAACCCTAAGTAACGAACATTCCGTACAGATCACCTGACAGAACTAAAGCTTTCACCATCAGTGATACATTTCAGAATGTAAATCAGGGAGAGGAAATATTTTATAATGAGCAAACACTGACTAAATAATCTATAAATAAATATTGTAAAAAAATAAGCAAATGTATTAATTATGTTGTTTTCACTACAGTTCCTCTTTAAAGAGGTGGACCTTGAGTCACAAAAACAGATGCTTACCTCTGGATCCTCCTGAGGCTTCCCCCGTCCTCCTCCCGACCATTGTGGCTGCCTGTGATCCTTCTGAGGATCGCCACTGCGACATGCATGAGCATGGCTGTACTTCACCCCCACAAGTACGGCCGCACCTGGGCAGTAGCACGGTGGTCCTAAGGACAGCGCTGGAAGCCTCTGCAGAAGGCTTCCCACATATTAACGCAAGCGTTATACAACTGACCATTGTGAATCCAGCCTACAGGATTTTTTCCTCTGTTTGTCTTTGTAGATGAATGAAGCAGATTGTACTTCAGACAGTCATGGGCGTTCTTTAGAATTCAGTCTTAAAGTGGACCTGAACTCTTGCACAGGACAGAAGGAAAACCTACAGAAATGCACCCTGTATGTATTAGAGAGTTTAGCCTGTCTAATTCCCTCTCATCTGTGTCTAATCACACGTTTCATCTCTCAGCTGTGTCAGCTGACTGCCATGGCAGATGAGCTCATTTATAAGCACAGGATGTTAGCAATATGTCTGCTTCCATGAAAGCAGGAAGTGGACACACTGCAGATTTATTGCAGGATCTGTATCAGCTTTAACAAAGAAATGTTTTTTTTCTGTTAAGATTATTATGCTGTTGTGTATCTTTTAAAGCAGAGAGGAAGTTCTGCGTTCAGGTCTGCTTAAAGAAAACCTGAACTGAAAATTATAAGTCAAAATAGCCATACACAAGTCATACTTACCTTCCATGTAGTCTACTCCTCAGTGTCTGTCTCCTGTCCCGCGTCCTGTTTGTCCACTGTGATCGATGGAATTCTCCGTCCTCCATTTTGAAAATGGCCACTACCCCATAACAGCTTCCTTGTCAGCACACAGTTTAACTGTGATTTCGCCCACTTAAAGAGACACTGAAGCGGAAAAAAATGATGATATTATGATTTGTATGTGTAGCACAGCTAAGAAATAAAACATTAAGATCAGATACATCAGTCTAATTGTTTCCAGTACAGGAAGAGTTGAGAAACTCCAGTTGTTATCTCTATGCAAACAAGCCATTAAGCTCTCCGACTAAGTTAGTCCTGGAGAGGGCTGTTATCTGACTTGTATTATCTCAACTGTAAGTAAACTGTTTAATTTAATTTTTCTCTGCTAGAGGAGAGGTCATTACTTCACAGACTGCTCTGAAAGACTCATTTTGAATGCTGAGTGTTGTGTAATCTGCACATATTATAGAATGATGCAATGTTAGAAAAAATTCTATATACCTGAAAATAAAAGTATGAGAATATTTTCTTTGCTGCTAATCTTCTAGTACGGTAATTATTCATAGTACACAACCAATTCACAATATCATATTTTTTTTTTTCGCTTCAGTGTCTCTTTAAGCCATAGGGAAACATGGACACATCAGTTCTCCTCTCAGCTGTAACTGACAGCAACTGATAAATAACTGACACCAACTGATATATTTCAGTTCTGACAAAATGTTGTCAGAACTGGAAGGGATTATTGTCAGCAGAAAATGGTGAGCTTCTGAGGGGAACTGACGGCAAGGTGACTATGTAATGTTCATTTGAAGTTACCTCATGTGTTTATTTTAAATAATTTTACTCAGTACAGGTTCTCTTTAAAGATGGCCGTACATCTATTTATTTTGATGCCCAATCGACCATCCGATTTAATAATTTTATGGAATTGGATTTTAATGTGTAGAAACGAGGGGGGGTCACATTGTCATTTGGGGGGACAGTGGCAGAGGCAGACGGATGCGCTGTCTCAAGGCCGATTCTCGAGATATTTCATCGGTATTGGCGTGCAGTTTATGGAAAGCCAACAGATCTCTTTCTGTTCAGATTCTAAACACCGTTGATTGATAAAAGAACAGGTTTTCCCGAAACCAAAATGATATGATTTTCCTTAGATTTGAATTCTTTGTGATAATATTTATTGGACGTCTAATCATTATTAAGCATCGCCTGGTCCATGCCTGGCTTCAGTGCTGCGATAGGAGCACAATACGCGGTCTGTACGTATGACGCACTCGTTATACATTACATCCTGCTGGAAATTTTCTATTTTCCATTCAACTTTACAACATCTGAAACGGTAACCTTGGCAGTCTGAGTTACCTTTAATAGGTCGAGGTCTTCATTAGTCCGGCTGATTAAGTACTTGGGGTCCTTTAAAAAAAAAAAATCCCGGACCTATGAATCAGATTTCCTGAATCATAAAATTAGCAGATCAATGGGGATCTATCAGTCTCAACCAGTTCCCTGCCAGCTCCATCCTCCCACAAGAGCGCCATTGTGCCCGGCGGGTGCGTAACCCTATTTGACCGCGTGGCGAAAAGTGCCATTTACTACATTACCCCCCTGTGCTCCTAATAAGCCCCTATTTTTTCCCCGGGACACTACGCAGTCTGTGCTGGGGCGAGCGTCCTTAGCTGCAGAGGCCGTCACATGATCCGCTGGATGTATAAACCGTGAAACGCTTAACTTCCACGCCACGCTGGTGAAAAGTTCCATTAAATTTAACAGTTCTATTAAAAAGGAGGCAGGAGTTAAGGAAGCCTTTGTTAGCGGCGCAGCGCCTGTGGGATGTGTACAGGGCTGGGACGGGCAGCCGTGTTCAGCGCTAGCTATTAAAATGCGTTTTGCAGGCCCTTGGAAGAACGCTGGAGCGCTGCTTGCGGAGGGTGGAATCCACTCTCTGGTTTGCCATAAAACGGACTGTCTTTATGATGTACAGGTGCAGCGCGCAGAAGAATAGTCCCACTCTCTCGCTCTCCCGCTTTTACAGCGCAAGACACTTTTCAGAAATCCAACGCGGAATCGGCTAAATAAGCATCTGAATTTTTAGGAGGGTTCTGGCAATTTTAATTGCGTGAGCATTCCTGTTCCTGTACGGCAGAAATATGCTTTTTATATGTTCTGTGCTGCCACTTTGCCAACAAGCAGTATGAAAAATATTGGATGTCGGATTCCAGCGATGGGCTGGCCAGAGGGTTGTATTTTGCAAGGTGCAGTGTGTGCTTTTACTTTGGGGATTTAACCAGTTTGTGCCGCAGCCATGTCTATTTATGTGGATTTATGTATTCTTGGTATATAACATGAATAAAAGTAGCCGTAAGAAGCACTGGGTCCACAAACTGCTTGACAGGGCTTGTTCTAGCTACAGTGGGGCCCCAGGGTTAGGACTGTTTATTGGGCAGGGCGACTGCCCTGGTCGCAGACCAGCAAGTAAAAGAAGGGGGGCGCAGGAAGAAGGACATAACTGCTAGGGAGCTGGTGACACGCGGTGCAGCCAAATGGAAGAAGATTACCAGCGCAATAACTTTCCTTGACTCCTCCTGGGCTGCTTGCATCTGACGTCAAGTCATCATCACGTCACCACCGCGTGATGACACCTGGTGTCTTGTAGCGGTACAGCAGGCTGTCAGTGGGCGGCGCCCATGGAGGAGTCGGCTTTCCGGGAGATCTTCGCCTGTGTTTTCCTGGTCCCTGCTTCCTCCTGGATGAGCGGCTGGTCACTAGTAAGTAGGCAGATTTACTTGTGATCTGTGGCTGTGTACCTGTTCCTAAAGGGTAAGGGTTCACGAGTCCTTGGGCTGGGGGGAGGGGGTAATGGGGTGCAAATTTTACACCCTCGCCCTGGGAGCAATTTAGTCTAAAAACTGCCTTGCCCAGGGCAAAAGTAAATTGTGCACCCCCCACCCCCCCTAGCAATCCCCCCCTGCAGCCCCAGAGCTGGGTCCAAGGACTCATCCCACGATCTTCACAGCCACACAAAATCATTAGGTGTCCATCATATGTCCAAAAAAGCATTTTTTGGGACTCCATAACTCCCCTCCTCCTTTTCCTTACAAATTCAGAGTGTACACAGCGGAGTCTGTTACCTAATCCAGGCAGGGCACAGGAGCATGGCTGGATTTGAGGCAAGGCCATAAAGGCCATGGCCTAGAGCACCAGGAAACAAGGTGGGAAGTGGGCTGGCACAATAAGGCAATTAAACTACCAAACCTGGTCTGTGGCCTCCCTGCTTTCACAAGGTAGAGAAGTCAAGAATAGCACAAGATGGGGAAGCAAAGCACAAGGGAACATAGGACGGGAGTATTCAAGACCAGTGGGTGGGGTTGACAGTGGGCCTTGGGCGGTAAAATGTAGAAATCCGGCCCTGCACAGGAAGCAGCATCGTGCTCCGGACCTTCCGTCGCCGCCTCTCTTCCTTGTTCCCTGCAAGCATGTATGGGATCACCAAAGCTGGCGGGGAGGGGGGAGACACTTTGGGGGCCCATACAGACTCTGAGGCAATTGCCCCCTTTGCTTCTATGGAAGTGACGGCCCTGCTCCTTGACATATAGTAGAAGAGAATGCATTATTCAGATTTTCCATTTTTACCTTAATTATTCCGGGTTTTAGCTTCAGAAGCACTTCTTATAAAACCATAGACGTAGTTAGAAATCATGCAGCCTCATAGCAAAATTTTGGTGGCCCCCTCACCCCCGCAAATTTTTTTTTAAAGCCTCCATATGGGCAGTTAGCACAACCTGCATTGCCTAGGTAACACAACACAAGCATTGCTAGGATATTGCACGCTATGCTAATTGCACGACGGACACCACATGGTCACTGTAAGTATAGGTAGTACTCAGTTAACAAACGAGATAGGGACTGTGGGTTCATTCTTAACCTGAATCTTTCCATAATTTTGCAATCTCTGTCCCCTGTACCTCTGTGCCTCCAGTGTACCCAAATGTGTTACTTCTGTTCCTCTGTGCCTACAGTGTCCTCATCTATGCCACCATTGTCCCCCCATCTCCTTATGGTACCACAGCAACATATTTTACCAAAACCAATTTTTTCTTTGAATCTTTAAGAATTGAGTTTCTCAAAAGCTACAAAGTCTTTTTAAAATATATTTTTGACTTGTTCCCGCATAATTAAAATTCTCACACATTTTTGGGCCGTGTCGGCGGGTCACTGGTAAGTCAGGCGCTCGTAAATTGAGGACAACCTGTGCTATTAAAATTGCTTTGTGCCTATGCCCCTGAGAGGCTGTATGAAATGGCATCGATTAAACAAATTGTGAAAGTATTACAGCAAACTGATTGTTTTAAAGCATGCATTTTCAAGATTCTTTTATGGTCCTTTAAACAATTATAGTGGGAACCTAAAAAAACAAAACAAAAACACAATATCAAACAGATACTTACCTAAGGAGAGGGAAGGCTGCAGGTCTTATAGAGCCTACCGCTCCTTTTATGGTCTCTGCGTTCCAGCGCTGTCACCCCCGTTGAATCCATCTGAAAATGGCGCCTGCGAATAATGGCGCACGGTGTTGCCGCTAATCCGTTTGCCGCTTATCGCTATTTAACGTTAAAGCCTTATTGTTATTTAACGTTAAAGCCTTATTGTTATTTAGCGTTAACACACAGAACCCTCTCTGTACCTATCCCTAACCCATAAACCCCCCCCCCCCCCCGGTGGTGCCTAACCCTAACAACCCCCCTGGTGGTGCCTAACCCTAACCACGCCCTGGGGGTGCCTAACCCTAATCACCCCCCTGGAGGTGCCTAACCCTAAGCACCCACCTGGTGGTACCTAACCCTAAGTCCCCCCTGGTGGTGCCTAAACCTAAGACCCCGCTGATGGTGCCTAACCCTAACCTTGACAGTGTTACATTAAATCCATTCACCGTTTTTCAGTTAAATAACGTCTGCAGTTTGGCTTATGTAGGGCACTATTGATAAATAACGTTACTGTGCACAATAACGTCTGCTGTTTCGCAAATGAACGGCACTATTGATAAATAACGTTAGTGTGCACCATTTTTCTTCTTTTTTCCCTGTGCGCCATTATTATGCAGTAATAACGATAAATAGTGATAAGCGTATCTTTTTAATGCGGCGCCATTTTTATACATAGGCGCTGTGCGCCATTATTCACTGATCCGCCCCCGTTAGCCGATTGGTCAAATACTGCTCTCTACCGCTGCAGGAAGTTTGGAAGTGGCTCCATACTGTCCCTATGATGGCGCACTCTCTCTCGCACTCATGCATGCGCAGTACAGAGCCGCTCCTGAACACTTCCAAAGCCTCCGGGAGATTTAAATTGGGTGACATGCTGGAACGAGGGGACCGCGAGAGGATCGGGAAGGCTCTGTAAGACCCAGAGCCTTCCCTCTTCTTAGGTAAGTATCTGTTTGTTTTTTAGGTTCCCGTTAGCTTTAAAATCTGTGTGCGTGTGTGGCGAGCCTAATGCTTTGTCCTTCGTACGTGTAGAGTGGTTACTGCAGTGCACAGAGGAAGGATTGGTTCTGTAAAGTTTTGGTTGTTGTGAAGGAAATTCTCGAGCCCAGCTGCCCCCGAGGTCTCAGAAGTTTCTTCCCGTCTCTGAGGTGTGTTTGTGCGGTTTGTGATTTCGGCACGAAAGTCATTAGATGAAGTAACGGCACGCACCTCATCATTCCTGCCCGTCTCGGCGCAGGCTGCGGGTGTGAAGCGGGTGTGAAGCGACAGCTCGTGAAGAGCTCTGAAGAGCAGCGAGAGAGGGAGAAGAGCCGCTTAATGAAGTGCTCCTTTCCAGGCGAAACTGGAGGGTACTCCAAGAAAACAAGATATCTGAGACTCGGCGGCTGTTCTCTGACTCCGCCAAGAGCATTGCGTTGCAGAAAGGCTTGGCACAGAAATAAAGTATTGCCGGTGTCTGATTAGCCTGAGCGGCAGATAAAGTGCTCCTTTTCTTCTACATCCACTTCTTTACGTTCCTCATGAGCTGTATTTAAAGGAGAACTATCGTGAAAAATTGTAACATTTAAAATACCCGTGAACACATACAAATAAGAAGTATGTTTCTCCCAGAGAAAAATGAGCCATAAATTACTTTTCTCCCTCTTGCTGACACTTACAGTTGTTACAGGGCCGGTTTAAGCAACAATGGGGCCCCAGGGCAAAATAAACCTGGGGGCCCCCCCAACAGATACCCCGGAGCAAAAGTTGGCATTAAGGGACCTTTTTTGCAGCTGGTATAGTAAGGGTGTGAAGTCCCAATCGGTCGGAGCGCCACATTCTAGCTACCCCAGCCTGCATGGGGGACAAGGGGTTAAAAAGTTTCAGGAGGGGGGACCCCACATAATTTAAAAAAAAAAATTCCCACACTCTAAACATAAATTTTTTTTTGGGAAAATGCCAGGGATCTTCATACAGCCATATTGCGGCTGTATAGCTGCCCAAAGCGCTGCGGCTGTGTATGGACCCCCTGGAAACCCCATCAGGAAATGTATTGCTCTTTCTTTTGATACATGTAAAATTACACTACCGTTAGGTACTAAAAGTGACATTTACCGCATTTAAAAGTATACTTTTTTCCTTAGAAACTTTAAAATCGATTTTCTCAAAAACTATAAAGTCTTTTTGAAAAATTGTTTTTTCCTCTTATTCCTAATGATCTCCTTAACACATCCTGCAAATTTAGGGTTTCTAGCATTTAAGGTGGATTTGCTATTAACCATTAAAGTCGGCTGGTTTTTAAATGTGTATTTTTTTTCCTTTGAAACTTTAAAATCGATTTTCTCAAAAACTATAAGGCCGATTTGAAATTTTTTTTCCTCTTGTAGCCACTGGGGGCCCCTACAAGCTCTGGGGCCCTGGGGCAGCTGCCTCCTTTGCCTCTATGGTAGCGCCGGCCCTGAGTTGTTAGTAGAAATCTGACAGAACTGACAGGTTTCGGGCTAGTCCATCTCTTCATGGGGGATTCTCAGCATGACCTTTATTCTTTATTAAGACACTCCTTGAAAAGGATTTAAGATACAGTAGATGGCTCGATAGATAATTTCCTACACGTCCGATCTCCCACCCGATCGTTTTGCTGCTCGATTGCGCATTGAACACAATGGAAAAAGATAAGAAAAACGAGCAGAAGATAAAAGAATCCCCCATGGATTTGAGCGGGAGAATCGAGCAGCAAAATCGGCCCGTGTAAGCCCAGCATTACTCTCGCCTACAAAGCTCTCCACAACATACAGTAGCTCCTTCCTATCTTAAAGTAAACCTCCGGACTAAAAATCTACTCAGCAGAACTGAAAAGGCTTGGTGTTTCTTTAACAGTTTCACAGCATCAGAACTTTGTTTTTCTTACCAAAGCATCATTTTTAGCTGCATTTTTAGCTAAGCTCCACCCATCAAAGAAAAAAAGCCCAGGCTTTTTTCCCCTGATGCTGTGCAGAGCATGATGGGATTTCCTATGTTGTTATTCACGTTGCCTAGCAACTGGGAGAGGTGCTCAGGACACAGGACAGTAGGAACTGTGTCTCATGCTCCCTCCTTTCAACCAAAAAGATGGCTGCCATCGTGAAATCAAACATTTGCCTGTTTTTTTAAAACAGTGTGGATAAGAGATTATATTACCTATCTATTTTAATTAACATAACTAATGTAACTTAATGACAGAATGTTTGTTTCGGCTGGAGTTCCTCTTTAAGCAACTTATTTCCAGATACCATCCTACACACAATCTCTCCTCTGCTAACAATATCTTTCTGTCTTCTTCCCTGATCACCTCCTCCCACTCCCGCTTACAAGACTTCTCTCGATCCTCTCCCCTCCTCTGGAACACTCTCCCTCAACACATCCTCCACTCACCCACACTTACTATTTTTAGGTGCAATCTGAAAACCCACCTCTTCAGGCAAGCATACTCTCCTACCTAGGACGCTTTGCTCACTGACCGCCATTTCTACCACCCCATACATAGCTTCCTTCTACCTATTGTCCTATACCTTTAAACCTTATGCTGGGCATACACGGCTCGTTTTTGCCGCTCGATTTTCCCGTTTGATCGTTTCGCCGCTTGATTCCGCAGTCAATTATCTTATCTTCAGCATGTTTTTCTTATCTTTTTCCATTCATTGCTATCTGGAATCGAGTGGTCAAACGATCGAGTGGGAGATCGGACATGTCGGAAATTATCTATTGAGCCATAGGCGTCGGCGACGCCGATAGGCGTCGGCGGGTCGTTAGTGGTATAGCATGGGAACAGCAGCTCGTTCGAGCGGCCTTTCCATGCCAGTTCACGGAGGGTGTCTCCGTGAACAGTGTGCGAGCCGCTGATTGCGGCTCGCACGCCTAATGTAAACACGCGGGGAAGAAATCCACGCTGTTTACATCATACGGTGCTGCTGCGTAGCAGCACCGTAAAGGAGATCGGCGGTCCCCGGCCTCTGATTGGGCGGGGATCGCCGGCATCTGATAGGCTAAAGCCTATCCGGCGCAGGACGGATATCCGTCCTGCGCAGCACGGATATCCGTCCTGCGCAGCACAGATATCTGTCCTGCGCAGCACACAGGTACAGGGAGAGGGAGGGAAGGGCAGAGAGGGCGGAAATCGCTGCGGAGGGGGGCTTTGAAAAGCCCCCCCCCAGCAAAGCGCAGCAAGCCGGCGGCGATCAGACCCCCCCCAGCAGGACATCCCCCTAGTGGGGAAAAAAGGGGAAAGTCTGATCGCCCTGCTGCAATCCTGATCGGTGCTGTGGGCTGGAGAGCCCACGCAGCACCGATCTAAAGAAAATAGGCTGGCCCTTTAGTGGTTAATGGCTCAAAAACGAGGCGTGTATGCCCAGCATTAGACTGTAAGGCCTTTTGGCCAGGGCTCTCCTTCCCTTTTGTTTCACAATGCTGTGCAATGGGTGTACATACCTTCCACCCCTTGTAAAATATGTAGTTAATTTGTTCACTGCATTAGTTGATATCAATCTATCTAATCTATCTCTATCTTCTACTTGAGCTATGTAATGTGCCAAACCCAATTCCGGGCAGGGTCCAGTCATGCTTTGCGAAATAAACCATTCTGATCTTCTACCGCGGGAACACGCAAAGGCACGTGATGGGCGTGAACGATAGTTGAAGCGATCACTGGAATTTTACGCGGAATACGTCGAGGATCTGCTGTGACAGTCGTGATCACCACGCATTGTGAGAGAATCGTACAAACGTACCCACGTCACATACCTACAAAAATAAACGCTTGATGCGGGAAAAATCTATAAAAAATTGTGCCGTAGGCATGGACCTTAAGTGATGTCTAACTAATGTATTCCTGCCCTCTTCTGTAGTTTAGCGATTGACATAGCTGGGTTTTTCAGCCACTACATTAGCTGCTTGTTTTGCAAAATAGAAAAACACTCATTTGATGGCCTAACAATAGACCCAGACGCAGGAATGTTAAGACTATACCGTTGTTCTGCGGGATTAACCTTGCCTCTCAGCTATTCTTCCCTCACCTCAAGTTAACATTGACCTTTTGAAGAGTTCTGAACTCCCAGCATGCATGAGGCTCGCCAAATTCCAGTGTGTGAGGATAGCTGGCCCCGGGGTGAGGACAATGCAGGCCGCTCTTCAGCAAACATAGGTTGTGTTTTCCTGCGATGAGGTGAATGTACACAGAGCGAGAATCTGGAGACAGATATAATGGACGGCTGCCAACAGTGATATAATATTGTTTCTCTTCAGAGGTCAGCCGTAAGCTGCAAAACCCTTCTGTGTAGCCATGGCGACATAGATGTACATCTCTACAGCATCCAGACCTTCGTGTTTATGTACCAAACTGACTCCCCTGGCAATGGCTTCATTTTTGGGCAGCATTACCAAGCTGGCCTCGTTATATTTTTGGGGCTTTTTTCCACGCAAGGGTAAACACAACTTAAAGAGGCCCTCTTGTGTAGTGACACATAGTACAATGCAGTAAATGATTCGGGATACACACTTTCACTGTAATATTCCTGGTTTCAGCTTCATAAACAATTACTATATTTATATAGTGCTGTATATTAGAATGTAGCCGCACCGTCCCAGTAATGCAGGCCCATACACACTAGATCAGTGATGGCTAACCTTGGCACTCCAGCTGTGACAAAACTACAAATACCATCATGCCTCTGCCTCCCCGAGTTATGCTTAGAGCTGTCAGAGTATTGCAATGCCTCATGGGACTTGTAGTTCCACCACAGCTGGAGTGCCAAGGTTAGCCATCACTGCACTAGATGGATGTCACCTGACGGGGATTGGTACCCACCCCCTTGGGCTACATCGTTGGGCCAAGGCTGTACTGATGCCTGGTGGGCCTGCAGCTAACAGGCTAACAATGTGTTCTGTTGCAATGAGAGGGAGGGAGGTTGACAACCCATGGAGCAGGGAAGCTGCAGCTGGGTCACCCCACTGCATCACACCATATCAGTTCAAAAGGATTCAGTAACTTGACCACCCCAAAGTCCACCTAAAAACCTTTGGAGACAGCTTTCTGTCATGCTCCCCCTACTCTGGAATGCCTTGCCAAGACAGCTCCAACCCTGGACATGTTTAAGTCAAAACTAAAAAGCCACCTGCTTAGTCTGGCATTTATGATCACATGACGTTTTCACCGGTACACATCACTATGCACTGATCTGAGACATATTTATGCGCTTTGGGTCTTACGGGAGAAAAGCGCTTTACAAATATCTTATTCTTGTTGTTGTTGCATGGATGATGTCATATGGTGGGTAGGTTGAGTGGGGAGAACAAAGCTATTGGCTATTGCTTGGCTGAATTGATCTGCTTGGCAGAACGCAGGCTGTGCGGCTATCGAGAGTTGGTGGCTGCTCTACACACGCCGGATTATTGCCAGAGGCAATCATTACTGTCCACCTCAGACAACTTTAATTTAGCGTGTGTGAGGGCCAGGGATTGTTTCAAGTGTTAGACAAACAGCAATAAAAAAACGTAATGACTAACAAAAACAAACACAAAAATAAAATAAAAAAAGTAATATTTTTGAAACTCGGTGGGATCTACCCTGGCTGACCAGTTGGCTCATAGTGCATGGATGGGTCGCAGGTTGACCAATACATTTGGGTGGCCATCAAACTTTTTATAAGATGGGTATAATTATGGTCAAAAACTGAAAAACATACAAAACAGGATCTCTCCGTAGTGCATTAACGTAATTTATTCCTCAGATGCGCAAAGAGATAAAACACTTACAAGAAAACGATAAGACATAAGCATATCATGGGCAACAGCCCAATAAAACAATCATGGGTGGCAACCTGTTCCTCCTCTGTGGCCTGCAGTGGATGGATGTCCCAGCTGGTGATGGACAATGGGGCCTTCCCTCTGATGCCCGTGTGCAGTGACTGCACGACGCGTTTCGGCATATCCACGCCTTTGTCAAGTGTGTCACTGCACTGCACACGAAGATAATATATAGTGGTTTATGTGAAGCCTGACCCGGATCTGAATGCATGACCCTATTGTCATGGCAACTATTTAGGGGATTGTTATAAAAAATAAAATGAAATAAACAATAGATTTTCCTTTAATTAAAACGTTTAGAAGATACAAGTAGTTAAAAGAGCACTTTTTACCTGTATATATGGCACTAGATAGTGAAGTGTCTGAAAGATTTCACGCCCGCAGCCATGAGCATTTTTCACGCAGTGAAATCTTTCAGACCCTTCACTATCTAGTGCCATATATACAGGTAAAAAGTGCTCTTTTAACTACTTGTATCTTCTAAACGTTTAATTAATTAAAGGAAAATCTATTGTTTATTTCATTTTATTTTTTATAACAATCCCCTAAATAGTTGCCATGACAATTAAGGAGCTGCTAGTGTTTGCAATACCACCCAGCCAAGTCTGGTGAGATTAGCGCAAGATTGCACATCATTTCCATAATTATGGTCATCCTATGTCTGTAGTTTGACTTTTTACTCATATTTACTCCTATTTAAAGCCTATTTCAAGTTACAGATCTAAAAATTCCATCTAACATCATTATTAGAATGTTCCGATCTTCTGCTGAATAAAGCTTCTGCGACAAAAAAATCCTGTCTTGACATTTTGCTCTGCCATTTCCATTCTCCTCCAGCTCCTGCCATGTGCGGTTCCTGTGTTTGAAAATTGGATGAGTGGTTATACCTGGCTTCATTTTGTCTAGATGTCTGTTAAGAACATGTGTTAAAGTGGATCCGAGATCAACTTTTACTCATTGCATAATTGTGTTCCTTTCCTATAGTTTATAGGGCATTCCTCAAGCCAAATACTTTTTTGGTTTTGTTTTAATACTCTAATTCCCTATAAACTAAACAAGCCACGCCCACACGTTTTCAGAGAGCCAAGGCACTTTCAGACATTAGCAAGGGCTCATGGGAGCTCAGTCTGGGCAGGAGGAGGGGGAGGTATTACTAGCCAGAGATTTCAGAGGCAGAGGGGAGGAGGGGGTTAGGTTTTTTTCATAGGCTGACTGCTGAAGATTCAGATAAGCTTGCCTCTGTGTAATGTTTACAAACAACATGGCTGCTGTCATTGTATCACAGGAAGAAATGATCATATTCTATTAAAGCTGTTTGCAGCTAGATTTGCTGTGTAAACTATCTAAACTTTAGATAAGATATATAGACAAGTTACTTGTTATAGTTAGTTTTTCATCTCGGATCTGCTTTAACTATACAGATTTGTCTTTATATGTGGAGGCCTGATGAAGGGTCTATATATGTTCCTTATATCGCATCATCCTGCAATTCAGAGTGTGGACGGGGGACACATATGGAATCTCTCTGAGAAGGTTGTGGTAGTCACTGGTGAAGTAAGTGGACAGTGTACACCTCCCCAAAGAGCTGCCCCCACCCTCTGGAACGCCCTTCCACCACCCATCAAACTTGCTCCCTCCTTCAACACATTCAAGCAAGCCCTCAAAACCCACCTCTTTAACCTCCTTGCCGGTTATCCCGAGCTCAGCTCAGGGTAACCTGCGCAGGAGGATTTCTCAGGCCCCGCTGGGCCGATTTTCACAATTTTTTTTTATTGCACGCAGCTAGCACTTTGCTAGCTGCGTGCATATCTTGATCGCCACCAATTCGCCGCTACCCGCCGCGATGCCCCCCTCCAGACCCCTTGCGCAGCCTGGCCAATCAGTGCCAGGCAGCGCTGAGGGGTGGATAGGGATTCCCTCTGACGTCCCGACATCCATGACGTCGGCGACGTCATCCCGTCCCGTCGCCATGACGACGGGGGAAGCCGAGCAGGAAATCCAGTTCTGAACGGGATTTCCTGCTTGCAAAGAGTGCCGGTGGCGATCGGAATCGGTAGGGGGCTATCATGTAGCTAGCGCTAGGCTAGCTACATGAATTTAAAAAAAAAAAGCGCTGCGCCGCCCCCTTGCCGACATAATTGGAACGGCAAGGGGGTTAAGATGGACTACCCACCCCCTACCACACAGTAACTCTCTACTGAATATTTACTTCACAGCCCCACCTAGTGTTTCCACTCACCCCCTTAGATTGTAAGCCTCTGGAAGGGTCCTCCCTTCCCTAGTGTAATCTATCTGATCGTCTGCTCTTTTCCTATGACAGGCAGCCTCGTACTTGTGTTACTGGGCCTACCTAACCAGCCCATATCGCATGATCATGTATTTTGTACTGTTTGCCTTGTATAACTTTGTTCTATGTTGTATAACCTTGTTACATCTGTCATCCTTGTATCATTGTATATATTTATTGTTTGGCGCTGCGTAATATGTTGGCGCTTTATAAATACAATACATAATAATTATAAAGAGAGAAGGTGGCGGTGGATGAGGGGAAACATCACTGGCCAGAAGAGGTATGGTTCACCTCCTGGCCTAAATCTGAGCATACTCTTTCTTGGTCGTGCTGTTGGGGGATTGTTAATATAGCATAGTGGTAGAACAGTAGAACCTTATTGAGGAGAGATGAACATGGTTGGGTAGAACATTCAATTAGTCATCTTGGGGGCATGTTTAGTTTAGGCACCATTTCAGGTCTGCTTTAAAGTAGCAGAGATACCTGAGTACAAGGCCTCTATAACACTTTGGCACCATTTGGCTTAAATACCTAAAGAATCCCCCACTTGTTAGATGGTGTAATCTCTTTCAGTCGAGCCTTTGTGCGGAGGATTAAGACCAGACCTCGGGAGAGACATCGCTAATATCTTTCAGATGGGACTCGTCTGCCTACCATCAGCCAAGCTCCCCTCGTGTGCCGTAATCACAAGAACAAGACAGTAGAACATCTTGAGTCCATAGAAATCCCCAAGGGTGGAATTCTTTACTGGGGAGAACAAGTGGCTTGCTGAGCAGAGCATATAAACACAGAGAGGCCGAGCAGTCAAAGCCACATAAACAGACACCAGATCAATAAATGGGCCACTTCAGACAGAGGTTGGGGGGGGGGGGCAGTGGAGGATGTTCGGAAGTTAATAACCTCCGTGGAAGTGACTATGCTGGCACTGTTACATGACAGGCCAACGGCTAACCAGTATCTGCTGAGCAGGATCCTCTGAAAGCCACTGGAACTAATCGCTAATTGGTAAACCAGAACCTTCCCACAATTAAACGCTCAATTTTGTAATCATTTGCAATTTATTTGGACAGTGTGGTTTGCAGAACTGTTTTGCACGTGTAGAAATACTGAATAGGGATGCCCACTGACATGCTAATAGTTCCAAGCTCTTATTATTGATTTATAAAGCACTAAGCACCAACATATTCCATGGTGTCGTACAGAGTAACAAACATGGGGTACATAATAAAACAGACAGAGTTTTTTTTACAGAACATTGTAACTTCCTTCCATTCTCCAATTTAAGTTCATTAATTTTCCTCTAAAATTGGCGTTAGAGTGTGGTAGGGATTATATTGCGAGCTCCACTGAGGACAGTCAGTGACATGACTATGCACATGGGCGTCCGCACATATGGCAAAATCGGGCATTTGCCCGACCCTGGCCTTCCGCTGCCCGCCCCTGGCCGCCTGCCCATGCGGCCAGCAGCGCAGAGAAGAGGGAGAGCTATGTGCGGATAGCGTCTCCCTCCCCCCTTCCCTCACCTTAGGGGGCTCTCCCTCCCTCGCTCTCCCCTCCGGAGTCCGTAACGAAGTGTGCAGCGGCTGGGCAGCGGGCGGAACTTACCTCGTCTCGCTCCTGCGCCGGAAGTTCTGGTGCCGCACTCTGGTCTGGACCAGACCAGAGTAGTGGCTAATCCATCCGGCGCCTGCGACAAGACGAGGTAAGTTCCGCCCGCTGCCCAGCCACTGCACACTTCGTTCCGGACTACATATACTGGGGACATATACCCCTGGCTACATATACTGGGGACATATACCCCTGACTACATATACTGGGCACATATACCCCTGACTACATATACTGGGCACATATACCCCTGACTACATATACTGGGCACATATACCCCTGACTACATATACTGGGCACATATACCCCTGACTACATGTACGGTACTGGGCACATATACCCCTGACTACATATACTAGGCACATATACCCCTGCCTACATATACTGGGCACATATACCTCTGGCTACATATACTGGGCACATATACCCCTGCCTACATATACTGGGCACATATACCCCTGGCTACCTGTTCTGGGGACATCTCTACCCCTGGCTACCAGTTCTGGGGACATCTATACCGCTGGCCACCTATTCTGGGGACACCTATAGACCTGGGGTTACCTATTTTTGGGGAACCACTGCTGTCAGATTGAGTGTATTTTGGGGAACTGCTGCCAGGTGAGAGGTGTCTACCATATTAAGGGGGCATTCTGCCTATTTATGCGAAATGCTGTCTATTTATGTGCCTCATGACTGCTGAATTTGTCTTGTTGGGGGCCTCATGATTGCTGAATTTATCTTGTTGGGGGCCTCATGATTGCTGAATTTGTCTTGTTGGGGGCCTCATGATTGCTGAATTTGTCTTGTTGGGGGCCTCATGATTGCTGAGTTGGTCATGTTGGGGGCCTCATGATTGCTGAATTTGTTTTGATGGGAGCCTCATGATTGCTGAATTTGTCTTGTTGGGGGTCACATGGAAAAAGCTGAATCATCATCATATGAGACATTAATAGCATTAAACCTACTTTTTCCGCTTTTTAAAACAGAAAATGAAACTGGGAGGTTCTAAAAAAATGAATACATTTTTCAGGAGTAGGATGGATGAAATTGTTTATTTTCACAGTTTATTTTCAACTTGGATTTTCCATAATGTTCATGTATGAGTTAAAACGTTTGTATTTAGTTTAAATTGCTGTTGGCACTTTGTGACAGTAAAGTGAATTTGCAGTTTGGACACTCGACCTCCAAAAGGTTCGCCACCACTGTCCTAATCTAATGTCCCACTATTGCTTTGTTCATGTAAACTTGTCTCCACCCACGACCACACCCACATTCTGGTTCATGACCACACCCATGTTTCGGCATGACGTAGCTCCATTTTTTGGCGCGCTACATGTGCCACACAACACCACCCCAAAATTTTCGGCCCTCTTTTTCCTCTCCCCTTTTTGCCCCCCCCCTGAAAAATTTTCTGCGGACGCCCATGACTATGCACCCTGTAAAGTGCTTCAGAAGATGTCAGTGCTATATAAATACACAATAATAATATGGTAGGACATTAGGCTATGACTATGGTAGGATTAGATTGTGAGCTCCTCTGAGGACAGTCAGTGACATGACTATGTACTCTGTAATGTGCTGCAGAAGATGTCAGTGCTATATAAATACATAATAATATGGTAGGACATTAGGCTATGATTGACTATGGTAGGATTAGATTGTGAGCTCCTCTGAGGACAGTCAGTGACATGACTATGTACTCTGTAATGTGCTGCAGAAGATGTCAGTGCTATATAAATACACAATAATATGGTAGGACATTAGGCTATGACTATGGTAGGATTAGATTGTGAGCTCCACTGAGGACAGTCAGTGACATGACTATGCACCCTGTAAAGTGCTGCAGAAGATGTCAGTGCTATATAAATACACAATAATAATATGGTAGGACATTAGGCTATGACTATGGTAGGATTAGATTGTGAGCTCCTCTGAGGACAGTCAGTGACATGACTATGCACCCTGTAATGTGCTGCAGAAGATGTCAGTGCTATGTAAATACACAATAATAATATGGTAGGACATTAGACTATGGCTATGGTAGGATTAGATTGTGAACTCCTCTGAGGACAGTCAGTGACATGACTGTGTACTCTGTAACGTGCTGCAGAAGATGTCAGCGCTATATAAATACACAATAGTAGTAATCCTGCCCCCCCCCCCCCCCCCGACACAGTAGACTACGGTAGGGATTAGATTGTGATGTCCTCTGAGGACAGTCAGTGACATGACTATGTACTTTGCAAAGTGCTGCAGAAGATGTCAGTGCTATATAAATACATAATAATAGTAATCCTGCCCCCCTCCCCTGACACAGAAGACTATGGTAGGGATTAGATTGTGATCTGCTCTGAGGACAGTCAGTGACATGACTTTGTACTCAGTAAAGTGCTGCAGAAGATGTCAGTGCTATACAAGTGCACAATAATAATATGGTAGGACATTAGACTATGGCTATGGTAGGATTAGATTGTGAGCTCCTCCTAGGACAATCATTGACATGACTGTGTACTCTGTAAAGTGCTGCCGAAGATGTAACCATTGGTGGCCGTACACTAGTAGTTGATCTTTCTTTCTTCAATTAGAAGGTTGAGCACAGAACTCATCTAATGGAAATGTAATCCATAAAAAGTACGTATATTAGATCAATAAAACACTAAGACCCCTTTCATACTGGGGCATTGCATCGCTCTCTGTCACTGCTCCCACGTTCCAGTGGCCATTAGTCTCTATAAGTCAGACACCTCTTCAACCCTGTTGTTCTAGTTTACCTCCCCATCAACGGGGGGTGTTTTTGGATTTCAGTAGCTTGGCCACCTGCAGTACCAATCTCTTTTCTAAGAGTGCGACCAACCTTCACCCAGCGCCCCACTGCTCGAGTGGAGACAGGATTGTTTTCTCCACCTGCTTCATGTGGCTGGTTGCCCCTCAATGCAACCCACCTTTCTGAGTATAATTGTATTCAATACATCTCTTCAAATTTTGGTGAATTTGGACTCCTGTTTTTTTTTTCCAAGGCGTATACTCACCTCACCTCCCCTTTGATTTCTGGTAGGCGGTCTTGGTAACAGCAAAATATAGTGGCAAACTGTAGTGTTCCTCGTAAAAATGTCCACTGGATTTTGCCTATCCTTCTACGGGCCCCAGAAGCCGTACTATTCTTTTATACATGTGGCCTCAATCAACATATGGTTAAGTTCTCCCAGCATAAATTTTGTATTTGCTAATTCAACAACTTTTCAGCACCCATCCATATGATCCAAGTGGAGGTTGAAAACTTTTGCCACCTGAGAAAGTCTTTTTTTTTCAACAAGTCCAGTCTGGGTCTCCAGGGTCACCAACAATCTCCAGTGTTCTCACCTTCTGAAAGACCTTCTGAAATCAGGCCTGTAGCGTAGCTGTGTGCGCTTTCTGTGCAGACACAGGTATTGCTGTGCCGGTAGCCCCTCTGGAGGTCACAGAACAGAGGAAATAGGTTATATAAACAAATCTTTTCCTTCATTGCTCATTGAAGACAGAGGAGGTCTTTTCTGCAGACTGCCAGGCTCTCCAGTTCAAGCCTGATAAATAACTCTCTTAATGGGATTGTCATGTAAACACATCAGAAAGGCTGAGCAGGACCATATCAAGGGAATTCTATAAAACAAAACTTGGCATAATGTACCCCAGTGTCTAAACTTAGGAGGCTTTGTCCAAAACAATTTTCTTTTTGTTTTGTTTTTCAGTAGTAGCTGACCTTGAGGCCACATGTATTTATATCTCTGAGCTCAAGGGAAGGTGTATGTATTGCCTTATCTACATACAGGCTGAAATTTCTCATCAGGCTTGCACAACACCTGCAATAATTTTTGAGATGAGAGGGGGGATGAAGGTCTGCGATGGGCGGTAACAATTTAAATCTATGCTTTTTTCAGTGCATGTTGTTTCAAAGGCTAGGTACACACGGCAGATGACACTTGGTCAAGGCAGCCATTAAAGAGACTCTGTAACAAAAATTTCAGCCTTATTTCTTCTATCCTATAAATTCCTATACCTGTTCTATTGTGGTCTGTCTTACTGCAGCCTTTCCTAGTTGCACTGTCTCTGTAATATATCTAATCTTCTTTTCTTTGTCAAGCTTTGTCCAGCCAGGGAGGAATGTGCTGCCTCTGCTGTGATAGGGAGAAGTTATGCACGCCCCCTGCTGGCTCTGTGTGTGTGCTTTGTTTATTGCTCTCAGTTTCACCTTGTCTGTAGACTGGAGTGCAGATAATTCCTTGTGTAATAAAAACCTGCAGTACAGTATACTGTAACATGATATAGATCATATATATACATATATATATATATATATATATATATATATATATACATATATATATATATATATATATATATATATATATATATAAATATATATATATATATATATATATATATATATATATATATATATATATATATATATATATATATATATATATATTACACATACATCGCTTCCTGGTTAGCAGCCATGTTTTTTGTTTGTAAACACTACCTAAAAAGGGCAATTAAAACCAGGATCGCAGCAGAGAGCGGTGGAAACGGCCAAGAGGGACCCAGGAGATCACAGTGACTCAATTGGTATGTTTTTTATTGTACAAATTGGACAGTACAGATTCTCTTTAAGGACTGCCTTGTCCTTGAATCTACTGTGTACAGGAATCCCGTGACACTGGATATATAGCAACAAGGATGCCAAAACCTGGAAACCCAGGAACCTGGAGTGCATTGTGTTCTCCTCACACCTGCATTGTTTTCTCCTCAGGAAATCACTCTACAGTTTTCTGCATGTCGTCCATCCTTCCCCTCCATAGCAACAGACCTCTAGGGTAGCATCTGAATAACCAGGGCTGCCATCGGGGCAGTACAAGCAGTACTGCCATATGTCGTAAGCCAGGTGACAGGGATTCCTCTTCATAGAAGGAGTGGAAATCCCTAGGCCTGTTTAATGAAGGGGGACTAGGAGCCTGATGGTGCAAAATATGTGACTGATTGTTGTGGGTAATTGGCCAATCAGATGCGCCGTTATAGTCGACCATAACGGCACATCTGATTGGCCAATGAGTGACGAAAAATTGTAAAAACACAGCTCATTGGCTGATGGCTCCGGTGGTCACATGACGGAGTCTGAACCAATGGGATTCGTGAAATCACGATCTAACGCTATAGTGTTATTTCTATTGCTGCAAGCGTTCTGTTATGTATATGACCAGCCTCGTTGATACATTTACACTACAAATATATGAATATATCGGCAAGAGGGAATATTTATTCATTGATATATTTACTTGCATTACCGACTATGAAACTACTTAGTGATTGGACTGATGTCTGATTGACAGGTTTGTTAGCCTATTCGGAACTATTTTTGGATGGGAAGGGCTGGATTGGGCCCTGCCTCCTCCCATAAGCCCTCACTTGAGACATAAAAGGGCTGCGGAGAGGACATACTTTCATGGCTGCTACCATATAGCCATTTTGCTATACTATGCACTGATTTTATTGTTGTTTGATGTACTTATGCACCTTAGTACTATGATTAGCACTCTTGCACTTTTATTAACTTTCCCTTGAAAAAGCTTCCCTTAAAGTGAACCTCCAGACTAAAAATCGACTCAGCAGCACTGAAAAGGCCTGGTGTTTCTTTAACAGTTTCATAGCATCAGAACTTTTTTTTTCTTACCAAAGTCTCATTTTTAGCTGCACAGAAGAAAACTGCCAGGGCATTTTTCCCCTGATGCTGTGCAAATCATGATGGGATTTCTGATGTTGTTGTTCTCGTTCTGCTGTTTTGGTGCAATTTTTTTTTTTTTTTACATTATGAATTTGACATTTGAAGCCTAGCGCGTGCAACTGGGAGAGGTGATCAGGACACAGGACAGTTGGAACTGTGTCTCATGCTCCCTGTCACCTCCTTTCAACCAAAAAGATGGCTGCCCCCATGACAAAGATGGCAGCCCCTATGAAATCACAAACATTTGCCTGTTCTCTTAAAACAGGGAGGGTTTGCTCAGTGTGGTGCACAGCAGTTTCTGATGGTAGCCCCGCGTATAGCTTTCACCCACAAACTGTCACCCGAGGCATTGAGTCCTGACCCTCTAAGGTGAAAGTAATTGTGTACATTGCCCAATAGATTTAACTAATTTAGCCAAGGCCACTATGAAAGTCAAATCATCTCTTTTCTGCTCCCTTTTACTAGGCACATAGACTCTACTTTGGCGGAGTGAAATTGGCACACTGTTGAGGTATAGCCACTGGCCAGACAGCTCTATGTACTTGTCTTCTGTAGTTGTAAAAGGCAGCCTGACAGGCAATATGAGCTTTATTAAAAGCACTAGTCATACAATGCGTTTCGTCGGTCTCACATGCTTCCTCGGGTACCCAGTGCCATTATAATGTGCCAGGAACATGTACTGCTTTGAAACCATAAAGTTTATTAAAAGCCATGCATACAACGTGCTGACACACTCCTGACATAGCAGTACTGTTACCCGAGCAAGCGGATGAGACCTGCAAAACTGGTTTGTGCTGCATTGAAACTATATATCCGAAGAAGCGGGTGAGTCCTGCGGTATGCATTGTAGGTGCTGCTTTTAATAATGTTTATATTTCCTGATAGGCTGAGTTTTACATGTACAGTAGCCTAGTACATGCAAACTTACCAGCCTCCCCCTATTTTTTATCACCAATGTTCTATATTGCCTGGATTCCTCCCTTTCCTTTGCTTATGGCATTTTTGGTGGCTTAGTGTAATTGGGGTAGTTGTATAGCATCATTTTTTTTTCATCAATCCTACAGTACAGCTGTGAACCAAACTCAGAACATGATCTGCATTCCATCTCTTCCAGCAACCAATGCTTATTACTGGGAGTCACATGACACGTCTATTTTAAACTCCTGCGAGCAAATATCTGAAAATCATCCAGACTTTGCTGAAGCGAACAGGATATTGGGACTCGCTCTACGAAAATTGCCTTTGACAGGCCCAAGCAAACTTTCCTACCCGTCTGTGCAAATTTAGCTACTGGTAGCGTTGCTGCGGACGGTGATAGATTGCCTTCCATTCACTGCCTACCCACATGCAAGCCATACGTCGTATTAACATTAGCACTTCCAGCGCCAAAAAATGAAAAAAAAGAAAAGGCCCGAGTCCGCTTGGTGAGCAACGGTATCAAACGCTCGTCAAACCCAACTCTAACCTCAGATCAGAAGCAGATGCTCTTGCAACACTTCGCAGCAGCGCCCCGACCGCCGCCAGGGGGGGAAGGACTTCTATAAGAGGCAATTCATCATCATATACATAAAAGTCCTCGCAATACCAACCAGATGGAGGGCGGAGAGGCCTTCCGATTCATTTGTCTCCCACCAGAAGCCATCTTCACTTTTTGATGATTGATTTTTTTTTTTAATAATCTCTTTAAATGGTTTAACAAAAAAATCCAGAGAATTCCACTTTATAAATCTTCTCCACTGTCAGCAAAAATTTCAGAGGTATAAAAAGTTATGAGCGATTGTCTTATCTTCTGCCTGAGGTGACTTATGGCCCGGGAGGGTGGCGGGGGAGGCGGTTTGTAGGTTATTGAGGTTTCAGCAGATTTTATGATTTGTGCTCACCGGATAAATGTACTTTTGTCAAGATCTGGCTGAGCTGAGCTTTGTAGTGTGATCTATAGGAGCATATAGCGATAAGATCAGTTGTAGGCCTCCTACGGCTCAACGGCCTACAAAACAATTCAGGTGTTGAGATATTCCATTAATATATTTAAAGGACCACTATCGTAAAAAATGTAAAATACATGTAAACACAAATAAGGAGTACATTTCTTCCAGAGTAAAATGAGCCATGAATTACTTTTCTCCTATGTGGCCGTCACTTACAGTAGGTAGTGGAAATCTGACAGAACCGACTTTTTTTGGACTAGCCCATCTCCTCATGGGGGGTTCACAGGGATTTCTTTATTTTCAAAATGCACTTCTGAGGGCAGGGAGAGATAAATTACATGAACTATTGACCTTTTTCTAACTCTGGGACACTTAAAACGGAACTGTAAAGTCCTGTTAAAACAAACAGTTTCACTTACCTGGGGCTTCCCCAAGCCCCCAGCAGCCGTCCTGTCCCGTGCCAGTCCTGCACGTTCCTCCGTTCGGCCGCCACCAGTTCGTGTTGTTACCACCGCGCCTGCACGCCCCAGGCTACGCAAAGCTTTCTTTGCGTCCCAGCACGCAATAGAGTCCTGCGCCACAAGTCGACGGTAACAAAACGAGCTGGTGGCGGCCGAACAAAGGATCGTGCAGGACCGGGGCAAGGCAGGACAGCTGCTGGGGGCTTGGGGAGGCCCCAGGTAAGTGAAACTGTTTGTTTTAGCACAACTTTACAGTTCCGCTTTAATACTCTGCCACTGATTATTGACTGTAAAACATTCAACCTGCTTTGTATATGTTTAAATATAAAAGAAAACACTGGGATACTTAAAAAAGTCATTTTTAGGAGTAGGAGGATACATACAGTATACTTGTTTATCTCATCAGCTTATTTTCCTTCAGGTTCATTAATGTTTGTATATACTGTATGTATTTTTCTATGTCTGCAATAAAATGATGGTGTTTTACTGACATATTGGTATAGTTGCGTTGTTTGGAGCGTACGCTTCCTCTTCACCTTCTAGTGTTTTTGGATTGGCTGCCGAGAGCCGTGAGAACGCCAGAGCCTCGTCAGCCTCTGACAGGGTTAATTCTCCGATCGAGCAGGGAAAAGACATTAATTGTGATACTAATAGGAACCATTATGGGCTTTCAGGGAAGGACGTCCAAGCCGGTGACGGGGAACAGCACGCAGCCATGGAAAAATAATTATGTAACAACTCGCGTTGCGTTCTTCAGGCTTTTCCGCGCATAGAGTCTGTTTTATTAATCGACAGGAAACAAAATGGATTTCTTTTATCCCGGAGTGCTCTGCTGAAGTGTTAGAGGCAGCGATACAAGCTGTGATGGCCGACGAGTACAGAGCCATATTATACCGGCAAATCTTTCCATGCCGGTTCTATCCGTGGACGCGGCTGGAGTGAGAGCCATAAAAACATACCCTAATGTCTAATACATAAACTGTAGCAAAGAAATAAAACTCTGCTGAGCCCCGCGCTTGCTGCATACATCCTGTGTAAACCGTCTACAGGTCTGGAGTCCTTATAGAGAGAATCAGAGCAAACACTGGGGTCCTTTCTCACAAGGAGGCACTTTTCATGATAAGAAAAGAATGGACAGACACTGGGATTCTAATCTAGTATTGTAGATCACTGATAACTCTTAAAGGGGAACTTCAGCCTAAACAAACATACTGTCATCAAGTTACATTAGTTATGTTAATTAGAATAGATAGGTAATATAATCTCTTACCCACCCTGTTTTAAAAGAACAGGCAAATGTTTGTGATTCATGGGGGCTGCCATGTTTGTCATGGGGCAGCCATCTTTTTGGTTGAAAGGAGGTGACAAGGAGCAGGAGGCACAGTTTCAACTGTCCTGTGTCCTGATTACCCCTCCCAGCTGCACACACTAGGCTTCAAATGTCAAATTCAAAATGTAAAAAAAAAAAATTGCACCAAAACAGCAGAAATAGAACAAGAACATCAGAAATCCCATAATGCTTTGCACAGCATCAGGGGAAAAATGCCCGGGCAGTTTTCTTCTGTGCAGCTAAAAATGAGGCTTGTATAAGAGTAACAAAGTTCTGATGCTGTGAAACTGTTAAAGAAACACCAGGCCTTTTCAGTGCTGCTGAGTCGATTTTTAGTCTGGATGTTCACTTTAAAGAGGAGCTGTCAGCCATACTATTTCAGAAAAAAACACATATATAAGTAGATAAATACTTGCTCTACTTACATAACATATGTATTGTGGTGTCGACGTTTTGATTTTAGTGATTGTTCTACAGTAAAAAAAAAAAGAGAAAAACCTTCTTAGCATTTACCATTTTATCTGTGGTTATTTTGAAGCCAATCCTGATGTAATTTCCTCCCTTACTCTCCTCTGCCTGATTGTGTATGTATTGCCCACCCTCCACTACAGAAAGTGCATTGTCTCATCATGAGAAATATTGGCCAATCAGAGAGGAACAGAGGTGTGGGAGGAGAAAACAGGAGTGAAAGAGGCTTCAGCCAATCAGGCTGCATTAGTTAAGTCTGAGGGGAAATAAAGAAGCAAAAAAGAACAACCCAGCATGCCCTGCAACTTCCTTTTTGTGTACCAAATTTTGTGTGTACCAAATAAGAGTCAGGTAAACGGGGGAATGATCATTTGTCAACAAGAAAAGTCAAAGTGATTTTTAACTTTTGGATTGCTTGGTTAGCATCCGTATTACTTGTTTACCAGATAAAAATAAAGAATAGATTTTTGCCCAACAGTTACACTTTAACAAAAGGGGGTTGTTGGAGGCGCCAATGTGTAATGTTCTGTACTCTAGAAATAAAATAGATAAAGGTATCTTTACTCTTCCGATGCTTCCCACCAAATTAGTAACAGTTAAACTGTTGACAGCGCGTTTCACGTGCACTCCCCTGCTTCCTCGGGTCAATAACACAGAATAAACCTGGTCTGTGGTCTCTGTATTATGAGATGACTGATAAGGTGGAGATAATAGAATTTCAGATGATATTACAGCAATGTCCCCAGTATCCGGCAGCGGTGGGGACCACCTAATACCGGATACATATGCTTGCCGGTTGCTTGAGCAACCAGCCAAATTAGCACAAACCTGTCCCCGGTTAGTTGAGACTTCCGGTTGCCTGAATACTAGATAAAGGGGATTTTACTACTGGGTTGCTCAAAAAAATGAAACCACTCTAGCAGGCACGTGGTGAAATACCATCCCCAATCAGCCTTGATGTCCGTTGTGGCAACAGCTCCAAAAAATAACCATATGTGCAAATAGATGATTCAAACCGCCTCCTCCCCCCCAATCAGGGGTGAGACCATGAACAAAAAGCAGGGCTGTAGAGTTGGTACTAAAATCATCTGACTTCGACTCCTCATTTTATGGAACCTCCGATTCCAGGTATCCAAAATTGCTCCAACTCTGACTCCTTAGTGTAATACTTACCAGGGCTGTGGAGTTGGTACAAAAATCATCCAACTCCTCGGTTTATGAAACCTCAGACTCCGACTGCAGGTACCCAAAATTGCTCCGACTGACAAAAAGACAACTGAAGGTGACCAAGTTGGATAAAAAAAAAAAAAAGAAGATAAGTGAGTAGGTTTACAGTTGAAAAATTCGCTATGTTTTTCAGACTTCTTATTCAATTACTGCATTTGCTTTCTAGGTGCTCTAAGCTCATTCTCAGATGTGAATTTATCACTTTTTCTTTACCCGAGGAAGCGGCTTTAGGTCGCTTTGTTGTTTATTGTGTAATAATTGAATAAAAAGCCCTAAAAACCTATCGATGAATTTTTCAAAAATAAATCTATACTTGTCTCCAAATCCCAAAAATTAAAATTATTGGCAGGACCAAATACATTTTGCATTGCCAAAGCAAAACATTAGCATTAGCATGGGAGGGAGTGATTGTGGGAATAAAGGAAGGGTAAAGGGGGTTGGGTATACCGTCCAGAAGGGTGTGGAGGATATAAGGAACAGTCCCTACAGTCCATGGGGGTATCATGTTCCTCTCAGTTGGTGGCAGGTAGTGACATATTGGGCAGTTATTTGCATGGTTGTTTCCTCTTCCCCCAGTAGGATGTAGAGTTTCCTCTCCTCATCTGTGGAGGTGAAATCCGGGATATGGGCAGATGGTCTCTGGAAGTGGGAAGTCCTTAGAGGCCTCATCCTCAAGTGACCCCTTTTCACACTGCCTACAGTGTCTTTAACTTCTTTTGAATCTGTTTTTAATTATTTTATGTAACTTGGGCACCTCCAGTTGCACTTTTCATTTTGATTTTTTTCATTTATTCTAAAGATGATTTTTTTCCAAAAGCGCCCTCTTTTCGCAATGAAGGTAAAAGTATTCCCTTTGTCTGGTGTTGATGAGGATTAGTGGTCACAGCGCCGTAAACTCAGTACCTGTCAGTAATTTAAACTCCCTCTAGTATCAGAGGTGAAACTATGAAGAAAAAGACTACTGGAGGCGCCCAAGTTAGATAAAACCAATTAAAAAGATAAATGAAAAGCTTTTCTGAAAGCTTTTTAAACTTTTTATTCAATTACTGTATATACTCGCATATAAGCCTAATTTTTCAGCACAAAATGTGAGCTGAAAAGTTCCCCCCTCGGCTTATATGCGAGTCAGTGGAGCAGAACAGATGGTGGAGCAGGTTTTGTTACTGGCAGAGGAGCGTAAGGATTGTGCACTAGTGATCCTGCTCTTGCCAGCTGGCTCCCTGCTGTGTCCCTGCCTTCCATCCCCTGCAACATGGTGTGCAGAGTGTGCTGCTCAAGACTTCTTGTGGAGCAGAGCAGGCAAGCAGTGTGTCAGTGGTGCAAGGATCGAGGATCCTTCTTGTGTGGCATTCACTGTCTCATATCTATGGCCCGATCTAGTGGCGTCTTGAGGCACAACTATTGTCCTTGTGGCACATCTGGCTACGGGGAGGGGGTCTGACTTGTACTGGGGGCACATCTGGCTACTGTGGAGGGGGCTATACTGGGGAGGGGGCTTATACGTGAGTCAACCACTTTTTCCTGGTTTCTGAGGGAAAAGTGGGTACCTCGGCTTAGATGCTGATCGGCTTATATGCGAGCATATACGATATTGCCTTTTTTCTAGGGGCTCAAAGCTCGTTGTCCGTTGTGAATACAGCACTTTTCGTTGACCTGAAGAAACTACTGTAGGCCCCGAAATGCGTTGTTGTTTATTGTGCTATGATTGTATAAAAAGTCTGAAAAACACATTAGTGAGTTTTTAATCAAAGGTAAACCCATACTTATTGTTTGATGTAACTTGGACACCTCCAGTAGCACTTTCATTATGATTTTTTTCACTTTTTCTAAAGAATGTTTTTTTTCTGAAAAGTGCCCCCTTTTTGCAAAAAGGCCAACGAAGGTAAAAGCATTGCCTTTGTCCGGCCTTGATGAGGATTAGTGGTTGCTGCGCCCTGAACTCAGTACCTGTCCCAGCGGCCCCGGACGTTTTTGGGCAGCTGTAGAAGTGTACAGAGGGGCAGGTGGCTGATCACTCCATAAGTGACTCACTCTCTGTTTATTCCCTGATGATAGAAAGCAGTTGAAGCGCCACACTTCATACAAATCTCTTCCTCGATGGCGGGATTATCTCTCATTGTGCTCAGCATTACGAGAGCAATTTGGGAAGAAGTGGTTTTACAATGACATGCCTAATCCTCACTCTGGCATCAGAGCGAAACAGCCGAGCAATTACTCTGACTGATTGCGGAACTGTTGTTGGCCGACTCCTAATTACTGCCAAATTTACGGCTGCTGCCATGTGCGCCTGTCAGACGCTTCTACAATGGAATCTCCAAACAAAAACACATTTCCCAAAGTCTAGCAGACTAAAAGCTCAACTCACAGAAAAGAGAAGAAAAGTTATTTCGGTTGGATAGGGTGAAAAGGAGCGGGAACCTCTTTTGGGGTTTTATGGCTGTTTTTGCTCCACTTGGGTAGATTTTCCATCACGTCCTGTCCTCCTTAAGATCTCCTTAAAGTGGGATTGTCAGCCATAAAATCAAATTCAATTTACCCACTGCTCTGTGTTTATTATGCAGTCTACAGCCTGATCCTACATTTCAAGCACTCCAATATAATCATAAATGTTGCACAACTGGCAGTGTATGACCCCAGCCTAACCCTAATGTTTGGCAGTGTGTGACCCCAGGCTTATCCTAATACCTGGCAGTGTGTGACCCCATTCTAAACATAATTCCTGGCACTATGTTACCCCAGTCTAACCCTAATGTCTGGCAGTGTGTGATCTCAGCCTAACCCTAATGCCTGGCAGTGTGTGACCCCAGCCTAACCCTAATGCCTGGCAGTGTGACCCCAGCCTAACCCTAATGCCTGGCAGTGTGACCTCAGCCTAACCCTAGTGCCCGGCAGTGTGTTACCCCAGCCTAACTCTAATGCCAGGCAGTGTGTGACCCCAGCCTAACCCTAGTGCCTGGCAGTGTGTTACCCCAGCCTAACCCTAATGCCAGGCAGGGTGTTACCCCAGCCTAACCCTAATGCCTGGCAGTGTGTGACCCCAGCCTAACCCTAATGCCCGGCAGTGTGTGACCCAGCCTAACCCTAGTGCCTGGCGGGGTGTTACCCCAGCATAACCCTAATGCCTGGCAGTGTGTGATCCCAGTCTAACCCTAATGCCTGGCAGTGTGTGACCCCAGCCTAACTCTAATGCCAGGCAGGGTGTTACCCCAGCCTAACCCTAATGCCCGGCAGTGTGTAACCCCAGCCTAACCCTAGTGCCTGGCAGTGTGTGACCCCAGCCTAACCCTAATGCCTGGCAGTGTGTTACCCCAGCCTAACCCTAATGCCTGGCAGTGTGTGACCCCAGCCTAACCCTAATGCCTGGCAGTGTGTGACCCCAGCCTAACCCTAATGCCTGGCAGTGTGTGACCCAGCCTAACCCTAGTGCCTGGCAGTATGTGACCCCAGCCTAACCCTAATGCCTGGCAGTGTGTTACACCCAGCCTAACCCTAGTGTCTGGAAGTGTGTGACCCAGCCTAACCCTAGTGCCTGGCAGTGTGTGACCCCAGCCTAACCCTAGTGCCCGGCAGTGTGTGACCCCAGCCTAACCCTAATGTCTGTTAATGTGTGACCCCAGCCTAACCCCATGCAAAATGCATACTCTATAGTTTGTCACCTGACAGGTTACAACTATTTATCAGAACATTACCGGTATTCCTGACTCCAGTTAGTGAACATGGGGGGGGGGGGGGTCTTACGTCTGGGAGAGCAGAACATGTGTATGTCGTTTGCCTCTCACCTCTGCTGACCTTCAGGTACTGATATGCTGCAGCAACATCTGGCTTCTCACCACAATTAAACAAGTATGCAGCACGGAGGTAGAATATTACAGAGAGTGTTTCACAGCTAAAGGCCAGTCCTGCACTTCACCCCCCCCCCCCCCTCTCTGGATCAGGTGGTCTCTGCCGGGCCACCATAAACCTCTCCTGACAGGCTGACATTCCAAAAATGCCTTATAATCCCCTTTACCTTTATAGGCGGTGACACCGGCGTATATTATGTACTGGTGAGACAGCTGTGTGATCATCCCGGCTGCAGTGCTGCACTTAGTGCTGTGGACTTGATTTCACCATTAAAGGGAACCCGAAGTGAGAGGTGTATGGAGGCTGCCATATTTATTTCCTTTTAAAGCAAACCTGAAGCGAGAAATAAACTTATGAGATAATGAATTGTATTCGTAGTACAGCTACAGAACATTAGTACGTAGAGAACGTAGTACAGAACGTAGTACAGAACATTAGCAGCAAAAAAAAAGAGTTTCATATTATTTCCCAGTACAGAAAGAGTTAGGAAACAAAACATCTTCTCTCCTAAGCTGCACCGCAGGCATCGGGAGAGGAGAGGGGAGGATCATTAGGACCCAGAGCCTTCCCTCTCCTTAGGTAAGTATCTTTCTTTTTTTATTTTCATCGACAACTCCCAAGGACTTTAAAGGGACACTTTAAGTGGATCCCACTGAGGTCACCAGGAGCGTACTGCGCAGGCCCAGTATGGTCGGTGCTTGCGCAGTACGCTCCTGGGGACATCAGCGGGAGCAAGGACACGGCAATGCAGGCGCAGTGGTTTTCTGACTTTAAAGTGTGAAATTCCAGAAGTGAACTGGAGGCAGGGCCGGAGCATTGGGGAGTGGCTGCGCGGGCACAGGATGTCTGCGGGGGACCATTAGAAGCCCCGGGTAAGTTCAGCTCATTTTCCCCTGACCCCCCTACAGTATCCCTTTAAAGACTTGCAATGTATTTCAGGGGCATTCCCCTTTCCTCATCAGCACTGCCAGGTAACTGGTATTGTTTAAAAGGAAATAAATATGGCAGCCATATCCCTCTCACGTCAGGTGCCCTTCAAAGAGACACTGAAGCAAAAAAAATTAAAAAATGATGATATAATGAATTGGTTGAGTAGTACGGATAATTACACAACATTGGTTGCAAAAAAAATATTCTCATATTTTTATTTTTGGTTTTACAGCTTTTTTTTTAATAACATTTCATCATTCTCTAATATCTGCAATTTACACCCTACTCAGCTTTCTAAATGTTTTTACAGAACAGGCAGTGAACTTTTGACCTGTCCTGAACTGTTCTCTGCAAAAGAGAAAAACAATACAGTTGAGATAAAAACCATCAGAAGACAGAGCTCTCTGCAACTTTGAAAGTCATGGCGCTATTATAGCAATGGCAATTTGCATAGATAACAACTGGAGTTTCTTAACTCTTCCTGTACGGGAAACAAATATTAGACTTATGTCTCTGCTCCTAATGTTTTATTTCTTAGATGTACTACACAACCAATTCATGATATCATATTTTTTTTTCGCTTCAGTGTCTCTTTATGTTGAACCTAAATTGAACAGAAAAAAAAAAGCGTTTAACTGGCCTGGGGCTTCTACCAGCCCCCTGCAGCCGCCCTGTGCCTGCGCCGTGGCAAAGCGACCCTCCAGTCCCCTGCAGCGA
Organism: Hyperolius riggenbachi; assembly: GCF_040937935.1. Taxonomy (NCBI): domain Eukaryota; kingdom Metazoa; phylum Chordata; class Amphibia; order Anura; family Hyperoliidae; genus Hyperolius; species Hyperolius riggenbachi. Next base: position 26,121,700 of record NC_090651.1, on the reverse strand, counting down.
CCCTCTGTCACTTGGATGCATGGCCTCTCCCGTGCCCCTCCTGATCACGCTTCCATGGATGGAAGCGCTGTGCACATGTGCAGTATGCACAAATCTCTACTGTGCATGTGCAGAACACTCGGGAGCGGGACAGAGGACACATGCAAGCACGCCCGCGCATGCGGCGTGGCCAACGACTCGCCGAGTTAGCCAGCAGGAGAGGGTCGCTGCGGGGGACTGGAGGATCAGTTTGTCATGGTGTGGGCACAGGGTGGCTGCAGGGGCCCCAGGAAAGTTAAACTTATTTTTTTTCTCCGTCAGTTTAGGTTCCCTTTAAGGAATACTTGACCAGGGTCTTCAAAAGTGACTTGACTTCAGCCAATCAAGGAGCCCGCACACAGAACCAGTAGTGGGTGGTTACACTGGAGCAGGAAAATATTTCTGACTGAGCTTGACACTCCTTCGCTGTAATATTGCTAGCCGGATCACCATGGTATCTGAAGGTTTTAATATGTTCCTCCATTGTTTGTGGCGGTTTCAGAGGTCACTGGACAGCTGTTGCTGTGGACACATCATGTCACAAGCAAACACAACTCCTGCATCCCATCCTCGGATGCTGCGCGTTGCCCTGGAAACAGCTCATATTGGAACCTCCTCAGCCTTGCAAATATTGAGAATAACGATGGCCGGCGCTCACAATGCTCATCCCGTTCTCGTGTCTCTCTGACCGCCATTGTCATTATTTTATGAAGCACTGTGTACATATCACATTGCAGCCAAGGACAGGGAGTCTTGGTGTACAGAGGTATTTTAGGTGCCAATCGTAAAGGTGCCCATTAATGGTGCAATTTTTAGTGAATTATCACATTTTCAATAGGACCATTCTGATCCACAGCATACCCCCCCTTTCCCCTCCCATGCTAATCCTGAAACCATAATTTCAAAGAGATTGGTTGGGTCCCTGGGAGAATATTGGGAATGGATGCAGCAATTTATTTTTGGTGCCAAAAATCCGAGGTCAACAAGTTGACCCTTTTGGCGGTAATCCCCGTGGTTACCTTTAACAGCAATTAATGGTTACACAAAGCTCCGCCCAGAGTACGCACGGAGCTATGCGCGGAGCAGTGGCTGGATGGTGTAATGGTTAAGGGTTCTGCCTCTGACACAGGAGACCTGAGTTCAAATCTCAGCTCTGCCTGTTCAGTAAGCCAGCACCTATTTCAGTAAGGAGTTTCTTGGGCAAGTCTCCTTAACACTGCTACTGCCTACTGAGTGCGCTCTAGTGGCTGCCTCGCAAGCTTTTTGAGTCCGACAGGAGAAAGGCGCTATACAAATACTGCAATTATTATTATTATTATTATTATTATTATAGCATCACTCACCTTCCCGCCATCCAGCGGCAGCAGCCCATGTCCTCCAAGGCTCCCATGTCTATGCTGAGATCATCATCTGTCACATCATCTGTCACATGACGACAGAGGGCGATCTCAGCATAGACATAAAGCGCCCCCCAGAGGACAGGATAGAAGACTTGCAGCAAGTGGCCGGATCCCGGGGAGATGAGTAATGTACCCCCCTCTGCGGTCTTTGCATAGGGGTTAGAGGGCCTCTGGGGGGCCTATACTGAATGGGGGTGGCACCCACTGGCTACCTATACTAGAAGGGGGGGAACACTAATAGGCTACCGTCACTAGTGGGGTCTCTCTGGCTACCTATAATGGGGGAGCATTTTCTTTCTACCTAAACTGGGGGTACTGCCTGGCTACCTATAAAATGGGGGCATTTTCTAGCCGTTGTCTACCGATACTTTTGGGACATCTCTGGCTATATATACTGGGGTATGGGTGCACTTTCTGGCTACCCCTAAAGGGGGTCACTCTCTAGCTATCTCTGCTGGGATCACTGTCTGGCTACCTAATACAGGGGGATACACTCTGGCTACCTACGCTTGGGGGTCACTTTCTGACTGCCTAAACTCGGGGGCGACTTCTCACTGGCTGCCGATACTTAGCAAAATTCTTTTCAGAGTAAACGTTTTTCCGCTTAAAAAAACTAAAATCTGGAAAGAATCATACTACTAAGGAGGTTTAAGCAGCCTCTTTAGTGGCCACACCGACCCAGACCTAAGGGGCTGCTGCCAAAGGGAGCTGCTGTACACGGAGGTGGAGCCACAAGAAAGTTGGCCTAGGGACGGAAAAAGTATAAATCCGACTTTGTAGCTGCTTGGACGAGATTCAACTTGATCTGTACATGAAGCACAGTTATAAACATAAAAATAGAAAGCAAAATTTTTTTTAAAACGTTACCTAAAAATGACCACTGAGGCAGATATTAAAATGTAAATTGAAAATGAAGGTTCGTGAAACACACTGCAGTTTCCATCTAGGAATATCATGTTCCCATGGACCTCCGCGCCGTCCTCGCACCCGCTGAGTGTTTATATGAACTGCATTGGAATCCTCAGGGAGAAACTTGTGTTGTGAGTGTTTGTTAATGATGTTGTTTGACCCTAAACGTGTGAGTTCCAATCAAAACAGTTCTGTAATGCCTAAACTGTATGAACTTCTCTCCTGACAACATTACCGCATCCTGCCAAAACATTATGTACGAAACAAGCGAAACTCACAGGAATATCACATTCGTACTCCCTTTGTAATGACATGAGCTTGGTCTGTGTTTAGCATTGTCCTCGGCCGGTCCGTCCGCTAATCCATCTATAAGGTAAAGTATTCTGAGGGTTTGGCCACGCTAGGGAGGCAGATGTCCAAATTTCAGGCTTTTCTGGATCCAGAACTTTGGTGATGACATTTATTAGAATGAAGATGAATGCTGTACATTCAGTCACTGGGATGTTTAACAATGGGGAGCATCTGAAAAGGAACAGATGTTGCAGGGTAATCTCAGAATGTTTAGACAGTAGTCTTCCTTTCACTCGTTTTAGAGTATAACTCCAGGCACTTTGGGGTTGGTTCCCAAAGTTCTTCTCGAGTTAGGTCTGGTTTGGTGTCCCTGGCAGGGATTTGAACCCAACCCCTTGGGGCAACAGTACGGGCCCATGCAGTACAGATGCATCGCTAGAGTGCAGGCTAGAGATATGTTCTGTTGCTATATGGGTGTCAGAGGGCCAAATGAGGGACGTGGCAGGGTGCGTGACGTGGACAATGCTGGCCAGTGCAATACGCCAGGCTGATTGCCAGCTTAGGAGTCTGGGGGCATTGGGGGCCGGTGTACACGCTTAAAGGACCACTATCACGAAAAAATATAACATTTAAAATACATGTAAACACATACAAATAAGAAGTATATTTCTTCCAGAGTAAAATGAGCCATAAATTACTTTGCTCCTATGTTGCTGTCACTTACAGTAGGTAGTAGAAATCTGGCAGAAACGTCAGGTTTTGGGCTAGTCCATCTCTTCATGGGGGATTCTCAGCATGGCCCTTATTCTTTGTAAAGTCTCTACCAGAAAAGGATCTATATAAAGATACTGGCCAGCCTCCCTCCTCACTTCACACTTTTTTGGCAGTTGGACTGCCATTTGCTCTGCCGCCACTACTGACCAATGGGCAGGCGCGCGATGACATGCCCACAAGGAAGCTGATGACGCATATGAGCGGGGAGACCCGCTGCTCACCGATAGGTTAGAGCAGCGTCTATGTCACTTCCGGGGCGGAGCTATAGTGCCGGAAGCCGTGGCCAGCAAGGACGGACAACGTCAGCCGCAACATGGCGGTAAGAGAAACCTATTTAAATCCTGATGCACTTGGGTCTTGCAAAGCAAAAAGGTAGACCGCTACACTTACGTGTGTACACAGATGGGAGCAGGGAGATCAGTGCCAAAAATCCATAAATATCCAAGGAAGTCCCGCTACACCAAGAGGTAGGGTGAAGTAGAAAAAATACTTTATTGTAAATCCATCTTAATCCATTACCAGTGTACAAGTAAAAAGCTCACGCGTATCGGAGCGATGTATGGCTCCTTAATCATATCTTGGGTCTTGTTGTACATACCACTGGCCTTTGAGGAAGCTTATTGTTAAGTGAAACGGCTGTCAGGCCTTTGTCACCTCCACCACATACCCGATGTCTGTACACCGTTGAGTAAAGGTACCCTATTTGCAATTTACAGTGCCTCAAGTCTTTTCTTTTGTTGTGTATGCCATTTGCTAAGAGCTTTTGAAAATAAATAAACCCCTAAGAATCCCCCATGAGGAGATGGACTACTCCAAAACCTGTCGGTTCTGTCAGATTTCTAACTACTGTAATTGACAACAACATAGGAGAAAAATAATTTATGGCTTATTTTACTCTAGCAGAAATGTACTTCTTATTTGAATGTCTTTACATGCATTTTAAATTTTACGATTTTCACAATAGTTCACAAACATAAAAAAAGGAAAAAAAAAAAGGCAGGGCGTAGCAATAGGGGGTGCAGAGGTTGTGACCGCATCAGGGCCCTTGGGCCAGAGGGCAATGGCAATATTAGCTCTCTATTGGTCATGTGCTCATAATAATCACTTCTATAGATACTTTGAATAGTAGTAATCATTAACAAACTGTTTGCCATCCCCTTCCTGCACCTCAGACCCTGTAGTTTCCATTGGCAGGTTTTGGTGTGCTGTATCAATTATTATGCTTGGGGGGCCCCATTGTAAAACTTGCATCGTGGCCCACAGCTCCTTAGCTACGCCATTGAAAATAGGTATGTTACTAGTGTCTCTGAAACATAACAGGCGGGGGTCGTAGTACGTGAGACAAAAGACTTTCAGACGGAGTTTGGAACTGTTGGAACAGCACACCTGTTGCCATCTAAGCAGGACCTTGTAGAAGTTCCCTCAGCAACAACTCATTATTCGGTCCTCCATCTAAGCAAAGCCGACTGCGATGACTGCAGTGTCAACAGAGGATGGATCTGCAAACAGGTTTAATTAGAAATCTGTTAAAACTAAACCAGCGTGACCATTCTGACTGGGGGGATTAGCAGCAATTTTGTACCTTCCTGTGGCCAGCAAATAAAATTTCTATAGCAGCTGAAATTCCTGTTCTGCTCTCATTCTCGATGTTCATTTTTCTCCCTTATGCCACTCCAAAAGCCACTCTGGATGCTCAATGAACGATCAATATTTGCCTATGTGTTCCTAGAGAAAGAAGGCCCTTGACACGGCAACATCTGTGTTTGCTCAGCTCCCGGGACCACAACAGTGGAGAATTTCATCAGATCCATCTTTTCACCTGATGGGTCAGAGAAGAGTAGGGGGGGATTAGGAGAGGTAGCTAGGCAGCGGCATTGTTGTCCCCGGACAGGAGGTGGAGGACGGCTTCTCTGGAGATAAAGACAACTTGTGCCAGAAGAATTCAAGCTGGGATAAAAAATTTAGTCAACTGATGTCCCTGTTCCAGGAAGGCAGGAGAACAATATTTAAAGCAATGGACTACTAAAATCTTGATCCATGCCAGATAGAATTTGGCTTTATGTATAAAACACAGTAAAAAAAAAGAGGAAACCATTCTTAATGGGACTGTTCACTGTGGTTTTATTCACATGTTTAATTTTAAACTGAGATGTTTACAACCAAGCTCTGGGGGGGGAGTATATGAAATTTGGATCAGGGCAGCCATCAGGTAGTGCTTTCCTATGCTGACTGGAATGCTGATACCCTAAAATTTACCTTGTATGGAAGTGGAAGGGGACCTTGAGTTGGACCTTCCATGGGGCCCAGAAATTATTTTTGAACTCTGAATTTATCTCTTTTTTCGACATTGTGGAAAGGGTTAGAAACTATTTTGGATTTTATATGGTATGGCTGGATAGTGTACTGGGTAAGGGCACCACCACCTCATAGTTGACTAGGGATCAAATCTCAGCTCTTCCTATTCAGTAAGCCGGTTACTGGTTCAGTAAGGAGTCCTTGAACAAGGCTCTCTTACACTGCAGGTTAGCCTGCTGAGTGGTTGCAGCTCTCAAGTGCTTTGAGTCACGAGAAAAGCGCTATACACATTTTATTATATATAATTGATTAAGAAACTGTTCCTTGATCCCTGTTCTGAAAAGAAGTGAATGCATTTCCCCTGTAGAGACAGAGATAACAAATTAAGACCTTGATTCACTAACCGGCACCAAGCCGGTTAATGTGCCTTAGCACTTAGTGGGCACAAACTACAGCTCTAACCTTATCTGAGGTTAGTGTGCCTTATCTGAGGTTAGTGTGCCTTATCTGAAGAACTTAGTGTCCCTTAAGTAGCTTTGTGCACACTAAAAGATGCACAAAGCTACATCGCGCACTGCACCGCGCACAGAGGAATGCGTTGATCTTTGCGCGCAGTGCGACGGTAACGTTGCACTCGCTATACTGTATATGATGCGTCCATAAGGTCGCATAGGATGCGACAATAACGGTGCACTGATGCACCGTTTAGGTCGCATCCTATGCGACCTTAAGATCGCATCATGTACAGTATAGCGGGTACGATGTTATCGTGCAGTGCGCGATGTAGGTTTGTGCATCTTTTAGTGTGCACAAAGCTACTTAAGGGGCACTAAGTTCAGATAAGGCACGCTAACCTCAGATAAGGCACACTAACTCAGATAAGGCACACTAACCTCTGATAAGGCACACTAACCTCTGATAAGGCACACTAACCTCTGATAAGGCACACTAACCTCAGATAAGGCACACTAACTCAGATAAGGCACACTAACCTCAGATAAGGCACACTAACCTCAGATAAGGCACACTAACTCAGATAAGGCACACTAACCTCAGATAAGGCACACTAACCTCAAATAAGGCACACTAACCTCAGATAAGGCACACTAACCTCAGATAAGGCACACTAACTCAGATAAGGCACACTAACCTCAGATAAGGCACACTAACCTCAAATAAGGCGCACTAACCTCAGATAAGGAACACTAACCTCAGATAAGGCACACTAATTCAGATAAGGCACACTAACCTCAGATAAGGCACACTAACTCAGATAAGGCACACTAACCTCAGATAAGGCACACTAACCTCAGATAAGGCACACTAACCTCAGATAAGGCACACTAACCTCAGATAAGGCACACTAATTCAGATAAGGCACACTAACCTCAGATAAGGCACACTAACCTCAGATAAGGCACACTAACCTCAGATAAGGCACATTAACCTCAGATAAGGCACACTAATTCAGATAAGGCACACTAATTCAGATAAGGCACACTAACCTCAGATAAGGCACACTAACTCAGATAAGGCACACTAACCTCAGATAAGGCACACTAACCTCAGATAAGGCACACTAACTCAGATAAGGCACACTAACCTCAGATAAGGCACACTAACCCCAGATAAGGCACACTAACCTCAGATAAGGCGCACTAACCTCAGATAAGGCGCACTAACCTCAGATAAGGCACACTAACTTCAGATAAGGCACACTAACTCAGATAAGGCACACTAACCTCAGATAAGGCGCACTAACCTCAGATAAGGCGCACTAACCTCAGATAAGGCGCATTAACCTCAGATAAGACACACTAACTCAGATAAGGCGCACTAACCTCAGATAAGGTGCACTAACCTCAGATAAGGCGCACTAACCTCAGATAAGGTGAACTAACCTCAGATAAGGCGCACTAACCTCAGATAAGGCACACTAACCTCAGATAAGGCACACTAACCTCAGATAAGGCACACTAACCTCAGATAAGGTTTAGCGCCGGTTAGTGAATCAAGCCCTAAATCGCTCTCTTTTTTTTCTGGAAAACATAGAACTCACCTCAAGATTTCTTGCTGTCAGTCCTTGATTTCCTGTCCCCAGCACCACTAGAATTCTTACTGAAATAATAGCTGTCCTTGGAGGTCCTATATACAGTAAATTAGATAAAATGGCCCAGTGTGAACACAGACAACAGTTAATAAAATAAAGAAAAATAATCTAGCCCTATTATTATTGATTTATAAAGCACCAACATATTCCGTGGCGCTGTACAAGGTAAGAAACGAACATGGGGCACATAGTTATATAAAATGATTTGGGCCAACTGCAGGATTTCTGCCCAGGCTGCCTGTGAAGCCTTGATGGGGCCCCTACCCAAACTGTTCATTATCTCCCTCTATGGAAGCCCTGCAAGCATGGTCTGATTCAGGAGTAGGGAACCTATGGGTCAGAAGCCATATGTGGCTCTTTTGATGGCTGCATCTGGCTCACAGACTAATTAGTAGGGGTTGATTCACTAAGCTACACTGCTCAAGAGGCGTAGCTTAGTGTGGCAGCACAAGTAACATTTTCAAAGTAGGCACGCTACTGCTGTAGCATGCACTACTAACTTACTCGGGCTACCCCAAAACGAAAGGCTGCTCCAATTGTCCCACTCTGGATCCTGTCAGGTCCAGTGACTTTATAGAAAGAGATCCCCGCACTTTGATTGGCCCAATAGGCTGTCTGTCACTTGACAGACAGCCTATTGGGTCAAAGTGAATCAACCCCCAAGTCAGCTAGCTAATTGTACAAGCTGTTAGTCGGTATTTCTCCTGTCTGACTCTCGGGGAAATTGCTGATGTTGCGGAAACCCAAGAGAAGCTGAAGACGTGTCTGACACTCCCGATGCCAGGCAGATCAACTTTATACACATCACCATGGCAGCAGGGACGTGATTGTATGTCTCTCATGGAATTACATTTTAAAATATGTGGCGTTAATGGCTTTCTCAGACAAAAAGGTTCCTGACCCCTGGTCTGATCCTTGCCTTATTGTGGGCTTGGTCATCAAATTGAGAACAGAACCAGCCCATGCATGGTAGAGGACAGATTGTTGCCTGGTTTGGACTACATTAGCTGAAATTTCATTCCTGTGCTCGGGTACCATTGGGATGAAAGAAAACAATGGTTTCTTTAGAAGCCTTATCGCTACTGCCTCTTGCTGTGTTCGGTATGGATAGACAGTCTTCAAAATACTGGAAGTATTTGTTTTGGTTGGACTTCCTCAAGAAATTCTGCACCAACACCAACATACCGGCTCACATTCCACTGTAATTCAATTTCCTTTTCTAAATAGCCTCATTAGAAATCAATTATACTGAACGAAAAAATATTTTGTGGAGAGGGTAGAGCGAGTAATTGAGATTCACATGCCATCGGGTTAGGTTGGGGTTGCTTCTCTGTTTGGCTAAGCTAAACGTTACATCAGAACTTGTAAATACCAATGTTATCGGCTTAATTTCCATCCAAAAAAAGCATCTAAACTTTTTGAGAAGAAAAACAATTACGCTTGGTTATACAGCAATTGAAAAAGTACCAAAAAGTACTGTCAACATTTATTCTGGGTATTTTCTTGCTTGCCGGGGGCTAAAAAGGCATTTTATTGATAAGCTGTAAAAAAAATAAAAAAATTTAAAAAAATCACCTAGGAGAAAACTTAGGAGAAAATATGGATTAAATAAGGACCTTATGTCTGTGTTGGCAGAATACAATACCACTCTGGAATCTTACACCATAGATTACAGTGTATCTCCAACCTTCTATGGTTAAAGAGGAGCTGTTAGGTATAAGGTCTCAGAGAAAATAAACACATATATCAGTAGCTAAAGATTGGCTGTACTTACATTACATATGCATTTCACTGTCCACGTTTGGATTTCACAGAATTTGTATATAGTATATGCAGAGATAGATGCTCCTGACAGCTCATGGCAGGCTCCATGTTTTTCTGTCAAATGTGTCGTCATGTCCTGCCTGCTTCCTGATCACAGATAAGCTCCTACTTGAACAACACAGTGTGCAGTGAATATTAATGAGCCATGTGGCTAGGAACAATAGCTGACTCCTGCAGTGTACTCGGCCCGGAGATTTATCAGTGCTATGCGCTGGACTGATTACAAGCTGCTGTAACGTCTCATTAGCAGCCGAGGGGAGAGCCCCAGAATGCTTTGCAGTATGGTATGCGGCTTGCGTCTTCTTAAGAATAACAGCCTTGCTGATAAGCACACATCAAAGGTAACTGAGATTTTTATCTTCACTAATTGCTTTTGGGCTTCCTTCTAAACTGTTTAAAGGGACTCCGAGCAGTGCAGAAACTATGGAAAGATGCATATCATTTTAAAGCTCTCTTTCTCCTCTTTCCAATGATATATAAACCGCCACCCTACGCCTTTTAATTTTCGCTATTTTCGCGATTGAAATTGCCGCGGCCGCGATTTCAATCGCGAAAATAGAGAAAACGGAAAGGCGTAGGACGACGATTTTGGTGTCGCCAGAAAGAGGAGAAAGAGAGCTTTAAAATGATATCCATCTTTCCATAGTTACATTGTATTACACAGGACGACACTTTCCCCAGTGTCAGTAACTCCATTTTGCTGAAAAAGTCGTCCTGTGTAATACAAGGTAACTATGGAAAGATGGATATCATTTTAAAGCTCTCTTTCTCCTCTTTCTGGTGACACCTAAATCATAGCCCTACGCCTTTTAGTTTTCTCTATTTTCACGTTTGAAATCGCGGCCGCGGCAATTTCAATCGCGAAAATAGCGAAAACTAAAAGGCGGAGGGCAGCGATTTATATATCATTGGAAAGAGGAGAAGGAGAGCTTTAAAATGATATGCATCTTTCCATAGTTTCTGCACTGCTCGGAGTCCCTTTAACCACTTGAGGACCCACCCTTTACCCCCCCTTAAGGACCAGCGCTGTTTGTTTGGATCTGTGCTGGGTGGGCTCTGCAGCCCCCAGCACAGATCCGCGGCCACACAGAGCGATCAGATCGCCCCCCTTTTTTCCCCACTAGGGGGATGATGTGCAGGGGGGGTCTGATCGCTCCTACCTGCAGGCATTTTGCGGGGGGGGCACCTCAAAGCCCCCCCCGCGGCGACATTCTCCCCCCTCCCTCTCCTACCTGCTCCCCCCGGAGATCTGGGCTGCACAGGACGCTATCCGTCCTGTGCAGCCAGTGACAGGCTGTCTTCTGTCACATGGCGGCGATCCCCGGCCGCTGATTGGCCGGGGATCGCCGATCTGCCTTACGGCGCTGCTGCGCAGCAGCGCCGTACAAATGTAAACAAAGCGGATTATTTCCGCTTGTGTTTACATCTAGCCTGCGAGCCGCCATCGGCGGCCCGCAGGCTATTCACGGAGCCCCCCGCCGTGATTTGACAAGAAGCAGCCGCTCGCGCGAGCGGCTGCTTCTTGATTAATTAAGCTGCAGCTGGCGACGCAGTACTGCGTCGCTGGTCCTGCAGCTGCCACTTTGCCGACGCACGGTATAAGCGTGCGGTCGGCAAGTGGTTAACACAGGAGAATAGAGGTTTAAATTAGCTTCTGCAGCCTGACAGTTAAGGTGCCCATACACTCGTCAGATTGGCAGCAGATAGATAAGAAATGCATCTGATGATCTATCTGATGCGTTTTTAGAACATTTTTTACCAGGATAGAATTCCAATAGATTTCAGTTTGAAATCTATTGAAATTCGATCTGATGGCATTTTTTTGCCATCAGATTTCCATTAAGGCCAATGCAAACTGATAAGCAATCTCATCAGATCGACCTAAATTTTCCACCCTGCCAGTTCGATGGAAATCCATCGAAATCGATCGAAATCGGCCATCGATCGGTCGATTGGCCAACCGATTTGCAATCGATCTATCGATCGATCGATCGGGATCGATCGGTCGGCCAGAAAATCGGCTGAGTGTATGGGCCCCTTTACTCTTTAAGCAAGGTGCAAAGCGGAGACTCTTTGGGTAGTTGATGCGACCTACTTATGCAAGTTGAGACCTTTTAAATAGAGCTAGTACTCCCAAAATCGAATGTATTATTTGTCAGAGATTCAAAGTAGGCTAATGTTTGAAGACCACCACTAGAGACTCTTTTTCAAGGTGATGAGTGAAATGTAGAATGTAATTTTTCTGAGATGTTGATGCTTTTTTGGTCTCCACTCACAACCCATTGTGGGGGGAGAGAGGGTAGGTCTGTGACCTGGCAGAGCGAGTGGCTACTGTAGCAAGAAGTTTAATAACTAAATGGAAGTTACCTCCTCTGTAGTTATTTTTACACGCAGTTAATTAACAGCCTGTCTTTAACTTTAGAATTCTGGAGTTATTTTAAGGATTGAAGAGTTAACTTTAGAGATCTCACTTTAACTTAAAGACAGAAGAGTTAACTTTAGGTTTGCCTGAGGTAAAATGTTTCCTGAATACTACAAGCCTCATCACCATGGTGATTACTCTAGAAACGTTATTAAAGACAGGAGATAAGCTTAAGGTGGCCAGTCCACTAATGATCCAATTTCTAGCGAAAAATTGTTTGAGCGATCAGAAATTCTGATCGGATTGGTTGTAAATAATCTCCATTGGTGGACACAATCGATTATGAACGAATGAAAAAAATGTCGCCCAAACGAATTTTCTTCAAACCAAAATTTGGATTTTCTTGTTGGTTGTGATAGATAGGAAGTAAAGATTGGTTAGTTGATGGTGTAGTGAACGATTTATTACAATATTTCACTTCCAATCAGAATTTCTGATCGCTCGAACGATTTTTCGCTAGACCGTTAGTGGATACGTTTAGTGAATAGAGGCCAATAAAATAGGGGATGAGTGAATGGCTGTATTTCAGATTGGTTGGTGTATGTATGCTCAGTGCAGGAGCAACTACATGACTCGGTCTCTCTACTGTTTAGTTAATATAAACATAATGAAATTAAACAATAATGATGTAAACCTTTTCTCAACAAAGATTGTGTCAATGAAAAAATCATACATAGTTGGGTCATACTGATACTGAGTTGTTAAAGCAGCAGGGACAGCAATACTATCCCAGGAAAAAAAAAATACATATATAAGTAGATAAATACTTGTTCTGCTTACATAACAGATGCGTTGTACTGTCCACGTTTTGATTTCAGTGAATCTTATGTAGTAGATTAAGAAAATTCTGTTCCTGGCATTTGCCATTTTGCTTCCCTCTAACTGAAGCCAATCCTGAAGTAATTTCCTCCCTTATGGTTTTTCTCCTAGATTTCAGCAACTCACTGAACTGCCCTCAGTTAATCAGTGAGGAGCAGGAATGTGGAAGTGGTGATGACAAACTTCCTTCTCGTTGGCAATGGCAAAAATAGTCAGGCTGACTGAGAAAAGATTTATTACAGCCGAAACATTTCTGAATAGATAGGTGTGCTTGCAATGCAAGGTTAGGTTGCAGGCTGCTTATTGAACACAGAGCGGTGGGTAAATGGGATTTGATTTTGTCACTGACAATCCCGCTTTAACCACTTGAGGACCACAGGCTTACATAGGGATGGTCGGAAATGCCAATTTCCGATTCCGCGGTAAATCCGCATTCCGCCATTGCCAAATACCGATTCCACTTTCCGCTACTAATTTCCGCATTCCTTTTCTGCCGGAAATCGCGGAAATTCCGCCCGACTTTAACATCGATTTTCTCAAAAACTATAAGGTCTTTTTGAAAAAAAAATTGTGCATCTTGTTCAGGAGATTCTGCTTAATAAACCCTGAAAATGTTTACTGTAATGTAAATGCAGAAAATAGGCAGATGCAGATTTTCTGCATTTTACATTACAGTAAAAATCCGCCGACTTTAGCGGTTATTAGCAAAGCCCCCATAAGTCCTAGAAACACCACATTTTCAGGGTTTATTAAGCATCTCCTGAACAAGATGCAAACATTTTTTTTCAAAAAGACCTTATAGTTTTTGAGAAAATCGATGTTAAAGTCGGGCGGAATTTCCGCGATTTCCGGCGGAAATTTCCGCGATTTCCGGCGGAAATCCGCCTAACGCACTTGCATTACCGATTTCCGCATTCCGATGCGGAAATGCAATTTCCGATCGGAATTTCGGAAATTGCATTTCCGTGGAATCCGAATGAGCATCCCTACTAGTGGCCAGGCCATTTTTTACAATTCAGTACAGCTTTAACAGTTTGCTGCACGGTCAAACAACTTAGCATACAAAGGAATCTTGCCTCCTTTTCTTGCTACCGAGTAACAAAGCAGCTCAGGGTGACCCAAACTACTAAGAATGTATAGGGGGATAAAAGGAACCAAAAAGCCCTCCTACTAAAAAAGCAAAGCTTGGTGTAATTGCCTTCTTAAAACTTCTTTCTTGCTACCAACAGAGCTTTTTTCTGGCATCTTATTGCTGCTGTAATTTCTATTTTTTTTTAATTCATTTTAATGTCTTTTTTAAATAAAAATGCTTTGTTTTTTTTCTTACCTCCCCCCAAGAGACAATCAGTATGATTCCTCTCATAGGCATCAGCCTATGAGAGGGATCAGTTTGTGAGCCACTCGAGGGGACAGCCAAGTGACAGGGCAGTCCCCGGTACAGCGCTGCGCTAGATCACAGCGCTGAACAAGGTAAATGTCTTTTTTTTTTCTAGCTCCGCTCCATGTCTCGGCAGAATGGGTGTGCTCGCGTTCCCTGCTAATCTCTGCCCCCAGGACTTGAGACCAGTCGGTGATAGATGGTCCTGGGGGAGCCACTCTGCGACTGCCAAATGGTGTAAGGTAGTCGCAGAGCAGATAAACAAACACAGAACATATATATTGCGCTATTCTCCTGGCGAACTCAAAGCGCCAGAGCTGCAGCTACTGGGACTCACTCTATAGGCAGTTCCAGTGTTAGGGAGTCTTGCCCAAGGACTCCTACTTAATAGGTGCTGGCTTACTGAGCAGGAGGAGCCGAGATTTGAACCCTGGTTTTCTGTGTCAGAGGCAGAGCCCTTAACCATTACACTCTCCAGTTAAAAAGGGATAGAGGGGGGAGGGGAAAATAAATAAATAAAAATAGTGGCAGGCCCGACTGGCCCTTGCCCATCTATCGCTGAAATATCAATTCTGGAGGTGTCCCTTTAAGACCGAACGGCACAGCCAGCTGTTTATAGGTGTTCACTGTCAGGCAGCCGTAATATTTGTTCTGCTAATTCGAGGAGATCTGTGGTCACTCGAAATCAGTTGATTTAACGTCGTCCTTCATTTCCAATCCAGCCCTTTACCATTGTGGCAGCCTGTCTGCAGCTAGATGAGAAGGTGGTATTGATGCTTTAATATAAAGAGCTTTTTCAACAGCTGGGGTCATTCCATGTAGCCGGTTTCTTTCCTATAAACTATCTTATTTGCTCCTTCTCCCCCCCTCTCTGCATCCCAAAAGCCCTTAAAGGACTCACAGCAGATACTGTATAAAGTTATCAGGAAATGGTCATAAAATGGCAGGGCTCAGAGGAATATGCTCATTCATAGCAGGCGGGGAAACCACAGGAGCGGCCTGAGCGACTCTCACACACAGTGAGATCGGAACTCAAATAATTAATATTTCAGGTACTGTAGTGCCTTTATCCAGGTAGTCATCTAAATAGTAAAAAGGCCCTTGTGTTAGTTTCTTCCCTGTGGCAATAGCCCTGCACAAAGCGATTTTTAAGATCACTTTTTGTTGTTTTTGAATTCCTGTCAGGATATTGCTTTTTCATTTTTTTATGAAGCGGAAAAGCAGCCAGTTTCATCCAAGCGGCCTTGTGGGATAACTGCAGGAAAAGCTACCGAGACCCTTTCCAGATTTCTGCTTGGACTTTGAGACAAGTCCGGTAATACAAATTAGTGTTTGTTTTCATAAGGGAGAATCTGATAGAAGGCAAACCAGCAGGAGACATAGAAGCAGAAGCAGAAACACTGCTGGAGGTAGGGCAAAGAGAAATTCAAGGGAGAGAGAGATTAGGACATCGTATACCAAGCCACCTTCATGGTCATTCTTCCCAACATTATTACCCTTCCAGGCCTGCAAAAAGTGATTTTTAAGATAATTCTCTGTCGTTTTTAAATTCCTCTCCTAGTGGCTGGATAGTGTACTGGTTAAGGGCTCTGCCTTTGACATGGGAGGCCAGGGTTTGAATTCTGGCTAGGGTCAGTACTTATTCAGTAAGAAGTCCTTGGGCAAGACTCCCTAACACTGCAGGGTAATCTATACCTACTGCAGGATTTGGAGATCACCAATTTGTCGGTCTGCAGTTACACTTCTTTAAACCATTTAATTTAGTAGATGGAGGGTACCGTAATTCTCTTACCATGGACCACAATCAGGGCTGGTGCACACCAAGAGCGGTTCTGAGCATTTTTTAAAATGCTTGCGTGGGAAATACCATTTGGTTAATGAATGTGAATGGGATGGTGCACACCAGAGCAGTTAGTTTTTTCCCCAAACACAAACTTGGGTCCTGCAGCATTTTTGCGGTTTTCTGAGGCGTTTCAGCCTGAATGTAAATTATAGGAAAGTGGAAAATTGCTCTGAAAAACACTAGTTCACTCTGAAAAACTCTAGACATGCGTACAGTTGCTCTGAAAAGCAGCTTCAAAAACCACTAGTGTTTGTGGATCTGCTAGCGGTTTTTGGTGTGCACTGGCCCTTAGTTAATGTGGTTCTGCTCTTCCTCTACAGAAGCTTGGACCTCTTATGATGGCAGAGGACTCTGCAAATTGAAGGCCACCCTGGGCAGGATTGGGAGATCCTCAAGCTGTCAATCTGCCGTTACACTTCTTTTTACAATTACATTTTTTGGGCACTTCCCATCCTTTAGTCTATACTCTAGAAACCCCCCCACAGTCTTAGTTACAAGGCCACAGTAGATGGAACTTAATTCTCTTACTCAGGGACACAGATGGTTTCTTGAGGTTCTGCTCTTCCTCTACAGAGCCTTGAACCTTTCTTACGATGGTTGAGGACTCCCAGCAGCAGTCACAGAAGGATTTGGCGCTCTCCTAAATTGCCGGGCTGCAGTTAAGGATTTACTCTTTGCGCTCCGACACATGACATTCATCTTGATCAAATAAGTCAAATCAGGCCAGTAATTATGGCATTGGACGCAGAAGAAAGGGATGGAGAATAGCGGTTGCACATGCATCGGTAATCAAACCTCCATTAGCTCATTTGTCCGTGTTTGTTTTACTTCTCAACAAGGTTAATGTTTATTTTATGAGATGAAAAAGAGAATGAAATGGCCCCTAATCTTATGCCGAATCCACGGCTGAGTTTATCGTGGAACATATGGTTGTGATACACTTTTCTTTCCATTTCCACTTGCAACCATCACGATACCAGCTAAGTGCTGAATTATGGGCAATGTGGAATGTAGAGCCGAGTTAACTCCCCGAATTCTAGTTGGCCGATTTGTCCTACTTCTTTGAAAGAAGGTTGAGAAGGAATAGTAGGTGCTTTAACTTATTTCTTCCTCTAAGTAAGGTTCTTGTGAATTTCAAGTGTTCTGTATAATTCCAAACTGTTCCTGTATGTCTCTATGCGTTTTTTGTCTTATAACGTAGGTGTCAACTGCTTAGCTAGTGAAGGAGTCAGGCGTGATCGTTTTGAATGGCCCAGGCTCAGAATCTCAGAGCTGCAACTATAAGTGATGCCAAATTGTTCCACAACCAAATCTTTACCAGTGTTTTACTTGCAATTCTAGTACTGCATACAATTATGCAGTAAAATTAAAAAAATATACAAACCTGGGGATTCCTCCAGCACCGTTCAGGCTCATCGGTCCCTCACCGTCCTCCCAGGCTGCCTGGATCCTCCGATAGGCAGCCCGCTAAATCAGCCAGTCAGGGCCAGGCGGCGCAGGCGCAGTACGTCTGTCTGACTCATGGCGCAATGGGGCATGTGCACGCCCCGAGCCGCGCATACGCAGTTCCCCACAACTGTGAATTACCGGGCTGCCTAGCGAAGCATCCAGGGGGCCTTGGAGGACGGCGAGGGACTAATGAGCCTGAACGGGGCTGGAGAAATCCCCAGGTATGTGTATTTATATTACATTTCAGGTTTATTTTAAGGGCCCATTTCCACTACCGGTGTTTTGCGCAAATGGATCGGAAAAGTTAGGTTCAAACTAATGGAAACCACTGTGACGCAACTGTTTCCCGAGGGCATTTTTCGTCCTGCCACGTTTTGTGTGTGATACTGCTCCTATGCTTTGTTGTAGGAGCGCAATAAAAAAATCACATAGTGGTGTGATTGCTATGCGTTTTTGCGATTTCCCCTGCGATTCGGCAATTCCCACTTTTTTTTTCCCCCTGGTGTAAATGTATTTATTTATTTATTGTATTTATAAAGCGCCAACATATTACGCAGCGCTGGACATTAAGGTTACAGACAATATTTAGGGGTGACATACAGCAATATGACAATACAGGAATACAAGAAAACCAGATCACGCAGCACAGTATGAGTACAAGGTAATGCTTAGTCAGTCACTGGATGGAGCATGGAGATTAGGTAAATGCGAAAATATACCGCAGTCATGCCGTACACCTATCGGATCGTGGCGTTATCTGGTGGAAAAAGAGTCCAAAAGGATAAGCATGACTGACACAGGAGGGAGGGCATGTGGTATGTTAGCACTGATATAGATTGACGGGTTTGAGGTGGACCTAAACCGTTAAGAAAAACTATTTAGAAAAAAAAGTAAGGTAGTACTTATTGTTACTGTGTATTTATTATTTATAATTTAGTGCCGACATCTTCCGCAGTGCTTTTACATAGTGTCTATAGTCATGTTAAACAGAATTTTGCCTTCTTAAAACAGGAGGTATTTGCAATTATTCAGGTTGAGATAAACGTATGTCTCCCACAATGCATCACTGCTGAACACTATGTAGGTTGTCTCCAAAAGCTAAGCACGTGTTTAGTCTAATGTCCTACCATATTATTATTATGTATTTATATAGCACTAACATCTCCTGCAGCACTTTACAGAGTGCATAGTCATGTCACTGACTGTCCTCAGAGGAGCCCACAATCTAATCCTACCATAGTTATAGAGCATAATGTCCTACCATATTATTATTATGTATTTATACAGTACTGACAGCTCCTGCAGCACTTTACAGAGGACATAGTCATGTCACTGACTGTCCTCAGAGGAGCTCACACTCTAATCCCTACCATAGTCCTAGTCTAATGTCCTAAAAACCATAGTCCTAGTCTAATGTCCTATCATATTATTATTATGTATTTATATAGCACTGACATCTCCTGCAGCACATTACAGAGTACATAGTCATGTCACTGACTGTCCTCAGAGGGGCTCACAATCTAATCCTACCATAGTCATAGTCTAATGTCCTACCGTATTATTATTTTTATTATTATTATTAATAATATAGCACTGGTATCGGCAGCATTGTAGAGCGTACAAAGTCATCTCACTGACTATCCTCAGAGGAGAGTATAATCTAATTCTACCATCAACATAGTGTAATGTCCTATATTATTATTATTATTATTATTATTAGTATTATTATTATTTAGCGCTGTCATCTTCTGCAGCACCCTACAGAGTACATAGTCAGAGGAGCTCACAATCTAATCCTACCATAGCCATAGTGTAATGTGCTACCATATTATTATTATTATGTATTTATATAGCACTGAAATCTTCTGCAGCACTTTACAGAGTACATAGTCATGTCACTGACTGTCCTATGAGGAGCTCACGATCTAATCTCCCTCCAACTATATGTAAGCTGAAACCAGAGTTCCCCTTTTTTCCATTTTTTTCCTTTGCAGGAAACAGCACATCCTCTTAGCAGAAATGAGACCACATAGAAGAATGTGACACCCAGAGTAGCTAAAACACCCACTTTATCTTTATGATAGATCTCCTCATATGAGCCTAGCAGATCATTAAAGCAAAGCGCACAGATCCTTGTCTCCACAGCCTATCATAAAACGAGAAACTTGTGTGAGTCTTGGGGATATGAATCACTGCTGACCCCAGGTGACACATACCACAGATACTCCCCCCCCCCCCCCCCCCATATCTCACAACTCCTAATACATGGTGGTTACCACCATTATGTCATGTAAAGATGCAGTAGCAGAATAGAGGGATCAGACAGCTACCAAAAACAAATGGCTTGCCTGTTCCAGAAGATAAAGAAGCTACATTAAACATACTACTTGTAACGTTATAGGTCCACTTTAAAGAGAACCTGAACTGAAAATAAAAAGTCAAAATAACCACACACAGGTCATACTTACCTCCTGTGTAGTTTACTCCTCAATCTCTTTCTCATCTCCTGCATCCTGTTTGTCCACTGTGATCAATGGAATTCTCCATCCTCCATTTTAAAAATGGCCATTACCCCATAACAGCTTCCTGGTCAGCACACTGTTAAACTGTAATATCGCCCACTTGAGTCATAGGGAAACATGGACATTACCTTGCACATTCAGTTGTAACTGACAGCTGCTTATATATAACTGACAGCAACTGGTATATTTCAGTTCTGACAAAATATTGTCAGAACTGGAAGGGATCACTGTAAGAAGAAAATGGTGAGCTTCTGAGAAGAACTGACGGCGAGGTTAGGATGTAATATTCATTTGCAGCTACATTGATTATTATTATATCATGTGTTTATTTTAAATAATTTTCCTCACTTCAGGTTCCCTTTAGGCTACTTGCACACCAAGACGTTGCGTTAGGTGCTACGTTAAGGTCGCATAACGTGCACCTAACACAACGTATGGTGCTGCAAGAGCCGACGGTAGAGTGAGCCGCGTTAGGCGGCTCGATTCCTATAATGTCTCCTAGAGTGGCGCTGATTGGCCAGCGGGCCCACGTGATGCGGAGCGAGACACTCCACATCACGTGGTCCCGCCGGCCAATCAGCGCCCGCCAGTGCAGTGAATATTAAGTAGCCATGTGCGCGGCTACTGTAGCTGGCTCCCCCCGCCTCCTCTCTGCCCCCCACTGCGCATGTGCAAACAGTCTAACGCGGCTATAGCCGCTCCAACGCTGTAGCATGCTGCACTTTGCGGAGAACGTGCAGCGTTACATGTAACGCAACGTGGGCTGTGTGAACAGCCCACTTGTGTTACATTGCTGTGCGTTGGGGGAGGCTGCCATATTCATTTCCTTTTAAGCAATACCAGTTGCCTGGGAGCCCTGCTGATCCTCTGCCTCTAATACTTTTAGCCATAGACCCTGAACAAGCATGCAGCAGATCAGATGTTTCTGACATTATTGTCAGATGTGACAGGATTAGCTGCATGCTTGTTTCTGGTGTGATTCAGACACTACGGAAGCCGCATGGATCAGCAGGGCTGCCAGGCAACTGGTGTGGCTGAAAAGGGAATAAAAATGTCAGCCTCCATATAGCTCTCCCTTCAGTTATGGTTTAAGGCCCTGTTTTGCATGCATATAAAATGGGCGCGGGGTAAATTTGGGCGCTGGGTGAGGCTGCTTGTAGAACATTGGCAATACTGTTGATATTCTACTAAGGTTCCACCTCCTCCTAACACTAATTCCCTCACTAGCTACTCCAAAACCAGCCCTACTGTAAACCCTATGCCTATCTCCTATCTTTATAGTGTACCCGAGGTGACATGTGACATGATGAGATAAACGTGTATGTACAGGACAAAAAATATTAATAACCAGGCTGTTTAAGTTTTTTATTTTGCTGCCTAAAAGAGTTATTTTTCAGGCATGCAAGTGACAGCTTCTGTGTTGTCGGGGAATATAGTAAACTTCACTAATAAGCAAATTACAGCCATAAAAGTTTTCCTGGCAGAATACAACTTCCGAGGGCAGGGGAGAAATAGAAAAAGGTGAACAATTCATAGTATTTTAATTCTGGAAAACTTAATAGACTGCCATTGAGAAAAGACAATAAAACAATCAATTTACTTTGTAAATGTTTTAATATAAAATAAATCCATGAGATACGTAAAAAAAAGGTCATTTTTAGGAGTCGGAGGATAAATACAATTGTTTATTTTTTTTTTTTATCTGGGTTTAGTTTAATGTCATTTGGGAATTTGAGCTATGGCTATGTCTGGCGCCCAAATGACCTGCCTTGCCTATTTCCACTGCATGCGTTTTGATTTTTGGAAAGTTTGTGTTTTACTGATCACAGAGACGCCGCCAGGATCAAGTAAGTCTTGGTGCACCGTTTTCACTAATGCAATGCGATTTCTACGCAAAGGCTGTTTTTTTTTTTTTAATTGTATTTGTAAGCAATTGCAGTTTTGTAAAATCAGTGTGAGCACAGAGAAGTATAAAAATTCCACACAGGTACTGCAATTTCCTGTCTTCACTTCATAGCCAATCCAAAACTGCAAAACACAAATGCATAGCCAAAAGTAAAAATCACTCTAACATCAACAAAAAAACCTGCAAGTCAAAATTGGCAAAAATGGCAATACCATCGCAAAGGGCTCGATTCACAAAGCGGTGCTAACCCAGTTAGAGACTTTAGGCGTGATAACCATTGCACCACGCTGGTGAAAAGCCAGTTTAGACGTGATAAGTTTAGGCGTGATAAGTTTAGGCATGATAAGTTTAGATACGGTAAGTTTAGATCGCGCACAAAGTCCCGCGCGCAAAGCAGCGCCATTAAACTCTATGCGAAGTGCACCAGACTTTGCTAGCGCGAAACTTTTGATCAGCTGTGCACTAGTGTTGGGCGAACACCTGGATGTTCGGGTTCGGGCCGAACAGGCCGAACATGGGCCAGATGTTCGGCATGTTCGGCCCGAACGCCGAACTCAATGGAAGTCAATGGGACCCCCGAACATGGGGGCCCTATGGGGTCGCAGGCATAAGGGGGGAGCATGCCCCAGTCGCGGGGGGGGTCGGAAATTCCCCCCACCCCCTCCGCTAGCGCTCCCCCCTCTGCCCGCTTCCCCATAAAAAAAGTTATAGTACCTGGTGCCTGGTGGCTGGCAGTGGAGTGAGGAGGAGGAGGAGTCCGAGTAGCAGAGTGGCGTTGAGGCCGGGCAGCGGGCGGTTCAGCGCTAGTACCCTTGTGGTACTTCCGCCCTTTCTCTGACCTCACGTCCTCTGCATACGAGGGTACGCATCACGCGTACCCTCGTATGCGTCATCACGCAGAGGACGTGAGGTCAGAGAAAGGGCGGAAGTACCACAAGGTACTAGCGCTGAACCGCCCGAACCGCCCGCTGCCCGGCCTCAACGCCACTCTGCTACTCGGACTCCTCCTCCTCCTCACTCCACTGCCAGCCACCAGGCACCAGGTACTATAACTTTTTTTATGGGGAAGCGGGCAGAGGGGGGAGCGCTAGCGGAGGGGGTGGGGGGAATTTCCGCCCCCCCCCCGCGACCGGGGCATGCTCCCCCCTTATGCCTGCGACCCCATAGGGGGGCAGTATTCGGCCGAACAGGGCCCTGTTCGGCCATGTTCGGCCATGCATTGAACAGTTCGGGCGAACCCCAAACAGTTTGGCCGAACACCACCAGGTGTTCGGCCGAACTCGAACATCACCCGAACAGGGTGATGTTCTGTAGAACCCGAACAGTGGCGAACACTGTTCGCCCAACACTACTGTGCACTGCGGTGCTAACCCAGTTGGTGCTTAAAATTATCACGCCTAAACTTATCACACCTAAACTTATCATGCCTAAACTGAGTTTAGGCGTGATAAAGGGCTTTTCACCAGCGTGCTAACTGTTAGCACCGCTTTGTGAATCAGGCCCAACGTGTTTTACCATCACAAAGCCCTACTGCTGCTGCGGACAAATTCTGTCAGTCCATGTCAAAATCAGGTTACAAAAAAAAAAGAAGGTGTCTATCAACGGTACAATTTTTCCTGCAGATTTGATCTTTTGATGCAATTATTATCATCAAATTGTATAGAAAACTGCACCATGTGTGGCGCAAAATCGATGTGAAACGATTCTTTTTGCCGATTGGTTAAGGAAAAAATATTGATCCGAAAGGTGGATTTTATGATTAAATCGGAATGTAAAACCTTCTGTAATCATTCCGCGAATGGGAACAATCGATAATGGCCTTCTGATTCTTTTCGATCATTCAAATTGTGTCGATCGATCGAATCTGAAGGAAAAATTGTACCATAAATGGGCATCTTTACTCATATTTACAAGCTGCATGAAATATTCCGAAACAGAAAATTCCTATCCGCTGCAGGAGATAAATGTTTTCCTTACTTCGCCTTATTTTATTGTAGTTCTTTGCGTCTGGTTATATTAACACTCCGATGTCCCACCGGCTATATTTTCTATACAATGAGAGAATGGGGCCCGGGGGAACCCTTTAAAGTGGCGGTATCTGATTTGTGGTGCGCCGTGCTCTACCTGCGCAGTCCAACATCTTTATATAAACAGGATTTTGGGGCTTAGAAAGAATGATTTTCCTGTTGCGTTGAAAATTTGATCTGGTGGAACATGAGGGGCGGGACCCCCTATATTTCTATATATATTACATGTAATATTTCTATAATCTGCACACCGGCAGCTTGTTAAACTCCACTCGGGATCAGATAAAAATCTTAGAAATCAAAGGCTGTATATAAGAGAGCCTTTATCTCCGCTGACACATCTACGCGCCGCACACAGCGTTATGGATATCCAGGGAACCGTCTAGGTGGTCTAGTAAAGTCCAGTTGCAGAAAAAAACACGTGGTTTAGTTTTGTATAGCGCAGTAACGGGTTAGAACTTCTTTTGGATTTTTATAGCTGTTCTGTTTTTATCTGTGAGAACTCCCATCACTTCCTGTTCGGAAATTAAAGGGCCTCTAATTGTAAAATTTAAAACACACACATACAAACTGTGCATTCCTCCTAGAGTAAAATGCAATATGAATCACTTTTTTCTTATGTTTCTGTCATTTACAGTCAATAGTAAAAAAAAACTGACAGATCTGACAGGTTTTGGACTAGTCCAACTCCCCAATGGGAGATTCTTGGTACTTACTTTACAAAAGCACTCCCTGGAAACAATCTATACAAAAATACCGGGCAGCCTCCCTACTCACTTGCACACTGTTTTGGCAGTTGCACTGAACAGTTGCAGTTGAGGACGGTAACTGCTTTAGTAAATAAATAACTGAGTACCCCCCATGAGGAAATGGACTAGTCCAAAACCAAACAGGTTTGTCAGATTTTTACTAATTACTGCAAGTGACAGCAACGTAGGAACAAAGTAATTTATAGTGAATTTTTGTATTTCTTTTGATTTTTACAATTTTTCATGATATTAGTCTTTTAACCCCCTTGCCGGTCCAATTCCTGCAGCAAGGGGGCAGCACAGCACTTTTATTTTTTTAAATCATGTAGCGAGCCCAGGGTTCGCTACATGATAGCCGCTGAGCAGCGGCATCCCCCCACCCGCCTCCGGCGATCAGAGTAAGCAGGAAATCCCATTCAGAACTGGGCTTTTCCCGGTCGCCATGGCGATGGGGCGGGATGACATCATGGACGTCGGGACGTCAGAGGGAATCCACCCCTCAGCGCTGCCTGGCACTGATTGGCCAGGTTGCGCAAGAGGCCTGGAGGGGGGGGGGGGGGTGGCGCGGCGGGTAGCGGCGAATCGGCAGCGAGCGGCGGCGATCGAGAAATGCACGCAGCTAGCAAAGTGCTAGCTGCGTGCAATAAAAAAAAAAATGAAAATACGCCCAGCGGGGCATAAAAAATCCTCCTACGCAGGTTACCCCGAGCTGAGCTCGGGATAACCGGCAAGGAGGTTAAGAAAACTTGTAACAAAAAAAAAGTGCCCCTAGGGGGTACATACCTTGGGAGGGGGAAGCCTCTGGATCCTATTGAGGCTTCTCCTGTCCTCCTCCGTCGCAAGGTGGTCTCGCTGTGCCCCTCAAACCCTCAAATAGCCCCGATAAGTCCTCCGGTTCAGGGCATACTGGAGGCCGGGCCTATGCGCCCCCCAACATTTTCACCCAAAAACTTATTTAAAAAAATAAATAATTTTGAGGGACAAAAATCTACTGTACTGTATGTACCGTAGGTAGCTTTCCTTTTGGAGGAGAGGATTTTACACACATTTGAGGACTGCAGTTACACCTTAAACTCGCATACAGTACATAAAGAGATCGTTATAGCGGATGGCTTGTCTGAAGCAAATATTGACTCTGTGGAGGCTGCAGCAGAATCAGTCTGTGGGCTGGTTTTATATTGTAATGGCAATCTTCCTAGAATCCGGCTGTAGAGAAGCCCTCCCAGTCTGTTAGCAGCTCGGGCCTTCGACGTGATCAAACTGCTAATCTGGAAGGTGTGGGGACGTCATTCTCTGACCTTAGTTAATCTATGCTCCTCCGTCTCCACAAAACGGGACTTGTTCGGCCTTCCCGATCGCTTTCAGTGTGTGGTTTCTTTATACGCCGGCCTAGAAGCAATAAATATTTAGAATAAAGTAGATGGTATTCATTTAAGGTTAGTTTGGGGCTTGAGGGTGGGATGAATAGGCTTTAATTTACATGCCGGTGGTTTGGTAAGTGGTGGCTTTGGTCACTGGACCGGCCGAAGCCACAGCCGTCGCATGTAACTAGATCTAATGAGCTCTGCTCTCTCCTGTGCGTAGCGAAGACGGGCGAGAAGTGGTGCGAGGGCCGCCGAGCCACTTCGGATACTTTTAAGTCGCCGTAATTAATAAAGAAAACTTAAGCCGAAAAAATTGGAGGGTCGGAAAACGAAGTTAATCCCCACAAATTTTTTTGTACGTCAAGTTGGGCGCTGTAAACACACTAGTAAGCACGGTGGGATATGAATAGAGCAATGTTGTATCAGGGTGGGTTACAGCATTGCAGAAATTTAAAGGCAAACTCCACTTTTGTTTAAAAAAATATTTTTGGTCCTCACTTTACATTTTGTAATTTAATGGTTGTAAAAAATGCTCTCTCCGTTTCAATGTGAGTTCATTGATGTAATTCAACATTACTGTGTGCGGCGTACAGTTTTTTTTTTCCTTCAGAGAACATTCCTTCATTCTTCTTCCCGCCTGTTGGCATTGGTGATACTGACCACTCTTTGTTCACTTCATGTTCATGAGACCACTCTTCCTGTTCCACTGCCCTGGATGTTCCCCAAGGTTCAGTCTGTGGACCTGTGTTCTTCTTTCCTTACACATTTTCCTTTGGCAAACTACGCATAAGCTTCTTCGACTTACAAATCTATTTTTATTCAGATGGCACCCAGAATTTACCTATCCACTGTCACCTGTCTTTCTGTGTCCTGGATAAAGTCTGATGCTGCGACTCAGGCATCTCAATATAAATGTGTGACGTAAACCAGGAACTCACCTTGGAAAAAATTAAACTAATCATCTTGCCCACTCACCTTGAAAATGTTTCTTAAACAACTCTCAAACTATAACTGTATTATAACCTCAGCCTAACCGTTTATGTAAAGGAATCCAAGCCCACAGTTATCCAATATGTAAAGGAAACCGGAGGTAAATAAAGTGTTCATATACACTTACCTTATAGCTCTATAGGCTCTTCAGATCCCTCCTCTAATAAAAAGTGGGCAGCACAGTGGTGTAGTGGATAGCACCCTTACCTTGCAATACAGGGTCCTTAGTTCAGATTCCTCCGGGCACTCCTGTTTTCTCCCACATCCCAAAATGTTGTACATTGGTAGGATTAGATTGTGAGCTTCTCTGGGGACAATCAGTGACATGACTATGTACTCTGTAAAGTGCTGCAGAAGATGTTAGTGCAATATAGGGGGGTTGGACAAAATAATGGAAACACCTTGAAAATCAACAAAATATATTTTAATATGGTGTAGGTCCACCTTTTGCGGCAATTACAGCCTCAATTCTCCGAGGTATACATAATTACTGTAAAAACACTTTGTTTATTACATTATTTTCACTGGAGTTGCTCTAGTCGTGTGAAGGTTCCAAGTTCAGTCAGTCAACACAATTCCCATAAGGAACTTAACCCTCAGCGGATGCTTATCCAACGATGTCCATTTATTAAAGTGTTACACGAGTATACACAGCATATCACATCCAGCACAACGTTTCTGGCGAGGTGCCCTTTGTCAAGTGCTCGAAGTTTCACATAGGAATAACACATTTATAGACTAATTCCACCTGACCACACCTTACATAAGGGGGTGGGACCAATACCTATTGCATTTTAACCCTATGAACAGCTAACTCTATAAAAAACACCTGAGACTGAAGTCCTCATTTAGGCCCCCTGGCGACTGCGTCCCCAGCCTATCCATCCACCAGGCCTCCCTCCTCAAAAGTTCCCTAACATGATCCCTACCCTCATGTCTCGGGACCACCTCCAAAACCTGCCAGCGCAATTGACTAACACTGTGGCCTAACTCAGAAAAATGTCTGGCGAGTGGTGGATCCTTTCTGGAATCCTCTTGTTCACCACCTGTGGCCTTTTTTGTTTTTTTGATGTTACTTTTGTGTTCATTTAATCGGGTCTTAATGTCCCTTGTGGTCTGTCCCACATAGGCGAGACCACAGGGACACTTGATGAAATAAACCACTCCTTTTGTGTCACAGGTGGCGAAATCTCTGAGCAATATACCCTCACCTGATCGAGGGTGGTGGACCTTAGGCCCTTTGATAATGTTATTGCAGTGTTGGCAATGCAAGCAAGGGAAAGTACCCTTTTTAGGGGTACCCAGGAACATTTGTTTCGCCCCCCCGGGTCTACCAATATCAGCTCGGACGAAGGTTTCAAGTTCAAACACAGAGTGACTTTAATACTTTCCCGTGCAAACCTTACACTCCCAAAACCCCCAGCGTGAAATCCGCCTCTCTCAATATTCCCATTAATGTGTAGAATTCCTGCACACCGGCAGATCCTACGCTGGGCTCCCCACTTGCCTGCCTCACATACACTGCCTGTCTGTGGCCTCCCGGGCAAACCAGGCTATGGGTGGGATTTATGATCTGTTGGGGGATACGGCAGCCTGTGCCAGCCGGGTGCCCCAAATACTCCCGCTCACACAACATCAATATTAATCAGGCAAGAGACCCACTCAGAGAGGGAGAGAGAAGGCTTGAGAGAGAGCGGCCTTTTCATCATTACAAGATAGCAAAAAGTGGCTCTGTCGTATCAGGCAGGAGAGTAAACTCCAGGCAGACATTAGAATTACCCTGTATACCGGCTACATGCTCACTTAAAGCAGTCCTGAACTCAGAACTTCCTCTTTGCTTTAAAGAGACACTTTAGCAGAAAAAAAATGATTTAATGATTTGTATTTGTAGTACAGCTAAGAAATAAAACATTAGAAGAGAAGACATGAGTCTAATATTGTTTCAGTACAGGAAGAGTTAAGAAACTCCAGTTGTTATCTATGCAAAAGAGCCATTGAGCTCCACGGCTTTCAAAGTCGCAGAGAGCTCTGTCTTCTGAAGCTTGTTATCTCAACTGTCAATCACTGTATTTTATTTTTCTCTGCAGAGGACAGTTCAAAAGTTCATTGACCTGCTCTCTAAAATCATTTAGAATGCTGAGTAGTGTGTAAACTGCAAATATTAGAGAATGATGCAATGTTATAAAAAAACAAAACACTATATCATTGAAAATTAAAATATGAGGATATTTTCTTTGCTACTAATCTTCTAGTAATTATCCGTACTACACAACCAATTCATTATATCATATTTTTTTTTTTTGCTTTAGTGTCTCTTTAAAAAATAAGCAACAGCATACTAACCATTAAAAAAAACATTTCTTTGTTACAGCTGATACAAATCCTGCTATAAATCTGAAGTGTGTCTATTTCCTGCTTTCATGGAAGCAGACATGCTGCGTTTACCAATTAGCTCTCTGCCGTGGAAGTCAGCTGACACAGGAGAGAAATCAAATTACAACATGTGATTAGACACAGATGAGGGGAAATTAGACAGGCTAAACTCTCTAAATGCATACAGGGTGCATTCCTCTATGTTTTCCTCCTGTCCTGTGCAAGCGTTCAGGTCCTTTTTTAGACTATTAAGAACTGTGGTGAAGTTAACATAATGAATAAAATTGCTATTTTTATTTACAATATTCATTTAAAGACTATTTAGTCAATGTTTGCCCCCCTGTATAATCTTTCCTCCCCCGATTTGAATTCTGAAATATATCACAGGTGGCGATATCTTTAGTCTCGTCAGGTGCAGCTCTGAGGAATACGAAGCCAGTAAAATAAAAAGGTACACAAGTGGGAAAATATTATTGTATAGGCATCAGTGATGATCCGGGTATAAAAAAAAACATTATTCAGTATACTAGTGACCTTAGCCCGTTTAAAAACAGGATAGTTCTGTCACCGCGCGCGCCTGCCGCATGCACCCGCCGCGCACGATCACGCACACATTCCCGCCCCTTCCTCCCCTTTAGTGTCTCTGCGTCCCTAGTCCCTAGTACACAAGTGGGAAAATATTATTGTATAGGCATCAGTGATGATCCGGGTATAAAAAAAAACATTATTCAGTATACTAGTGACCTTAGCCCGTTTAAAAACAGGATAGTTCTGTCACCGCGCGCGCCTGCCGCATGCACCCGCCGCGCACGATCACGCACACATTCCCGCCCCTTCCTCCCCTTTAGTGTCTCTGCGTCCCTCCCTGCACATGCGCACTTAAAAAAAACACACACACAGGGCCATGGGACGCAGAGACACTTGGATATTATTATAGAGGATTCAGCTGAATACATGATGGTGTTTTGGTTTGTTTTATTATCATCTCTTGGAGGCCTGGGACCCGCTAGCAGCGGTTTTCTAAGCACTAGTGATCTGAAGAAGCTCATGCTAATGCAATGTTTTGGGGAATATTTTGAAAATAAGATCCCTCAAGTGGGATCACACCCCTAGCAGTACATTAGCAAGAGCTTTTCAAATCAAAACCGCTTACAAAAGGCTTAGAAAAGTGCTGCTAGGGGGCTGAAGCCTGCAAACCCCTAGAAGTCGCAATGGCAATCGCTGGCCTTTTGAATTAGCATTTTGTAAGCGGTTTTTATGAGCGTTTTGGTAGCGATTTTGTAAGCTTTTTGCCAGTGATTGCGATTTGCGGTTAGCGATTTTAATTCTGATTTGTCATTTCAAATTATTATTTTTTACAGTTTGCAGTAGTTCAAAATCACACAAAAATTGCTGTGTGTAGCAGTTCTTGAACGATTTGCCAGCACTTTAAAAATGCTCTCCCAAAATGCTGCATGTTCTGCGATTGCAATTTGGCTAATCGCAATCACTCCAGTGAAATCAGTCCCATCCTCTTACATTGGCAAAGTGTTTAGGTAAATTGCTAGAGATTTAAAGGATACCTGAGGTGACATGATGAGATAGACATGTATATGTACAGTGCCTAACACAAATAACAGTGCTGTGTTCCTTTTTTTTCTCTGCCTGAAAGAGTTAAATATCAGGTATGTAAGTGGCTGACTCAGTCCTGACTCAGACAGGAAGTGACTACAGTGTGACCCTCACTGATAAGAAATTCCAATGATAAAATACTTTCCTAGCAGAAAATGGCTTCTGAGAGCAGGAAAGAGATAAAAAGGTTCAATGGTTCATAGATTTTAGCTCTGGCATACTTCAATGAATGTGTCATTGAGCAAAAACAATAAAACAGTTAAAACTTAAAAAGTAGAATCAAACGTAAAATAAAACTGGAATATCTTAAAAAGTCATTTTTAGGAGCAGGAAGATAGATACAATCGATTATTTCATTCGTTTATTTTTGCCTCGTTTGTCCTTTAAAGCAACCCCTAAACACTCAAAAAAAAAATATTCTAGTGGGTTCCTTAGAGATGTCTATTGTTCATAATCTTTTTTTGGCTTTATTTGCGTTATGAGGAAAGAGTGTATTGTAATCCATGTGGCATTTATTTTTTTGTCAGGAAAGCGTTGTCTCTAAGTGCTTGGCCTCAGATGAGATAATCACCTCACAAACGACGTTCATTTCTTGTGTGATCTCACTGGGGATCAGCCTCTGCATTCCACCACTAACACCAAGCGCTAATGATATTTGTGTAAACAGGCACATTACAGCCGTGGTCGAAATATAGTAACGGGCAACCGTGACACGTGGTCCCGCGGCCTCCTTCTTGCCAAACTCGGATAAATACTTAGAACCCTGTTTATTTACTAGTCAGGAATCATGCACACAGCTGTAATTGTGTGTCCTCTCGGAATTGACGTCTTCCTGCAGACCGAGGCCTAGAAATCTGGATTGCATCAGATCACGTTTTACAAACATTGTCAGTAAATTAACTCTGAGGAATCTGCCTTGTCGGTTATTAAACAAACATGTAAACACGATATTTTGGGACGCTGAAGGCCAAATTGTCCTCGCTCATGTTATTGAACTTTGTCCATAGTTTTGTGTTCTATCTTTACCACTATCTGATCATTGATGTGTATTCAGCGGCGGGACAAGACTCTCTGCCATCAGAGATTCCAAAGTGCCCCCCGCCAAGTTGTGCCCACCTTAGTATAGGTAGCAGATGTGCCCCCAGAAATAAGTAGGCTCCGCCCCACTCAGTATAGGTAGCCAGATGTGCCCCTAGTATAGGTAGTCAGATGTCCGCTCCATATTAGGAAACCTTCCCCTCACCAAATATAGGTAGCCAGATGTACCCCCAGTTATAAGTAGGCTCCGCCCCACTCCCACCCAGTATAGGTAGCCAGATGTGCCCCCAGAAATAAGTAGGCTCCGCCCCACTCCCACCCAGTATAGGTAGCCAGATGTGACCCTAGTATAGGTAGCCAGAAGTGCCCTCCATATTGGGAAACCTTCTCCTCACCAAATAAAGGTAGCCAAATGTGCCCCCAGTCAATGCTGGATTTATACTTGTTTTGCCCCTAGGCCAAATATGTTGTGACTCCCCTTTTTAGTGCTGCAGCGCCTCTCCCATTCCATGTGTCAACCCTCCTCCATGTGTATCATCCAATACAGCAACCAGTTTATTTCATGAACAGCTCTCTTTAGCATCAGTTTCCTTTATCATGTGTTGCTCCCCATTTCCCCCCTCCTCTTTCATATATAGTAACCCATCTTTCATGTCCAGGTGTCCCCTGGCTTGCAGCCGCCCAAAGCCCGGGCCTTTCTACCCCTGCCCCCAGTAAAAATTAAGCTCCCCCCCCCCCACAAAGTACACGTAGTCAGATGTGCCCTCCATATTAGGTAACCTTCTACTCACCCAGTATAGGTAGCCAAAGGTGCCCCCCGTATTAGGTAACCCATCCCTCTGTGTACAGTATTCTATCTGACTGTACACAAATCTGGCAACCAACTGCCTCTTTCAAAGTATTGCCTGTGTATGTCCCATTCCATCTGTTATGATCAGCCTGATTTATCAATTGCTGAGTTTTTATTTGTAATTTTGGCATTCACTTGCTTTACTAGTTACTATATCTTTGGAATATAAGATGCACCCACTCCCCCCCCCCCCCCCCCCCCAGTTCAGGGGAATATAAAGTGTGATGATATATATATATATATATATATATATATATATATATACACACACACCGTATGCACTTGCATATAAGTCATCTCACGTATAAGCCGAGGTACCGCCTTTTCCCTCAGGAACCTGTAAAAAGTTAATGACTCACGTATAAGTCCCTCCTCAGTATAGCCCCCTCCACAGTAGCCAGATGTGCCCCCAGTACAAGTCAGCCCCCTCCCCATACCCAGATGTGCCCCAAGGATGATAAAGCTGTGTCAAGACGCCAAGATGGCGTCATAGATATGAGACACAACGATTGCCACAAAGGAAGAATGCCTGATCGCTGCACCGCTGACACGTTGCTTGCACGCTCCGCTCCACAAGCCAGGGGACACAGGTAGTCTTGAGCAGTGCACTCTGCACACCATGTTGCAGGGGATGCGGGGCGCAGACACAGCAGGGAGCCAGCTGGCAAGAGCAGGATAACTAGTGCAACATCCTTACGCCTCTCTAGCAGTAACAAAACATACAAAACCTGCTACACCATCTGTTTTGCTCCACTGACCCGCATATAAGCCGAGGGGGTAACTTTTCGACACATTTTTTGTGCTGAAAAATTAGGCTTATACGGTATATATAGGCTGAGAAATATTTTTTTCCACAATAATTCCTCTTGTACATCATCTTATCTTTTGGGAGACACCTATGTCATTTCCTGTCAAAAAATTATTTGCTGGTTGAATAAAAGTAACTTTAAGTCAAAATTTGCCAGAGGTATGAATAATTATGGGCAGCACTGTATATAATGTGAATACCAATTCCCTCTTCTGAATTTAAGTAAATGCTTAGTCATCTACATTTCCTTGTTCCCTCTGCATATTTCCCCATTTGGAGATTTTTTGCAGTTTTTTTTTTGTTTTTGTCATTGGTAAAACGACATCTAATCTTTACCACTAGTGCTAGGGGCACTTTATTTATTCACCCAGGTCTCTCTCTCGCTATCCCTGCTTAAAAATTCCTTTCTCACACAGCTCATAGTAGTTTGGGTCACCCTGAGCTGCTTGGTTACTCTGTCACACAGCTCACAAATATATTTCACTGTGTCACTCACAGCATGCAGCAGACATGAGGAGAAATAGGCTGATCTGAGGTGGTAACAGGTAACTAAATGAGCTCTAATATTGCTGGAATATAACTAGCTATAACACTAGTCTGTGTTTACACTTAAACTGGTTGCCTGGCTGCCTGCTTGTGGTGATTCACTCCAGGCTGCATCCACTTTACAAGCTGCTGAGAGGGGCAGACCACTGTCTACAATTAGCATTATTAGTATCTTTATCAGTCAAGAGAAGCAAAGATAATAAACACACATTGCTAGAATCTTTAACCCCTTACCACCATATCAATAAGATTCTTTCAGCAAGGTGATAATTAAACTATAAACTGAGGAGTTGATAGCAACTCCCCTGTGCAGAGACATGGTCTAGCCCTCTGTCTGGGAACCCTCAGTATTTAGATACATTTTGTATCCAACACTGACGCCAAAACTGACAGTGGATTTTACAGCTGAAAGGAACAGCTGTGTGAGGAATCAAATTGCTCCTAGTACTTGTCCTAATGTGTGCTACAACATACAGCATTAAAAAATAAATGCATACATCGAGTATTCCTTTAACAAACGTATCAAAGATTGTAATTATGATGAATGATCCACATTTTGTTTGGGGTTTTATTTATAAACGAAAAACTTCAAATATAATTTTAAATATTGCGTGTTCAAAAAGTTTTAATCTGAATTCTGACATGTAAATTTTTGTAAAATGAATAGTGTTGCAAACGTAACTTACCGTATATACTCGAATACAAGTCGACCTTGTGTATAAGCTGACTCCAATATTTGACCCTCACAAGCTGGATTTTTTAATCGACTCAAGTATAAGTCTGACCAGCAAAGTTAATGGCTGCACTTGGGGCTCAGGAAGGGTTAATGACAGCACTGCATACAGTATTGCAGCCAATAACCCCTCCTGTCCCATAAGTGCAGACAATACCTCCTTCAGGCCCCCAAGTGCAGAAATTATTCACTCTCCTTCCTGCAGCCCAGTATCCCCCCCCCCCTTGTTAATTGTTGTGGCCAGGACTGTCAGACCTGTGTTTTCGTGGCATTTCCTTTCCTCAAAGTATCATTTACCACAGGGTAAATAGCTGCAAATGGGAATGTCACTATTAGTACACACATTACTCAGTGTGGTCAGTGTTGCCTGTGACTCGTGTATAAGTCGACCCCTATAATTTTCTTTAGTGAGTCAGACTTAAATTTCTAGACTTATACTCGAGTGTATACAGTATACCACTGTTTTGGATTAAGCGCTGTCTTTTTCAAAAATTTACTTTAATTAGTTATGTTTAATATCGTGTATATATGGAGAGTGACGTTATGGAGATCATGGCCGCTATTCAATTCACGTTTTCTCCTTGCTTTCTCCTAAGTTATATTTCCAAACCTTACCAATAAAATGTCCTATAAGCCACCAGCAAGAAAGAAAATACTCATCCCAACTTTTTGGTACTTTTTCAATTACAGAGTGCTGAAGAGTTATTTTAAAAAGATGAAAAATTATCTCCTAGAGAAAACTTGATTGAAGAAGGACGCATGGCCTACAGAGATCATCAGATTAAATATATATTTTCCTCAATCAAATCTGTTCTATTTAAACATGTAAAAAATAAAAAAAAGTAAGCATCAAATTTTCACATCTGTAATTTTACTAAAATGTAGAAAACTAACAAAAAGTGGTGATAAATATGTAAAAATATGATAGTAAAAAAAAAAAAACTTGATTGAAGAAGGACCCATGGCCTACAGAGATCAGATTAAACATATATTTTTTCTCAATCAAAATCTGATCTATTGTAAACATGTTAAATAAAGTAAGCATCACATTTTCACAGCTGTAATTTTACTAAAATGTAGAAAACTAACAAAAGGTAGTGATAAATATGTAAAAATATGATAATAAAAAAAGATTAACAATAGTAATAATTAACATGAATAAAGTCTTACTTTCCCAATAGATATTTTGGGGGTAATTTAGAACACATGGGCTCTGAATCACAGTGCACGTCAGCTTTACCAGCCTTTTGAGAATCGGGGCCAAGGTTTACTGGGTTTGTGTAGCCAGAAATCCCGTCTTTCTTACAATAAGTTTTGGTTGATGCTGCTCATCATGTTGACTTTTCAAGAAATTTCATGTACTACAGGAAGTACTTGTAAATTTTACTAAACTTTATATCATGTCTTGGAGGAAAGAGGAGTTTTTGTAATTTTTGTTGGGTCCCTAAGTACCATGGGTGAAGATTATCTCTCCCTGCAGAAAAACATTGGACTACTTCTCTTTCATCATTTGTAGCTCACTTGTGTGACGACTACACCCAAAAAAATGGGGCATTTGAAAACGTATAAGCAGGAAACCGAATGAGATAGCTTCTCATGTATATTTTGCAATGTATTGCTTCATCAAGCCACAACTTGCCCAAATGTCCTTATTTGTTATTCTGCTTCGGGGCCAGTTGACCACAAATTTGTCATAAAGACTCTCATTCTTTATACATCTTTTTGGTACATTTAGGACCTTCTCAGAATGTTATTTATTTAGCTATTTTTTCTGGTTGGACTTGATGCACGAATGTCTTTTTTCAACCAATATAACTATGTAACCTGGGTTCCACTTGTTGGAGGAAAACAGAAAGTGACACCGAGAGCCCAATATAGTGTAGTATGTAGTACAACCAGGTTGTGGAGTAAGAAAATGTGTGCTGTTATACTCACAAGTGTGGGTTACCTCAAAGGCAACTACTGTATAGGCGGGTGGGGAGCATTAAGACCTGACCCCACTCAGGTTAAAAAGTAGCTCTCTGTAGATAGGAGACAAGGGGTCTCCACCGAGGTGCTTGGAAGCCACACTGACCAGTACTAGTTTGCTCCCGTTATTGTTTGATAAAGCGGGTTTAATTAACACATTGCATTGTGGAGTGTATAAATAAAGGCCATTGTTGACTATTAAATCAATCAATTCAGTGTCTACTTACTGGGGAGATAAGTCCACCACTACCTCCTCTTTTAAACTTTTTTTCTTTTTCCGGTTTTAACCTGTTATTGGCACCTCTGTTCCATCCTTGCTACATGTAACCTGGGTTGGCAAAATTAAACCTGGAATCCAATTGGTTGGATACATCAAATCAACTTTTTCCTGCTAAGTGTATCCCTTAGAGAATGTCCTCTCTGACAGTTTACATAAATGCAATGCACAAATAAAATAGTCCACATTTTTCTGCCAGCTGCCAAGATTTCAGCCCTTGCCACGCCAGATTTTGCGTGCGTGCGTGCTCACCGCCTAAAACAAACTGTTATTTCCCTCAAGCTAAATATTTAATCGGAGCGCTTGTGTTGCAGCCAAAGCTTTGATTAAAATAGGACTTCGTCTAGCATGACTTATTAATAGCGTGTTATTCTAAACTGTTTGGCCTTTTTAGGGGGGATTGTCTAACTTCGTTAGGGAATACTTGAGGACACGTTTTCGTTTCAGGCTGGGGCAATCGTATACAGACCAGAGGAACACGGTTCAGCTTGAGAATAAGGCTTGAGAATAAGGTTGCCTGATGCCTGCTAAGGTCGTAGAAAAATAATCTATAGGCCGATACTTCAGGAGAAAGTGACCAGTGTTTGGTCAGTAGTCACATTTATTTATTTATTTATAGGAAGGTTTGCAGATATGTTTCTTATTTGTAAAACAAATGTATTTGACAACTCAGTGTTGAAGAGCAACTAAAACCCAACCAATTGGTATACTGGCCTTTGTTCAATTAACTTTTTGTACTAGGAGATCATTTTTTCATCTTCTGATTAACATCATTTTTCAGCACTCTGCAACTGAAAAAGTACCAAAAAGTAGGTGAAAAAGTAGGAGAAAATCCCCCATTTGAATCCCCCACCGGAGGATGTTTTGGAAGTCTTAGGGAGCCGAGTGTTTCCAAAGACAGGCGGCACTGTACTGCGCTGTCTACTGTGGGCCCTTTACAGTCATTTTTCTTTTTCCAAACCAACCGTGTGTTTCCATGGTTGATCCAAAAGCCAATACTAGACTCTCAGTAAGAACCGACTTGTCAAAAGGGTTCTAGAAACGGAGTATATTTCCCCGTCTCCCCTTAATCCAAGCGCTACGATCCAAATCCTAGGCCTTGCTAATGAGGTTGTACCTCACCCCTCCTCTGCAGGCTCACATTGCCCTTATTGTGCCCTGATTAATGGGAGGTCATGTTAATTATGCCTGCCAAATGAAAACTGAAGAGGTCATTTGACAAAATCTGTTTGTAGCGTGGATTATGCCAGCCACCGCTGAATGTTTCTCGAAAGCCTTCTCTTAAAAAGGGTTTCTTTCAAAACCGAAATTCGGCAACAGTGCAGCACTTCAGAATAAGACTTTAGAAGAAAAAAATGTCTTCACAGGGAGGTGCGCGGCAGAATCATAAATCTCAGATATCAAAATGTTTTCTCTCCAAAGGTTGAGTAATAATTTTCCATCATTTCCTTGAGTAAATAGGCTATGTTTTATTTATTAGGTGGCATTTTCTTCAGGCACTCTGGCTTATTAAGTGTGTTTATTTTGAAGTCAAGGCCTGAGCGGTCTTTAAGGAAATTGTAACTGAGAGGTGTGTTGATATGAAAGTCTGAGGGTGGTTTGTCTCTGGTGATATGGTCCTGTTCTCCTCTCGCCTTCCCCCCAGCCAACGGATGTGGTCAACGTGTTGTATTCAGAGTGGTAAGAAATAAGATAGGAGAGAAACCTATTGTATAGATCCATCTCATTTATTGGCTTAGAAAAGAACAATTGTATCTATCTTCTTTGTCTCAGGAATAATATGAGAAAAAGTTTCGTGTCTGGAAAGTAACATTCATTTTCAATTGATCAATTAAAGTGAGTCTGAAGCCTAAACAAAAACAAAAAAAATCAGATACTGACCTAAGGAGAGGGGAAGGCTCTGAGTCCTATAGAGTCTTCCCGTTCCTCCTACGGTCCCTACGTTCCAGCGCTGGCTCCCTCGTTAGCAGTCTCCGATGGGTGAGAGACTGCTTACTTCTGCCTCTGCAGGAAGCTTTCGGCAACCTTCGGGAGCCTGAGTGCTCCCGAAGGCGGGCCGCTCCGTACTGTGCATGTGAGTGTGCGAGAATGCTTGCTCGTGTAAACGGCCTCCCAAAGACTGTTGAAGCCTCCAGCAGCGTGCAGTCTCCACTTATCGGTCAGAGACTGCTAACGGGGGTGTCAGTGGTGGATTGCGGGAACCGTAGGAGGAACGGGAAGGCTCTATAGGTCCCAGAGCCTTCCTTGGTTTTTTTTTTTAGGCTTCAGACTGCTTTTCAGGAGACATTTTATTTTAGACACTCTATCTCTGATTATTTTTCCCACTTAACCTTTTTTTTTTACAAGGTTTTCAATCCCTATGTTGCAGCATCACACGTCTCACCTATCGGTTGGGGGGATTGGGAGTGGTGGGGGACTTCATGTTAATGCTGCTCAAAAAAACGTTACTGACATTCTGCAGTCACATGACAAACGGCGCAAGGAGTGAAGAGATGAATAACCTGACAGATGCAAGTTACATTACATAGAAAGAATATCTTGAGTGGCAGATCAAAGCAAATGGCTGTTTTTCTGAATAACTTCATAATAATAATAATAATATCTTAAATCATAAACCTGAGAGGCAGGAGCACATGTTAGGGCCCACATCTCTGCACTCCCCCTGTTTACCAAATCAGTGTAGAACTCCACTCATTTCCAAAGAATGGCATAAGTGGAGTAGGGCGTAGGTGTTAGAGACATGCATTGAGCCTCTAAGCCATAGGTGTGTCTTGAGAGTATGTTTGAAAATTTCCAGGCTTGGAGCATGACGGACAGGCTGTGGTAGAGAGTTCCAAAGGAGAGGAGACACTTGTGAGAAGTCCTGGATGTCCTGGATGCAAGAGTGAGAGGTGGTGACCGAGCTGGTCGACAAGAGGGTCCTGTGGGAGGAGTGAAGGATCCTGGAGAGATGCTCTCTGGAGATTAATGGAGAAATGTATGAAGGGGAAAGCTTATGTTGAGCTTTGTATGATAGTGTTTGAAGTTTGAACTTGATCCTTTAGATGATTAGCAGTCAGTGGGGGGATTGGCAGAGAGGGGCAGCATCAGAGGAGCGGGAGGAAAGGTGGATATATAATGAGCAGCAGATTTGTTGGCTTTTTGTAAAATTTTTGGGTTAGTAAGCTCACTTTGTCCTCTTTTTATTCGACACTTAAACACAGTTTATGATAAACTTTAGGTGGCCACTAACGGTCAAATTTCAAGCGAAAAATCGTTAGAGTGATCAGAAATTCTGATCGGCAGAAAAATCATTCACTACACAATCAATGAACCAATCTTTGCTTCCTATCTATCACAACCAATCAAGAAAATCCAAATTTTGGTTTGACAAAAATCCAGTCGGATGATTTTTTTTATATAATCGTTCATAATCAATTGTGCCCATCAACTGACATTATTTTCAACCAATCCGATCAGAATTTCTTATCACTCAAATTTTTTTTGCTAGAAATTGGACTGTTAGTGGCCACCTTTAAGCACATTGCATCTTTCAGATCACATTGGACCATGAAGGGACATGGTTGCTGACTGGTCACTTAGGTCTATTGCACATTTATCTTATTGAATAGAAGTTTCTAGTCTCACAGATTATGGTGGCTCTGTACAATTGACAAGCTTTCCAGAGGTTCTGGAGGCGTAGCTAGCTTACAGAGACAACAAAGGAGGATTTGCATATTCAGCAGTGATGCATCATGGGAGACATCATAGGCTCACTCCATTGTGAAAAATCGCAAATAACTTCTGTTTTACGAAGGCACATTTCTGTTTTGCATAGCATTTTAGTTAGAGGGCTTTTTGGTCTTTTGTAGTCCCCTAACACACTCTTCTACTGGCTCTTCTACTGACCACATATGCTATTGCTCCGTTGTTATTGCCTGATTAAGCGGGATCAAACCTGGGAAACGCATTGCATATTTGGAGTTCATAAATAAAATATATTGACTGTCTTTACTACAGTCGTTGTGAGTCTACTTGGGGGAGGTAAGTCCACCACTGCCTCCTCTATTTACCAAGAATTTGGTTTTTAAGCTCATTTAGCTTCCTTTTATCTTTTTGGCGCCTCTGTTCTCCTGCATAATATTGAGTCCACCCTGGGTGGAGGGTTGAACCCCCTTTTTCTCATCTACAGAGAGCGACTTCTTATTCCTGAGTGGGGTCAGGAAAATCTCCCCACCTGCCTTTACAGTGGTTGCCTAATTGTAACCCTGGTTTGTGAGTATTAATATTTACTCTATCTAGTAACCATTTACCAGTACATATTACACTATTGGGGCTCTTGGTGTTTCTTGTTTTTACACTCCTAGAGTTCTGGTTCACCATAAAATTGCTGGGTAATCTGTAACTCTGGTCTCATTAGAACAAAGTGGCTTTTTAAGGGACAAATTAGCCGTGTGCTCCACACATGTACTCGTTGTCCGTTTCCCAAGAACAAAAGCCTGTGTATGTTTTGCTGGTGTCAGAGTTAAAAATGTAAGTAATTCTGTAGAGCCGGAAAGTTAGAGATGAGAATAACACCCGAAATTCCTTAGGGGCACTAAACGTATTTTAGGTGAAAGGGAGGTCAAGGTTGATTTGTAGGGCTGACAGTTATAATCTTACCGTACAAACAGCGAAAACTCTTTTATGTTATACATCAAGAGCCCCGTCTTGTGTGACGCAGATGGAAGGTTGTAAAATATAAAATACGCATAAATGAGGGGAATGGTCCCACCAGTACCATAGATAAAAAGAAGTA
Source organism: Hyperolius riggenbachi (assembly GCF_040937935.1). NCBI lineage: Eukaryota > Metazoa > Chordata > Amphibia > Anura > Hyperoliidae > Hyperolius > Hyperolius riggenbachi. The sequence continues at coordinate 26,079,629 of NC_090651.1, read as the reverse complement.
GACATACAGTATATATAAGTTGAATTATGTGTATTTGTTATCCATTGGTAGCTTGAGATGGACTCCTTTTCCTATAATAGATGTTTTATTGTTCTCACAGAATAACCTCTTGTGTTCTGGAGACACAGACTAACCAGCAAGCACATGGTGACCCAGAACTCATTGGGGTGTGTCACTCCAACCTGAATTATCGCAAATTCTTTGTGTTCTGGAGAGTGATGGAGGTTAGGTTGGTAGGCACTTTGAAGCAAACCGGTGAGAACTACCGTATATTCCGGCGTATAAGACGACCCCCCAACTTTTCCAGTTAAAATACTGTATAGAGTTTGGGAGATACTCACCGTATAAGACTACCCCTCTTCCAACGCACACCAAATAAAAATTAAAAAAACCATCATATACTGGTGCTATGTATGATCAGATACTGGTGCTGTACTATACGTGGTACCCAGTATATAGCAGTATATAGGTGATTGACTGGTTGGATTGGTCAACTCTCCCTCTCCCTAAGTGGATTGGTCAGCTCTTCCTGTCTCCCTGTTTATCAGAGCGGTATGGAAGAATAGATTACGCTGTGCCCATAAAACACGCCTCCTTCACCCTTCTAGCCCACCCTTGTATCCTATTTACCTCCCTCTCTGCCTCTCAGATCTTGCACATGTGCGCCTGCGCCGCTTCACTACAGTCCTCAGCAGCGAGATCTGAGAGTCGGTAACAGGATAGGATGTATCACCCGGCATCAATGACACCCGGCGTATAAGACGACCCCTGACTTTTCAGAAGATTTTCAAGGGTTAAAAAGTAGTCTTATACGCCAGAATATACTGTATTTTTGTAAATAAAAATAGATACTTACCTTGGCAGAGGAAAGCCTCTGGATCCACCAAAGGCTTCCCACATCCTCCTCCCGATCACTGATGCAGCGGTGGGACCTCCTGATGTTTGTGGCCATGCTCCCATACAGGAAGAAGCCTGAGCAGTAGTATGGACTGGCTCAGTTTTTGGCAGAAAAACCTGATCGGGTTCAAGCTGCTGCACATGCCTGAGCCCTCGACAAGCCCTTGTCAGCGATTTTCCGAACAGAACCGAAAGGTTTTGGACCTTGTAAATCTCCTCATGGGGGATTCTCGGGGTTTTCTTTGTTTTCAAAAGAATTTCCTGAACAGCATTTTAACTGGCAAAATAGTAAGATACCAGCCAGCCTCCCTACTCACTTGCACACTATTTTGTCAGTTAGACTTTGCAACTGGCATTCAGGAAATGCTTTTTAAGGAGGCAGTAGCCATCTGGAAGCACATGTACAGAGCCTGCCATTAAAGCCAATATCCAGCACAAAACTCAAAGAGAATCTATAATAAAAAAAAAACCCTCGGGGGGATACTTACCTCAGGAGGGGGATGCCTCTGGATCCTAACAAGGCTTCCCCCATCCTCCTCTGTCCCTTTGTTTGAGTGCCTGGACCCCCCTAACTACTGTGATCCTGGGTCAGATTTACCATAAGGCACTGTAGGCACGTGCCTACAGGCGCCTGATGATGGAAAGGCGGCTCACTTCCCTCCATGAGCTCCTCCCCCTCCTTCCCTATGCAGAGACCTGATGAGATAGTTAATAAGAGATTACTCAACCTGCTCTTGGCATTCAACTGACGACATCTCCCTTCAGTCGGGGGCACCTCTAGCTGCCTAATACTTGGGGGGCAACTCTAGCTACTAAATATTGCAGTTTCTTCAGGTACCTAATATTTCGGGGCACCTCTAGCTACTTAACGTTGAGGGTACGTCTGGCTACCTAATACTAAGGGGCACCTGTATCTACCTATGATGGGCAAGGGAAGTAAGGGGGGAGTGACAGCTGGGACAGCCAGCACACTTGCGGTGTGGTTCAGCAGGGCTTTTGTAGTTTCCAAGAGGGCAGAGTCTAAGGTGCCAGGACATCTGTGCCTATAGGCTCCTCTGAGGTAAATCCAGGTCTGGCAGGCTAGTGGCTATTCCAGGCATGGGCAAACTTGGCCCTCCAGCTGTTAAGGAACTACAAGTCCCACAATGCATTGCAGGAGACTTACAGCTAGTGTTGGGCGAACAGTGTTCGCCACTGTTCGGGTTCTGCAGAACATCACCCTGTTCGGGTGATGTTCGAGTTCGGCCGAACATTTTTAAGTTCGGGTTCGCCCCGAACTACTGAATGGCCGCCGAACAGGGCTGAACATGCCGCAATACGGCCCCCCTATGAGGTCGCAGGCATAAGGGGGGAGCATGCCCCGATCGCGGGGGGGGGTCGGAAATTCCCCCCACCCCCTCCGCTAGCGCTCCCCCCTCTGCCCGCTTCCCCATAAAAAAAGTTTAAGGCAAGTTAAATAGTACTTGGTGGCTGGCACTGGCAGTGGAGTGAGGAGGAGGAGGAGTCCGAGTAGCAGAGTGACGCGTTGAGGCCGGGCAGCGGGCGGTTCAGCGGTAGTACCCTTGTGGTACTTCCGCCCTTTCTCTGACCTCACGTCCTCTGCATACGAGGGTACGCGTCACGCGTACCCTCGTATGCGTCATCACGTAGAGGACGTGAGGTCAGAGAAAGGGCGGAAGTACCACAAGGGTACTACCGCTGAACCGCCCGCTGCCCGGCCTCAACGCGTCACTCTGCTACTCGGACTCCTCCTCCTCACTCCACTGCCAGTGCCAGCCACCAAGTACTATTTAACTTGCCTTAAACTTTTTTTATGGGGAAGCGGGCAGAGGGGGGAGCGCTAGCGGAGGGGGTGGGGGGAATTTCTGACCCCCCCCCCCCCGCGATCGGGGCATGCTCCCCCCTTATGCCTGCGACCCCATAGGGCCCCCAAAATGGGCATGTTCGGGGGTCCCATTGACTTCCATTGAGTTCGGCGTTCGGGCCGAACATGCCGAACATCTGGCCCATGTTCGGCCTGTTCGGCCCGAACCCGAACATCCAGGTGTTCGCCCAACACTACTTACAGCCACAGTCATGACTCATAAGGGCAAATGCATTGTGGAAATTGTAGTTCCTTAAGAGCTGGAGGGCTAAGTTTGTCCATGCCTGGGCTATTCCTTCAAGCTAATGGCGAAAATAGCCAAGCCTAATCAATCCGCTCTACTGCAGAGTTGCAAAGGACTGCATCTGCGCTGTGGAGCGGAAAGGGTTGTGGTAGGTAAATATAGCACAGCTTGTCAAGCCGTGTCGGGGAGGTTTCGGGGGAGTCAGCCCTGGATTCCCCCGAGATTCAGAGGACAGGGAAGCCTCATTGGGACCCTGAGGCTTCCCCCCTCCCAAGGTAAGTATCCCCCAGAGGGTTTTCTTTTTATTGCAGTCTCTTTAAAATATCATTTGATAGCTTAGCAACATGAAAATTATCCAAGTAAAACATTCTTTTGAAATTTTGATCACATCAGAGAAGAATATCTGAGGCAGTTTCCAGGCTGTTTGTGCAGGGCTAAGGGCTCTTTCACATTAGGGCAGACTTTCTGCGTTAACGCAAACGGAAGCCGTTTGCGTTAACCAAGGTAAGATGAAAGTCCATAGACTTTCATTTTACCTTTCACACTCGACGCTGCGTTTCGATGCGTTGCGGTTCCGACGCACCCGGGCGCAGTTTTTCCTCCAACGCACCCGCGAGCCGGCGGTTTACGACGGGTTTAATTACCAGCTACCACCGCTGATTGCGTCGCACCGCAGATACCCGACGACACGCCGCAGGCAGACAACGCGTGCAGGAGAACGGCTCCTGTTCGCGTTGTCTGATGTGAAAGAGCCCTAATGCTCCCTGTTGCACTGCATCATCCTGCTTTTCAGAATGCAAGGGTGTCAGAATTCTGATGATCGCTTGGCTATAAAGCCTTGATGAGATGGAATACTGTTAGAAGGAAACACTACTTGGAACTGTTCATATTTTGTATATATGCTGTATGATCAGGGATGAGCAGAAACTACGCCAGTGCAAATTTACGCATCGTAGTTTGTAGGGGAAGTTTCAAAACTACGCTTACGAATTTACGCATAGCAAAGTACTGCTATGCGTAGCTTACGCCCACTACGCATAGTTAACATGTGTATTGCGTAGTGAACTATGTATGCGTTACTCGCGGCCAATTTTCCGCGTGCGGTTGTATGCTTACAAATGTACGCGTTGGAAAGGGGAATGTACGCATAGAAGAATTCCTGGTACAGGCATTAAAGAGGAATTGTTGTGTAAATTTTTCTGCATACTATTATTATTATTATTTATTTATAAAGCGCCAACATATTCCGTGGCGCTGTACAATGTAAGAAAACAAGGGATACATATTGATACAGACAATGATATACATCAAATATGAACACTGATACAAAATACAGAACTGCTGATTACAATAGCAAATTTAACATGATGACTAAAATGTATAAATGTATAAGCAATTAAATTAATAATAACATTCCGTGACACAAAAGGGTGAGAGCCCTGCTCTTGCGAGCTTACAATTTAAAGGAAGCTTACAATCTAAAGGCATAAGCATCCGCATAAATTATGCTTCGCACTACGCATAATTGCGTATTTTAACGCGTAGTCTACGAAATGCATACAAAGCGAATATTTTATTTCGAAGGCGTAGTTTGCGAAGCGTAATTGCGTAAAACTATGCGTAGTTCCAGCGTAGCAAAGTTGACTGACTACGACGATCCCTGTGTATGATAAGCAAATACAATTTTTTTAATATAAAATCAAATACTGAGTGCTCTGATTCATTTCAAGGTACACCGTCAATCTATAATTACTGTTATAGAGGGTTCAGACCCCGCTACGCCAGATTTATATGATAGCAACGCATTAAGGGCTGGTCCTTTACTGAGTTAGCAATCATGAAAAAGGCAAGAACCGCTCAGGTTTTTGACAAGGGGGAGGGCGTAGACTGAAGCTATCTTAGAAGATTGCAGCCTATAGCATAGACAGTCTGTGGAAGCGGGAAGTGGACAATGTCTGGGTTCCCAAATTAGGTATTTTATAAGTCATTATTATACACCAACTAATCAAGAGCTTATAGATACACTAAAACAAGCTCTGCAACGGCTACACAGAAGTATGAAAATGTTTGTGTCTGGTATGAGGCTTTAGCCTCTTCAGCTGGGAAATCTCTATTATGCTGCACTCGTAGTAAAAAAAAAAGTAATTATCACTCAACTAATAGGAATAGAAGTAGCCAATAGAAATGTCAAGCATCAGCCACAGGTCCCATGAATGTTGCCCGTCACAGTTTGAGATGACATCGTCTTGGCTCAGCTCGTGACTTTGTTCGACAATACTCTGCAAACACTCCGTTTATTAAAACTGCGGTAGAAGCTGTAGGGATAGCGACACAGTCTTGTCTCATAACTGGCTGATGGCACCCAATGCAGCTCATATGGGAACAGTCACACTACTATGAGGTGGTAACTGATTGGTTGCTGTTTGCACAGCTAAAATGCAGGCTCTGAATTCAATGATTGATTTTAGCAGTTGTTGAGCAGAATCTACAATAATATTTACGCATTGGTGTTTCTTATAAAAAGCATCTTACACTACTAGGGACAGCATGGTGGTGTAGTGGTAAGTGCTCTCGCTTTGCAGCGCTGGGTCCCCGGTTCTAATACCAACCAGGGTATCTGTGTGGAGTTTGCATGTTCTCTCTGTGTGGGTTTCCTCTGGGCACTTTCTTTACACATCCCAAAAACATACAGATAAGTTAATTGGCTTCCCCCTAAATTGGCCCTAGACTACAATACATACACTACACGATACATAGACATATGACCAGGGCCAGATTTGTACTTCTTACCGCCCAAGGCCGACTATAACCAGCCGCCCCAACCGAAACCGTATCTCCACACACACACACACACACACACACACACACACACACACACACACACACACACACACACACACACACACACACACACACACACACACACACACACACACACACACACACACACACAATTTTGGGCCACTGGTGTCCTCTATTGCGGCTAGTGCCGAGGTCTCCATGGCAACGTGAAGTGAATCAATCACGTCACACGGAGGAACTGGTCAATAAAGCGATCTACAGGTGATGGGCGTGGTGGGAGCTGTCCACCACACACACATTGTCAAAAGTGGCTCACAATTGGACATTGTGTGGGGTCAGCAACATGTAAAAGTGAGTCCTGTACCCACTGCTGTCTCCAGGGTAACAGCGCTGGCCAATCAATAATTAAGAAATGGGTACTGTGAGAGGCTGCCTTCTGTATTCTCTACTATTTGCTGGTGCTGCCCCTGGTCCTTTCATCCCCCACACCAAGTGTATGAGACCCGGCCTTCTGTAACTGCCTGGAGCTGCTAGTCATTGGACAAGGTCTGGCTTTTTGCTAGTCACACACTCTTCACAAACATTTAATTAACGGACTGCAGCTGCCTGTAGCACAGCACAGGCAGATGCCAGCTGGTACTAATAGTGCAGTTATCCTGACCCCTTTCATTTTTTTGGACACTTGCAAACAATGCCCTGCAAATAATGCCCACTGTCTGCAGGCCGCCCCTTGTTTATCTGGTGCCCTAGGCCATGGCCTATGCGGCCTTGCCAGAAATCCGGCCATGCATATGACTATGGTAGGGATTAGATTTTGAATCCCTCTGAGGGGCAGTTAAAGAGAAACCGTGACCAAGAATTAAATCAGTAGCTGATACCCCCTTTTCCATGAGAAATCTATTCCTTTTCACAAACAGATCATCAGGGGGCTCTGTATGGCTGATATTGTGGTGAAACCCCTCCCACAGGAAACATGGTCCTGGCAGTTCCCTGTCTGTGAACCTCATTGCATTGTGGGAAATAGCTGTTTACAGCTGTTTTCAACTGCCAAAAAGCAGCAGCTACTTCCACTGACAACACCTGCCAGCATTAAAAATGTCACCAAATGCAAACACTTACTAAATCATTTATATATAGTTATTGTAAAAATGAAGCACTTTTTTTAATACATTATTTTCACTGGAGTTCCTCTTTAAGTGACAAGACAATATACTCTGTACAGAGCTGCGGAAGATGTCGGCACTTTATAAATACTAAATAAGAATTGTGTGTTGTACGGGCCTAGCACTAGCCACAAATATTTTAGGTGCAAATCATTTGATGGTGCTTTAGAATAACTTAAAGGTTCGTATGAATGTTAAATTGAACTTTAGAGAATTGATCACAGTATGCAAGGTCTGTTAACCCTCATACTACATGGAGGTGGTAAAAGTGGTCAGTGGTTGGCCAATCATCGTACCAGATCAGTGGCGTAGCTAAGGAACTATGGGCCCCAGTGCAAGTTTTACACTGGGCCCCCATAGCACTCTCTAGATAACAATTGATACGGCGCACCAAGGACAACCACAGTGTCAGAGGTGCAAGAAGGGGATGGGGAACAGTTTAATGATTATCACTATCCAAAGTATCTATAGAAGTGATTATTGCCAGTACAGGACCAATAGAGAGCTAATACTGCGATTGGGAAAGGGCCCTGTGGACCAGGGGCCCTGGTGCGGTCGCTACCTCTACACCCCCTATTGTTACAACACTGTACCAGGCTTTTGTAAGCTTTGTGAGTCAAACCCAATGAGTCTTCAGTCCAGCAGAGTAATAGGTGGTAAAACACAGCTACCAATCAGCTTTCTTCCTTCCCCAATCTGAGTCCAGTATGACAGACTCTGATTGGCTGCTGTGATTAGTTGTACTTTGCATATTATCTGTGATCTTTTTGTGACCCTTTTGACTTAAAAAAAAAAGTATTTTGCTATTGTTCAAAAAGCTAATAAGACTGATAAGAAGATAATCCAACAGCAGGGATGCTCAAATTCGGATTCGGGAGATACCCGGATAGTTGCAATCCGGATATCTCCCAGTAATGCTGTGCGGGGTGGGCTGGAGGGGGGTCAAGCTTTCCTCTCTGACGTCTTCTTCGCCCGTCCTTCGGCACCTCCCACGATGCGGTCCAAGCGCATCACGTGACTACAAACCCTTCCTCCTTTAACCCGAAAGGAGGAAGTGTTTGTAGTCACGTGACCGCCGCGTGGACCGCATTATGGGAGGTGCCGAGGTACGAGCGAAGAAGACGTCAGAGAGGAATGCTTGACCCCCCCCGCCCACCCCGCACAGCATTACTGGGAGATATCCGAAATGCAACTATCCGGGTATCTCCCGAATCCGAATTTGAGCATCCCTGTCCAACAGTTAGATTGACGTCTTATCAGCTTTTTGAACAATAGTTGTTCAACAATTGGGCTGCATAAAAGACCGCTGTTGAACGTGTGTATGGGACTTTTATATAGAGCACAGAGCAGTTATAGATCATTTGTTTTCTTTTTGCTTTCTCAGGTTTTATTTGCTCTGAACCAGACGTTGCTGCAGCATGAGAGTCTCCGGGCCGGCAGTTTCCAGGCTCCTTATACGACGGAAGACCTGATTAAACATTACAACTGTGGAGACCTGAACACTATTATCTTCAATCATGACAGCAATCAGGTACAGGCACACAATGATGCTGCTGTTGTAAACAGGGCCGGTTATAGACTGTCTTTTGCTGTCTTCGGCAAACTTGTGAGGATGCGCCCCGCATTTGGAATCGCAGAGAACCTGCCAATTTACTCTGCTTCATTTAATGTTCTCACATGACATGCTGCAGCTCATCACAATAGCACACTGGCTGGCTGTGAGTCTGTGACAGACTGCTCACCCTCGCCCACTCCATTCCTCCTCAGTCAGGACAGCAGTGCCACCTCCTCCCTTCTGCTGTGCAAGTCAAATGAAACACTGCTGCTCTCCTGCCTCCCCCCTCCTCACTCACTGTCAGACTCCTCACACAGCCCAACAAGCTGCTTTTCCCCAATGATGACCTCTTCACCTCACTCTCCTCTCACTTCTCCTCCTACTCTGACTGCAAGCTGTTAGTGTAAACACAGTAAAAACATGCCGCCCCTGTAATCTCTGAGCCTGATGCAAATCTTTCACTTTGCTTCATGAAGGAACCGGCCCTGGGTATCAAATGTTATTTAAAGGTTCCGGTACACTGCGCACGATTGTCTAATGACAAGTGGCAGTGTTCATGCAGGAACTAATCGCACTGTCTGATGGTCCTACCACTAGCCACATAAAACAGATCCTTCTTTAGGGTACGAGATACAAGTGACCACTCGACTGAAATCTTGCTCTATGCGCAGCAGGGGTGTGACTACAAATCATGGCCAACCGGCAAAACTTTCATCAGATGTTTCAGACATTATTGTCAGCTCTGACAAGATTAGCTGCATGCTTGTTTCTGGTGTGATTCAGACATTTCTGCAGCCAAACAGACCAGCAGGGCTGCCAGGCAACTGGTATTGTTTAACAGGAAATTAATATGGCAGCCTCCACATCCCTCCCACTACAGTTCTCCTTTCAGCTTCCCTTAGGCTTGTTGGGAGTAGGATTTTACGCTGCACAGCTTACATGCTTTCTGGTTATGCTAAAATCTCATTTAGGCTGGGTTCACACTAGGCAGGGTTGCAGGACGGAGCATGCGGTCCATGATGCTGGCGGTCCGTGATCCTGGCAAACCTGAACGCAAACAGATCCATGCTGCCCCAGTATACCTTTTTGATCCATTTGCGTTCCTTTTTTTTTTTGCCAAAGAACGGATGGAGGGGTATAGCAGCCAGGACAGGGTGGCAGCGGGGAGGGGAGCCGACCCCCCTCCCTCACTTGGGTCCCCTGTCCCCGCTACCCCCTCCAGCTACATGCGCAGAAATCGTTAAAATATAATGTATGCAGCGAGTGGGGATTCTTCTCTCCAATTCCACCGCTCGCCGCTAGACTTCCTACAATGTCGCCCTCTATACTTCGGAGGGCGGCATTGCAGGAAATGACGCGGTGAGCGGAGGAAATAGAGAGAAGGAAATCTTCCTCACTCGCTGCGGACATTATATTTTAACAATTTCTGCGCATGTAGCTGGAGGGGGTAGCGGGGACAGGGGGCCCAGGTGAGGGAGGGGGGGGGGATGACCCCGCTGCCACCCCTGTCCTGGCTGCTACCCCCTCCAGCATGGTGGTCCCCTCTCCCCCCACAGGCTCGGACACTGAAACAGATCAGTTTCTGTGTCCAAAGCTGCCTGTGTAGAGGGGAATCCGTTTTCCTATTGCCTGCCATTACCCCTCTGTGTATCAGGATTCAGATGCAACAGATACGGACCTTCTGTTCAGGTTTTGAAAACCAATCCCCGCAAACGCAGACGGATCCGTTTTTTGTTTAGATGAAGACTGCTGCTATTTTTAACATTGCTATCCGTGGCGCCGATTTTGATCAGGTTTTAAAGACTGAGCCACGGTTACATTTCCGGACCTAGTGTGGACCAGCTCTTACCCCAAGTTCAAATTGTGAGCGAATAAAATGGTGAAATATGAATATGGTGGAGGGATGTTTTGAATGTGAAATTACTGTGAATTCTAGAAAGCGTACTTTTCATTGCCTGTATGCTTTACTGTACCTACTGTATGCGACGGTATCGCAGTGTTAATGTGTGTTACCACCTTTTTTTGCATTGCGTTGTAATGCTGCGTTGTGGCAACGTCCCACTGTGAATAAGCCCTCACTGTCAGTTCTATTCATCATTCTCACTATAGTGAAACACAAACAAAAAAAACACACACCCAAGTTCTAACATAATAATAATAATAATAATAATAATCTAGAATAAGTTGCATCACCAATTGAAAGGCGTGGCCTTTTTGGGCTTGATTTAGTCAGCATTTGCCCGTTATAAAATCTTTACTCTCCCTGATTCACATTCTGTCATTTATCACATGGCGACATCTTTACTGCTGGCAGGTGCTGTCACTGAAAGGAGATGCTGCTTGCTTTTTTTGGCAGTTGGAAACAGCTGTTATTTCCCACAATGCAACAATGCTCCCACAGTGTGATCTCAGAATCATGGTCCTGACATCACGCTGTGGGAGGGGTTTCAACACAATATCAGCCATACAGAACCCCCTGATGAACTGTTTGTGAAAAGGAAAAGATTTGTCATGGGAAGGGGGGTATCAGCTACTGATTGGGATGAAGTTTGATTCTTGATTACGGTTTCTCTTTAAGCTTGGGACTAGAGCAGGCATGGGCAAACTTGGCCCTCCAGCTGTTGAGGAACTACAAGTCCCACAATGCATTGCAGGAGTCTGACAGCCACAGTCATGACTCATAAAGGCAAATGCATTGTGGGATTTGTAGTTCCTTAACAGCTGGAGGGCCAAGTTTGCCCACGCCTGGACTAGAGGGAGGAGTCAATGAAATGCTAATAATTCTGAGTTGATGCAAATTGGATACCAATTATTTACAACTTTATACAGCTTATAAATAGAAAAATTGACTGCATTCGATCCAATTCCAAGCTATATAAATTTACATAAAATTGAATGCATTTGATTGATCCAATTCCATTTGCATCAAATTGGAATTCACAGCATATCCTTGGCCATCGTTACCTGGGGCTGAATTTTTAACTAACCAGGAACACCCACAAAACTATTTTCCGGTGGAAAAAAATGTCCCGCCTGTTTTTGTCTCTTATTACATTTGTGTGTTAACTCCCCTCCCCCCCACTACCGCTCATTTTTTTGAAGCTCCTCCTACATCCTATAAACCCTGTAAAAAACAGAGGAGTATATATTGTAACTCCCAACTGTCACTTTTTTTTCGGAGGGACAGTTTCTCTTTGAAAGCCCAATCCCTCTGTCCCTCTTTCAGGACTGATGAACAGAATCCGATCTATGTGATTATAAGTATTTTTTTAACTGAAATAATAATAATAATAATTATTATTATTATTTATATAGCTCCAACATCTTCCACAGCGCTATACAGAGAATACAGTATTGTCATTTTGTCCCTCACATGGTACTTAACCACTTGAGGACCCACCCTTTACCCCCCCCCCTTAAGGACCAGCGCTGTATTCTGTGATCTGTGCTGGGTGGGCTCTACAGCCCCCAGCACAGATCAGCGTGCACGCAGAGCGATCAGATCGCCCCCCTTTTTTCCCCCCTATGGGGATGATGTGCAGGGGGGGGGTCTGATCTCTCCTGCCTGCCTGAGGTTTGCGGGGGGGGGTTGGGGACCTCAAAGCCCCCCTCCGCGGCGACATTCCCCCCCTCCCTCTCCTACCTCCCTTCCCCGGAGATCAGAGGCTGCACAGGAACGGATCTGTCCTGTGCAGGCTCTAACAGGCTCCTGCCTGTCATGTGACAGCGATCCCCGGCCGCTGATTGGCCGGGGATCGCTGATCTGGTACAACGCTGCTACTGTTAGCAGCGTTGTACAAATGCAAACAAAGCGGATTATTTCCGCTTGTGTTTACATTTAGCCTGCGAGCCGCGATCGGCGGCCCGCAGGCTATTCATGGAGCCCCCCCGCCGTGAATTGACAGGAAGCAGCCGCTCGTGCGAGCGTCTGCTTCCTGATTAATTAGCCTGCAGCCGGCGACGCAGAACTGCGTCACTGGTCCTGCAGCTGCCACTTTGCCGACGCGCGGTATGAGTGCGCTGTCGGCAAGTGGTTAAGAGGCACATACCCAAAATAAAATATCAAATATAAAACTCAACACACAACCTTAGTGGATAAAATTGGCCGTAAGGCGTTGTTTATTGCGGTTTTCAAATTAAAGTTGTTCGATACTTTTATTCAATTAAATACTTCAAATATTAATTCAACCTTAACTTTATTAAAACTGTAAAAAACATAAATAATCCAAAGTTAAGCATATCAAAACACACATCATAGTCGAACAACTACTAAAGTACTTAGCCCGCCCACCACCGTGGGCAACTTTTACAGCCAATAAAGACAATAGCCTACAACAGTCCAAAATCTGAGAAGAGGGAGGGTGGGAGGTGGATCGCAGCTTGTCCTGACAGACACTGAGGAGAGAATGACAGCATACCCTGAGCTGTGACAGGAGCTCAAAGATCATTGGCTGCCGATAACCTCACTCCTTCTGACAGCTGCCAATCAGGATTAACTCCAGGTACTCTTTGCCCAGATACCTGGCAGCCTCAGATATCACCAGCCAGCCCCTGAAAGAAAGGAGGGAAAAACGGTACCACAGAAAGGACCAAGTGTATAAGCATATACATATATACACGCAATACCATAGCCTGTATTTTGTGTGGCCACAAAGTCCCAAGAGACCCTTACTCCATTATGTCGCTCAGGCCTTACAGGAGCTCACAATGTAATCCCTACCATAGTCATAGTCATGTGTCCATTGTGGTCTAGGGACAAGCCAATTCATTTATCTGTATGTTTTTGGGATGTGGTAGTAAGTCGGAGTGCCCGGAGGAACCCCAAACAAACTTTGGGAGAACATACAAACTCTTTGCAGATAGTGCTCCAGCTGGGATTGTAAGCGCTGCTAACCAGTGTTTAATTGACTCGATGATAGAAACGACTAGTGTGGTTTGAATTGTATTTTGATATGCATAAATAGGGGTGTGGTGTAGGCGTGGTAATAATTGTGATAGGGGGCGTGTCTTAAAGGTGTCCTTCGTGTCTAAAGGTGTCCCACTTTCTTATCTCAAAAATGTGATATATATATATATATAGAATATGGAATCATGCAGTAACTATGTGGTAAGCTCTGATAATAAAACTGTCATGATGCCTAAGCAGCTCTCTGGCTTATGGGAGACTCCTAAGTGGAAGCAGAGTTGAGGGATCTGAGCAGCAGATGTTCTGGCCAGGGGTTGGATCATCCAGAAACGAAACGCTAAATGAGATTCTGATGCTCGCAGCCCTGTAATGAGGTAGAGACAGGGTGAAAATGAGAGGGCCTCTGTCATGGGGAACGACTTCATTTATGGCAGATAAATCGTGCATTGATATCATAATCAGATCATTTCCAGATTATCTTGTCAGCGCATGGATTACGTGGGTATTGATTTGCAGAGCTAGGACAACCATTGAAGCAAACCAGTGTCAGAGCTAAGCTATAGATACAGAGTATATGATTAAAAAAATTCAAAAAGAGGTGCTGTGTCTAGAGAAAACTGCATGTCAGACGATGATCACAAGCTCTGAAGATAAAGAGTGAGGATGTTACGAAAAAAACATTTCCTGTAAACTCAAGACTTTACCTACCACGGAGGTGATATGCTGTGTGCAATTCCAAACTGTGTTCCAAAGCCCTGAAGACTGACAGCAACCCCTCACATCCAGGCCACCGCTTCTTCTGCCGACTTCCATCAGGCCGGAGGTTTCCTGCCATCTTCACCAAGACCTCAAGGCACAAGAACAGTTTCTTCCCCTCGGCTGTCAACCTCCTGAACTCGCTCCATGCCCTCCCCCCTTAGGTTTTCACTGCTACCGATAGATCATATCTACAGTGCTGTATATTGTGTTGAGCAGCACAGTGGCATACTGGTTAGCCCTCTTGCCTTGCAGTGCTGGATCCATGGTTCAAATCCCAGCCATGTCAACATCTGCAAGGAGTTTGTATGTTCTCCCTGTGTCTGTGTGGGTTTCCTCTGGGTACTCTGGTTTCCTCCCACATCCCAAAAACATACAGATAAGTTAATTGGCTTCTCCCTAAAATTGGCCCTAGACCAGTGATCTGCAAACTTGGCTCTCTAGCTGTGAAAGAACTACAAGTCCCACAAAGCACGTACCTTTATGAATCATGACTGTGGCTGTCAGACTCCCACAATGCATTGTAGGACTTGTGGATCCGAGATAACCTTTTCATTGCATAGTGGTGTTCCTTTTATATATAGTTTATAGGGCATTCCTCAAGCAAATAGTTTTTTTTTCTGTTTTAAAGAGACTCTGTAACAAAATTTTCAGCCTTAGTTCTTCTATCCTATAAGTTCCTTTGCCTGTTCTAATGTGCTCTGGCTTACTGCAGCCTTTCCTAATTGCACAGTGGCTGTGTTATCTCTGTTATATGATCTAATCTGTTTTCTTCTGTTGGCTCTGTCAGGCTAGGCTGGAATGTGTGGAATGTGCAGGGCTTCTTGTGATTGGATAGAAGCGATACACACCCTCTGCAGGCTCTGTATGACTCACACACTCTGCTTATGTAAACCTATCACAATCTGGTTAGTTTGTTTGTAAATACTGCCTAAAACTGTTAATTACAAGCCAGGATTGCAGCAGAGAGTGGCAGAAACAGCACAGAGGGGTCCAGGAGAACATAACGAATAGAATGGTATGCTTTTTGCTATAAAAATTTTAGAGTACAGATTCTCTTTAATACTCAAATTCCCTATAAACTAAACAAGCCTCGCCCACAGCTCCTTTTGTGCCTTGGCACTCTTAGAGCAATGTAGCAAGGGCTTATGAGAGCTCAGTCTGGGCAGGAGGAGGAGGTGTTACTAGCCATATATTTGAGAGGCAGAGGGGAGGAGGGAGGAGGAGAGGGGATTGAGCTGAGGGCTGGAGATGCTATTAGCTTGCCTGTGTAATGTGACAAGCAGAACATGGCTGCTGTCATTATATCACAGGAAGAAATAATCATATACAGTTGAAGCTGTGTGCAGCTAGATTTGCTGTGCAAACTATCTAAGTTTTAGATAATTTACTTGTTATAGTTAGTTTTTCACCTCGGATCCCCTTTGACAGCTGGAGAGCCACGTTTGCGGATCACTGCCCTAGACTATGATGCATCCACTACACGATACATACATAAACATATGACTATGGTAGGGATTAGATTGTGAGCCCCTCTGAGGGACAAGACAATATATATTGTGTACAGCGCTGCGTAAGATGTCAGCGCTTTATAAATACTAAATAATAATAATTGTCTATATTATGCTTATTGTATATGGTGCAGTATGCCAAATCCATTTCCAAGCATAACCCAGTCCTGCTTGGTGAAATAAAATACTTCTGATTCTGTGAACAGAAAACAAAGTAAGGGAAATGAAGACTTTTAGAAGTGAAGGGCATAAGTATAAAAAGGGTGCAGCGGTAATTTGGGCACCAGGGAAAGCAGCTAGTAGAATATTCTACAAATGGGCAATGGGTAATACGAATGCCGGTAATTTTTTCAATATTTTACTAGTAGTAGAAATCTGAAAGAAATGACAGGTTTTGGACTAGTCAATCTCTTCATAGGGGATTCTCAGCAAGGCTTTTATTCTTTATAAAGATATTCCCTAAAAAGGATTTAAACAATGATGCTGGCCAGCTTCCCTGCTCCCTGCATAGTTTTTTGGCAGTTGGACAGAGCAACTGCCATTCACTAAGTGCTTTTGAAAATAAATAAATCCCCGAGAATCCCCTATGAAGAGATGGACTAGTCCAAAACCTGTCACTTCTGTCAGATTTCTACTACCTACTGTAAGTGACAGCAACATAGGAGAAAAGTAATTTATGGCTCATTTTACGCTGGAAAAAAACATACTTCCTATTTGTATATTTTTACACATATTTAAAATTTAAAAATTTTTCACCATACTGCCCCTTTAAGAAGTACCTCTCTGTAGTTTGCTGAAAGCAGGGGGTAGCACCTCTCCACCAAGGGTGGGCAATATGAAAGGTGATGTCAGGAATGCCTGCTGAAAAATAAGAGTGGGCCTTTTCACACTAGAGTGGATGCAAAACAGAAACATTAAGCATTCCGTCCGTCTTGCATCCACTTTGCATCAATTTCACCTTCCACTCCCCGTCCGATTCGATCAGGTGTCCTGCATCGATCACATCCGCTCATATGCATCACCGCTCACCAGTCCCTCCGCTGCTTCGTCCGTCTATATACAGCCCGGAGAGCAGCAGAAGCATGGGGCTCTCCATAGGCTGCATTAGGCCAATTATCCCTAGCAAAAGGGGGGATTTTTATTGGTCCAACATGAACCAATGAGAATTCTCCCTGTTGCTGAGGATTCCCAGTGGTCTTTTGGAGCCCAGTTTAGATCCCCATGCTTATGCCGGCCACTGGGCTGTGTAGGAGGGACCGAGCGGTGGCGATAGGCGGCAGTAATATGTCACGGCGGCGATAGGCGGCAGTAATATGTCACGGCGGCGATCGAAGCGGGCAAAGCGGACGCGGCAACTAGCCTAGTGAGAACGAACAGTGCCGTTCTCACAGGATTTCATTGCACACATTTTCCCTTCCGTTGTGGGAAAATCTGTCAAGTGTGGACTCTGGGTTCTGCTTGTGTTGTGCAGCAAGCGGATATGTTTTTTTTTTAACACATGGAGGTGGATCCTATTTTTAACATTAGGAACCACTTCCTGCCCTAAGCAGAGCTTAAAAAACATCCCAAAACAGGTACGTTTTTTAAGCAAGTGTGAACCTGCGACAATGAGGGGGGAATAAGGAAGACAATACAATCCAGTAACAAGACAGAAGACGCGCACCGTCTGGTAAGACTGTTTCAAAATGTTTTTAAATGGGGGGTGGGGGGGGAGGGGGAAAGTGGTAGTTTATTTAACAAAAAAGGTTATTTGTGACTAGAGAGGCTCAACGTGATACAAATAATTCGAGCTTCAATGCAAATTGTATCCAGCTTGGAATTGGGCCAGTTAAATGGCATACAATTTGCCTGCAATTATATGGATCTCTATTTGTGACTGGTTCTCTTACATTTCCTAAATCCACAGTGATGTAACCATCGTTTATGGCAGCCTACAATTCATAATTTAGAGGCAGAAATGGATCGTCCAGCAGTTTCACATCATCACTCAGAAGGGGGCTTAAACATCCCCATCAGTCTCCGCTCACTCCGAACGCCGCACGGAAAACGCCGCCACATGTGCAACTGATTTCCAGCCAATTAGATCACAGCAAGTGTTTAATTTACTAAGTGCCTTTTAATACGCAGCAGTAAATATCGCACAGATCGGGCAGTTGTTGTTTGGTTAAATATTTGTACAGGGGGCGAGGAATGCTCGTGAGAAATAGACGCATTTTTATCTTTGGGAATAACATAAAAAAAACACCCCGCATGCGGACGTCTTTCCCTTTCATGTTTCTGATTAGTAAAATCTGGACAATTTATTTACTGTGTACAGAGAGTATTCGGTTTTGATGGCCAGATACGATTTCATGCAAGACTTTGTCTGATCTCAAGTAAAACTCACGGAGGAGCAGATGCTTACCCAGACTGTGTTATATAAACTGTTTTATACAAGTTTTTATTATGACTGTTATATTACTATGAATGCAAAGCCCGTATATTGCGGCGTATAAGACGACCCCCCAACTTTTCTAGTTAAAATATAAAGTTTGGGGATATACTGACTACCCCTCTTCCAACGCAAAGCAAATAAACATTTTAAAACATCATATACTGGTGCTATGTATGAACAGATACTGGTGCTGTACTGTATGTGGTACCCAGTATATAACAGTATACAGGCGATTGACTGGTTGGATTGGTCAACTCTTCCTCTCCCTAAGTGGATTGGTCAGCTCTCCCTCTCCCTAAGTGGATTGGTCAGCTCTCCTCCTGTTTATCAGAGCGGTATGGAAGAATAGATTACGCTGTTCCCATAAAACACGCCTCTTTCACCCATCTGGCCCACCTTGTATCCTATTTACCTCCTTCCCTGCCTCTCAGATCTTGCACATGTGCACCTGCGCCCCTTCACTACAGTCCTCAGCAGTGAGATCTGAGAGGCGGTAACAGGATGGGGATTTGACCCCCCCCCCAATATTTGCACCCCTTCCCTTGCCTGCCCTTGGTGCCCTTCATGGCCTTGGGGCCCATCTAACAAGGGCAGACCCGGGACAAGGTCCTCCAGAACCCAAGGCTGAGACACCAAAATGTGCCCCAACCTGTCACACACTGATTGCTATTAGAGTAAGAGGCGCCCCACGGCCCCCAACATCTTAATCTCTAGTTATCTGGCTTGCAGTCACTGCCATGTATCCCCTTTTCTTATTTCTCTCTACTACAAACACAATAGGGGAAGGATAGCTGAGTGAGTTGTGCGCCCCCTCCTACATTGTGCCCTGGGGCTGGAGCCTCTCTCGCCCACAAATCACCTAAACTGAAGTATAGTCCCTGTAAGGGAGTTTTAGTGGTTGGGGCCCCACAGAGCTTTGGGCCCCCTTGCAATCGCAGGAGCTGTTCCCCTCTAGTTTTGCTGGTGTGTGTGTGTGCGTGCGCGACTATGGTGCTTTTGGTGATGCTTTTGGTGGGGGTGAAGGTGGTAATGCTTATGGTGTTTTTTTTACACAGAGGACATTACTTTGGGATAAAAGCTGATAGGATAAGTATACAGCCAATAATAAGTTGGGATGCAAGTTTTTTAACAATTGATATGCTAGAATATAATCCTACTTGAACTGAAGGAACTGGATATTTTTCAACAGAAACACCCTCTATGCTATTCGTAGACAAATAAATGCCTTAATAAATATAGGGCTTGGAAGGTTTGGATTTGGACCAAACTGTCTGAGGGAGAAATGATCCTGGTATGCGCAAATGGTTGTGGATATATTGTTCTAATCCTTCACTGAAATGCTTTAAAATACTTTAGGATGATGGAAAGGGCTTATTTGGACACAAATCTTTTCTTCATAAAAATCGGCCAGACGTGGATGAAGCATTTCAGACGTTGTCTATCAGATAAGAGACGCTCGGCAAGGTATCTGATGGATCTCAAAGGGAACAGCTGCCCATATCTTTCATATATGGAAAAGTCCAGGAAATGTGCAGTGAAAAAAATGCGTCGGGATTTCGGTGAGATTGGGCACATCTGTGCGCAGCACACAGCTTCAATGAATCTGCTAGAATACAGTCTACCATCTACTCTCGTCTACTCTGGCTCTACACCGCTCTGATGCTCCACAGGATTACCACCAGGGGACAACAAGAGACTTACAGTTGTGCTGTGCGGATGTCGGCCAACAGCATTGGCACATCTCTAAATCATGTTTTAACCACTTCCTCCACTGCTACAGTATATCTACGTCAAATATGGCACCCTCCAAGCCACCATGACGTAGATATACTGACTTGCTTGCAGCCCTGCTGTGTACGATCTGGAGAGCTTCCAAGCGCACCCTCCGGCACTTTCAGCTGCATTACTAATTGGCGAAAGGGAACATAGTCCCTTATAGCCGATTAGAGACCCCAGCCCGCGGATGAACGATTACCGCTGTAGCAAACAGCAGTAATCCTTCATCTTTCCCCTCGGTGACCAGATCACTACAAAAATGATCAGCAAGCAGCCTCTCCCACCTTACTTTGTTCCAGCGATGAGCCTGCAGCCCGAGCCTCCGATCCCCGCTCTGAACTCAGCCGTGTAATGCCGGTTACCCGGGTCCCGGCTTGATGACGTCAGAACAGGGATCGGATGCTCGGGCTGCAGGTTGATCGCCGGAACAAGATAAGGTGAGTCGGGCTGCTTGCTGATCATTTTTTTATAGCGATCTGGCCACTGAGGGGGCTGCCTTGGGGGGCGGGGGGTGCAGATGGTTGACATCTGACTATCTATTATGGGTTGCGTGGACCCCTGGTGGGGGGTGAAATGGGAAGCTGTGGGGGATAGATAAGAGGGGCCCTATATATATATATTTTGAGTGGAGAATTTTATACTGGGGGCAAATCTGGCTATAATGGTGGAGGGCACTAATCCTGGGTGCACACGCTAATCCTGAGGGCACATCTGGCTATAATGGGGGACCACTATTCCTGGAGACACATTTGGTTATAATGAGGGGCAGCAATCCTGGGGACACATCTGTCTATACTGGGAGGTGCCAAACACAGAGGACACATCGGGCTATACTGGGGGTGACTGATATTGGGGACACATCTGGCTATACAGGGGAGGGGGGCTGATACTCGGGACACATTTTGCTATCTATACTGGGGGACATAATACTGGTGACATGTTTTTATCTCCTGTGGCACTTTTTATTTTTAAACTGGAATTGATAAAAACTGAGAAAAAATGATTTCCCCCTCTTTTTCCCATTAAAATGCATAGAAAACTTTTTTGGTATAGATACACACCAATGAAAGTCTAGTTTGTCCTGAAAAAAACGATACATAGATCATTTAGCTGTAGTGAGTAGGGATAAAGTTATGGCTGATTAAATAGGGACACCGTTAAAACATCAAAATTGCTCTGGTCCATAAGGGGAAAACAAGGTCTGGATGCGAAGTGGTTAAAGGACACCCGAGGTGAAAAAAAACAAATGAAATAAATGATTGTATCTATCTTCCTTCTCCTAAAAATGACTTTTTAAGATATTCCACAGTTTTATGTTTAAATCTACTTTTTAGGTTTTAACTGTTTTATTCTTTTTGCTCAATGACACATTCAAGTATGCCAGAGCTAAAATCTATGAACTATTGACCCTTTTTATTTCTTTCCTGCTCTCAGAAGCCATTTTCTGCTAGGAAAGTGTTTTATAGTTGGAATTTCTTATCAGTGAGGGTCACACTCTTGTCACTTCCTATCTGAGTCAGGATTGAGTCAGCCACTTACATACCTGATATTTAACTCTTTCAGACATAGAAAGAAAAAAAGCACCACACCACAGTTATTTGTGTGCTCAGCACTGTACATACACATGTCTCATATCTCATCATGTCACTTCGGGTATCCTTTAAGTAAAATAGACTCTTGTGAAGGAAATGTTTGCTCTATCACCATTTTCTTATCTCCTGAAGCAGTGGCTGGATAGTGTACTGGTTAAAGGATAACCAAGGTGACAGATTAAAAACTAGCTTCACTTACCTGGCGCAGGCACAGAAGGCTCCTGCTTGCATGCGCAAAAGACGCCAACCCATCGGGGTCACTGATACTGCAGAGGCTCCCAGCAGGACCCAGGAGAAGGTGGGAGCTGCGGCAAGGGACTCGCGGGAATTCTAGGGGCGGGAAGAAGACCCAGGTAAGTAAAACTAGATTTTTTTTCCATCGCCTCAGATATCCTTTAAGGGCTCTGCCTCTGACACAGGAGACCAGGGTTTGAATCTTGGCTCTTCCTGTTCAGTAAGCCAGCACCTATTCAGTGAGGAGACCTTGGGCAAGACTCCATAACACTGCTATCACCTATAGAGCGCTCTCTAGTGGCTTCAGCTCTGGTGCTTCGAGTCCACCAGGGGAAAAGCATGCTATAAATGAGTGTTGTCTTGAAGGCACTTTGTCCTTCACTCAAGCTGGTCAGCAGTGGAGAATAGTGAAAGATAGAGGTGTAACTCTAGGGGGAGCTGCTTCAATCTGACATATCGGATCCTTCAGTCCCGTCTTACATTTGCATTCAAAATCTGCATTGCGTTACCCTGTTTTACCGCAGGGTAACGCTATGGCAATGCAAGGCAAAGGGGCCTAATACACTTTTTCTCCTGAGTTTTCTCCTAGGAGATCATTTTTCATTTTCAATGCGGAATACCCTTTCAGCACTTAAAAAGTACCAAAAAAACAGGTGAAAAAGTTCTTTTTTTGCTTCCTGGTGATTTAAAAGGCGTTTTATTGACAAGTTTAAAGGGACTCTGAGCAGTAAAAAAAAACCCCACAAAATCTGAACTTACCTAGGGCTTCCTTCAGCCCCCGTAGCCCGTGAGGATCCTCGGCATCCTCTTTGGCGTTTCCTTGGTCCTGCTGGCAGCTCCGGTAATCCGGCGACTTCGGGTGAAGTTGCACGTGTGCACCGCCGGCACGTATCTGTTGTGACATCACGCTGGTTGCCGTAAGTGTCCTGAGCATGCACTTCAGTCTGTAGAGAACCATGCAGAACGCTTACGGCGACCAGCGTGATGACGTGCCGGGGAGAACACGTGACTTCAAAGTCGCTAAATTACCAGAGCCACCAGTGGGAACAAAGAAGAGCCTAAGAAGATGCCAGAGGTCCTCACGGGCTACAGGGGCTGGAGGGAGCCCCAGGTAAGTCCAGATTGTGTTTTTTTCTTAATGCTCAGGGTCCTTTTAAAAATATCACACAGGAGAAATCTCAGGAGAAAAAGTGAATTGCATATGGGACACTTATGTCTATTTCAGGACAGAGTCATGAATTCTTACACTTGCACATCCGACAGAGTCCCTTTAAATGACCACTATCCCAAAAAATTGTAAAATTTAAAATCCATGAAAACACATTAAATAAAAAGTACATTTCTTCTTGACTATCCCATCGCCTCATGGGGGATTCTAAGGGTTTTCTTTATTTTCAAAGGCACTTACTGAACGACAGTTGCTCAGTCCAATTGTCAGAATAGTGTGCAAACAGGTGGGTAGGGTTGGCCTGCATCTTTCTAAAGATGTTTTCCAGGGAGTGCTGATGTAAAGAATAAAAGAATCTCCCATGGGGAGATGGACTAGTCAAAATCCTGTCAGTCCTGTCACCTACTGTAAGTGAAAGCAACATTGAAGAAAAGTCGTGTGTAGGTCATTTTACTCTGCAAGAAACATACTTCTTACTTGTTTATGTTTAGATGTATTTTAAATTTTCAGAAATTTTACGCGATTTACCCCCCTATCCATAAAGTGGCAATAGAGGCAGAAGGTGGAATTTATCAAGTGTGTCTGAGACAAAATATTGGTAGGTTTTCAGAAATCGGTGCAGAACTGTCTCAGACATGCTAAGACATCACTAGATAGTGCAGATTCTTTCTTAAACTGTGGTAAAATAGGAGGAGCTAGGAAGGTCTCTCAGACAGTGCAGTGTATGAGAGGAATTGCTGTTGCTGAGGTAACCAATACATCTGCTGCATTGATACCAGTAGGCTCTGAGGAGGAATTCAGGAGGGGGGAGGAGCATCTCAAAAATCATGTCTAGTCTGCACTCTGCTCTCTCTGCAGACAGAGAGAGGCACGTAGGGTGGCACTAGATGCTCTGGAAGGCAGCCCCAAGGGGGTAGCAGGGGTTATAGGCCGTGCCTCCGGAACAATCAAGTAACATAAGTAGCAAACGAGAGTA
This sequence comes from Hyperolius riggenbachi, assembly GCF_040937935.1. Taxonomy (NCBI): domain Eukaryota; kingdom Metazoa; phylum Chordata; class Amphibia; order Anura; family Hyperoliidae; genus Hyperolius; species Hyperolius riggenbachi. The sequence goes on along the minus strand of NC_090651.1, from coordinate 26,055,751 downwards.
GATAGATATCCGGGCACCAGTCAGCACAAATGATGCATAAACTCCTTTTATTCCTTCCCCAAGATCCCCGACAGAAATTTGCAAGGCCTAACAGCCGTTTCACAGAAAGATCTGCTTCTTCAGAGGCAACAAATATGCAAAATGTGACAGCAAACAACATTTATACATTTAGAAATACGTGTAGATAGGCTTACCGCACTTCAACACGCCCCACCGCCGAGCGCGCGCCCTGTGTAGAGCGCGCCGCCCCGAGCCGCTGATTCGCAGGCCAGTCGTGACGTCACCCTTTCGGGAGCGTCAAACAGGCCATGCCTGATTGGTCCACAAGGATCCCTGACGCCTCCCTTTCGGGAGCGTCTAGTACAAGGAACCTAATTGGTTCACAGGGGGTCAGGTGACTCATCCTTCACCTCCCCTCTTTTCATTCTGCGCAGCGGTATCGGTGGAGGGTATGGGCTGGCGTCTAGTTGTCTAGGCGACCAGTCCTGAAGCGCAGCGTGCCTACAAAATAAACAGACAGGCAAGACAGCATTAAAATCAACATAGCGAAACCAGATATTAATATAAACATAAAACCTGTGGGGATGAAAGCACTTTAGTTAGAAAAAACAAATTAATTAAGAGGCTTGTATGTAGGAAACCTAACAATTCAGAAAAGGACCCAGTTCATTGTTAAGGAACACCTCCAGACCGCTATTCTCCTAAATGGGGAAATACAGCAATGTGGGTTCGGGAGACGGCCACAGGGAACCCCTAGTTGGCAGCCACCCTCCGGGGCTTCTACATATAGCCCCCCACTTAAAGAACCCACATCAGCGGCAGGGCAACCCTCGTATTCCAAAAAGTATTCCAAAGGATATATATTATTACTACTCCATTCCCTAGGAGGTAGATTGAGAAAGGTAAGGGGAAGAACCCCGGAGGGTAAAAGGAAAAGCAGGGGGGGGGGGGGGGGAAAGGGGGATGAAGGGGAAAGAGAAGAGGGGGAGAGAGGGGGAGGAAAAGGAAAATTATGGAGAAGGAAGGAGAGGGCATGAAGGACAACATCAAAGGCTTAAAGACATTAATAATCAGTGTTTATCTAAAAAGCACCAGAGTTCATTGCGGTCATTAAGACCCATTCTCCCGCATGCCTCAGTTTGCGAGATAAGCCTCGCTTCCTCTCTGCGTAAACATAGTTCCCTGTTTCCCCCTCTATGTGGAGTATCCACAATTTTCAGGCCACAGAACCGTAGACAGTCAGCATTCCCCCCATGAGACTCTCTCACATGAGATATAAGTCTACCTGCCCCTTTTCCGGTTTCGATAGACTTATAATGTTCCTGGAAGCGTTGCTTGATTGGCCTAGTTGTTTCCCCCACATAGAATCTTCCACAGGGACAAGTCACCACATATACAGCAAACTTAGAGCCACATTGTATAAAGTCCGTAATTGGCACTGTATGTCCTCCCAGGGAAATCACTTTACCAGGAATAAACTGGTGACAATGGGTACAATTCAAACAGCGGTAATTACCAGCAGGTCTCATAGCCGTGAGCCAATCAGGTTCTTTTTTGGTGGAAAATTCACTCCTAACCACCCAATCCCCAATAGTACGAGCCCGACGGAAGGTCACCAATGGTCGTTCACTTAGGGACTCACCCCAAGTCGGGTTGGACTTCAGGTCCATCCAGTGTTTATTGACCACGTCTTTAATTTTTGAGGCCATGGGTGAATAATTAAAGATAAAGGGGACCCTATTTTTAGCTCCCCTGAGTTGGTCTGTGTCAAATGAAATGTTTCTATTGTTTTTCTTCTTCTTAAGGAGATCCCCCCTTGTTCTCATGTTGGCCTTATTAAAGGCCTCCATCAATAATGGAGGGGGATATCCTCGATCTAGAAACCTCCTTGCCAATTCTTTGCTCTGTTCCAGATAATCCTCTTGTTTACTGTTATTACGTTTTAGTCGTAGGAATTGGCTATAGGGTATCCCATCTAAAACATGTTTCGGATGGTAACTAGAATAAGACAATAGGGAGTTTGTAGCCGTGGACTTTCGGTACCCTTTAGACAACACCCTATTCCCCTCCACATATAGGGTCAGGTCCAGAAACTCCAGTCTTTGACCTCCCCATACCCCTGTAAATCTCATGTTTAGCTCATTGGTATTTAGCCATTTCACAAAGTCATGGAATAAAGCTTCTCCTCCAGACCATACCATCACCACATCGTCCATATACCGATGCCATGATCCAATGGCGTGACGATAGGGATTCGCGGCCTGTTTGACGCTCCCGAAAGGGTGACGTCACGACTGGCCTGCGAATCAGCGGCTCGGGGCGGCGCGCTCTACACAGGGCGCGCGCTCGGCGGTGGGGCGTGTTGAAGTGCGGTAAGCCTATCTACACGTATTTCTAAATGTATAAATGTTGTTTGCTGTCACATTTTGCATATTTGTTGCCTCTGAAGAAGCAGATCTTTCTGTGAAACGGCTGTTAGGCCTTGCAAATTTCTGTCGGGGATCTTGGGGAAGGAATAAAAGGAGTTTATGCATCATTTGTGCTGACTGGTGCCCGGATATCTATCTACTCTCGTTTGCTACTCTGCTCTCTCTGTAGAACTGCTATCAAGCACTTCTTAATCTGCAGCAGTTTAGGGACAGATTTGCACCTTTCTTAACTGTAGTGAAGCTCTAGAAATTCATAGTCACTATTACCTAGGATTTAAAGAGAAACTCCAACCAAGAATTGAACTTTATCCCAATCAGTAGCTGATACCCCCTTTTACATGAGAAATAGAATGATTTTCACAAACAGACCATCAGGGGGCGCTGTGTGACTGATTTTGTGCTGAAACCACTCCCACTAGAGGCTCTGAATACCGCGGTACTGCTGGCAAACTGCCACAATGTAACAATGTTCACAGACAGGAAATGGCTGTTTAGAGCTGTCTAACAGCCAGAACAGCTAGAAACAGCTACATAACATGCCCACAGTAACAATGTCACCATGTAATACATGTCAGAATGTGAATCTGGGAGAGGAAAGATTTTACAATGAGCAAACACTGACTAAATCATTTATACATAATTATGGTAAAAATGAAGCACTTTTTTTATTACATTATTTTCACTGGAGTTCCTCTTTAAGTAGGTTCTTATTATCATGCAGAACTCTGCTGGTTAGAACAGTTTAAAGGGAACCAGAGACGAAGCACCCTTGTGTATTTTACAATGTATATCAGTAAGAACATTAGAGAAAACACTTACCATGCTCTCTGTTTCACCCTCACTGCTAAAAGTGTCTGTTATCAGCAGTCACAAGAATCCCAGACTGAGCAATTAAATCTGGCTTTGCTGGGAATGATTATTGCTGAGTCATTATAGCAAAGCCACAAGGGGGCAGGCTTGGGCTTGAAATAACACCACAGAAGACAGACTTAGCTATAATCTTTCTGTAGCAAAGCTAGACGGAGCAGCCTGACTTCTCAGTCGGGGATTCTTATCAGTGGTGATAACAGTCAGATTACACAGAGAACAATGAAACAAAGGGCAGATTAGGTGTTTACTGTCATGTTCCCACTGATTTATAAGGTAAAATACAAGAGGGTGCTTCATCTCTGGTTCTCTTTAAGAAGCAAAAGCGGTTGGTAATGCATTGATAAATCTGGCCCAGAGAGTCAACCAGAGAGTATTTACTGTAGCTTATTGTTGTGTGTTTCCATTTGTCAAAGTCTAGTTTTCGGACTTGTAGGTGAGGCTGCGACTCCATTCATGTTTCACAAACAGATGCAGAAAGAAAAGTAGCTCGTCTTTCGCTAGGCGATACGTGAAGAACTCTGCACCCCTGGCACAACGTCCTGCCTCTTCTCGCTGTGACTGCGGTTTTAACAGCCTGCTAATTGCTTTGGACTGTGTCTTGAAGTTCTGAACTTTGTCTGGTTGTTAAAGAGGCCAATGGTTGTATAAATCACTATAACAACAGCTGCCCCACTGCAGTGAATCACAGTGAAGGCCACAGGCCTAAGTTGCTAAGAGAAGTTAGGATGATTAATGGGACAGGCGTCAAAGCAGCTGGGAGCTTGATTAGACTACTGTAACTACTAGTAATGCCAGACAGAATCATCATCTGTCTTTTCCTAATGGACATGCAGGAGAGGAGAGAGAGTGATGGGGGTAGAGAGAAAGGAGGAGGTGGGGAGAAAGAAAGAGAGGCCCCTTATTCAATAAACTTTACGTATGAGTTTTCTTCTAGGAGATAATTGTTCACCTTGTCTACAAAATAACTTTTGAGCATGTACAAAAAAAATGAAAAGGAGGTAAAAAAAAGTAATAACAGACTTATTGCGAGACTGAAAGTAATTACCTGTAGTAAAAATAAGTTTATGAGATAATGGCCCGTATGCAATTCACTTTTTCTCCTGAGTTTTCTCCTAGGAGATAATTTTCGTACTCTTGTTAAAGGGACTCTGTAGCAAAAATGTCATTGTATTTTCTACCATCCTACAGGTTCCTAAACCTATTATAATGTGCTCTGGCTTACTGCAGCACTTTCTACCATCATTATCTCTGTAATAAATCAGCTTATCTTTCCCCTGTCGGACTTGTCATCCTGTGTCTGGAAAGCTGCCAACTCTTCAGTGTGATCTGCTATGCATGCCCCCTCTATGCACGTGTGTGTGTGTGTGTGTGTGTGTGTGTGCGTGCGTGCGTGCGTGTGTGTGTGTGTGTGTGTGTTATTTACATTAACCAGCTTTTCTCTGCTCTCTTATCTTTTACAAGCTGGATAAATCCTCTGTTCACATACTGATGAGTCACATACTGCAGAATTACAGACAACCTGGCAGAGCTGTCTGCAAGAAGAAACAATCAGCTTGTAACTCTTCAGTGAGGTGCAGGGGGAAAGAAACACACAAATGATCTCTTGAGATTCAAAAGGAATGCTGTATACAGCCTGCTTGTGTATGGATGTATTTTCTATGTGTGGACATACTGTACATCAACCTACTTCCTGTTTTGGTGGCCATTTTGTTTGTTTACAAACAAACTTTTTAAAACTGTTTTTAACTACTTTTAATGCGGCGGGGAGCGGTGAAATTGTGACAGAGGGTAATAGGAGATGTCCCCTAACGCACTGGTATGTTTACTTTTGTGTGATTTTTAACAATACAGATTCTCTTTAAAATAACTTTTACGGTAAGCATTTTACCAGGGCTTTGGAGTCGGTACAAAAATATTCCGACTCCCACTCCTCAGTTTATGAAATCACCCACTCCAACTCCGAATCCGGGTAATCAAAATTTCTTCGACTCCAACTCCGACTCCACAGCCCTGCATTTTACAATTTAAAAAGTATCCAAAAGTAGGTTAAAAAGTGTAATCAAGAATATTTTGAGTATTCTCTTGCTTGCTGGTGGTTTAAAGGGATCCTGAGCAGTCCCCTAAAATCAAAAATTTCACTTACCTGGGGCTTTCTCCAGCCCACCGCAGGCCGCGAAGTCCCCTGACGCCATCCTGGCTCCTGTCTGTGTCCCTCCGGCTGCTCCCGTTACCGGCTACACTCGAGCCGGGTGTCGGGCTGGCTCTTCCTGGTTTCTGACGCTCCTCGTCATTACGCCGGCCGATATGCGTCATCACAGCGACTGGTGTGACAGTCCTGTGCATGCGCGATTTAGACTTAGAAAACTGCGCATGCACAGGACTGTCACGCCGGCTGCCGTAATGACGCATAGCGGCTGGCGTGATGACAAGGAGCATCAGAAACCTGGAAGAGCCAGCCTGCCGGAGGGACATGGACAGGCGCCAGGATGATACGGTGGGCTGGAGGAAGCCCCAGGTAAGTAAGATTTTTTATTTTAGGGGACTGCTCAGGGTCCCTTTAAAAGGCATTTTTTGAATAGGTTTTAAAACTATCACCTAGGAGAAAACGCAGGAGAAAAAGTGAATTGCAGATGGGCTAATGGCTTCCTGAGTTTTCTCCTGGAGGATTTTTTTAAACTTGTCAATAACATGCCTTTTAATTTAAATGACCAGCAAGCAAGAAAATACTTACAATAATTTTGATGATACTTTTTCAGCTTCTTTTTAGTACTTTTTTTTCAGTTGCAGAGTGCTGAAAAGTTATTCTAAATAGAAGATGCAAAATTACCTCCTATGAGAAAACTTACTGGTGAAAAAGTTAATTGCATATGGGCCCGTGTCAAATAAATGCATTTTAAAGAGACTCTGAAGCGAGTCTCAATTCTCTTTTTTAACCTATATTTATATTAAGCTCCATAAGCACAGCTAAACCGCCGCTATCCCGCAGCAAAACGAGGGGTTAATACCCCCCAAATCCCCCTGCTAAATCCATGACTTTCTTGGTAGTGGATTTTGCACTTCTTGGAGGCAGAGCTATGAGCTGCAGCTCCGCCTCCATGCGCATCAATCAGCCACGGATCTCCGCCTCTCTCCCGTCCCTCTCTGTGAAGGCAGATGAGAGGGGCGGGAGAGAGGCGGCGATCAGCGGGGATTGACGCGCTTGAGGCAGAGCTTATGGCTGTAGCTCCACCTCAAGCAGGAAGTGCTCCCCGGAGGTAGGAGAGGGGATTTGGGGGTTATGAACCCCTCGTTTTGCCGCAGGAAAATGGTGGTTTAGCTGTGCTTATGAGGCTTAATATGAATATGTAGGTTAAAAAAGAGAATTGAGACTCGCTTCAGAGTCTCTTTAAGCCACCAGCAACCAATAAAATACTAAAAATAATTTTGATTATACTTTCGTACCCTATTTTTTTAGTACTTTTTTCAATTGCAAATTCCTGAAAACTTATTTTAAAGAGAAGATGAAAAATGTCCTAGAAGAAAACTGAAGAGAAAATGTTAATTGCCTATGAGCAACTGAATTGTGTAGTAGGATTGGTAAATAGATCAGTAGTAATATAGAAAATATACTCATGTTTTTATTTTCAGTTTTATAGCTTTATTTTTAAGATTCCATTAGACTGCAACAGTTGCAGTTTAGAATCCAAACTTCTCCTATTATGCTGGATAAACACGATGCAATTTTTGCATCAGATTATTTTGTTTTTTTGCTCAGAAAGTGCCAAAAAGTAATTTTATACGTAACACAAAATTAGGTAAGAAGAGATCATTTATTGATATGTTGTATAACCTTGTGCTACTTCATCACATCAGTTTACAGATAAGAATTTGCAGAGAACGGGCACCATGGGGGACATGTAACACTTGGGGTGGCTGTCTGGCAGGCAGCTAGGACGATTTAGCAGCAACTAAAGCAAATACAATTCTGGGATGCATCAAAAGGGAAATATCTCGAGATGCTAGTATACTACTCCCTCTGTATAAATCACTTGTGAGGCCACATCTGGAGTATGGAATACAGTTTTGGGCACCACACTTTAGAAAGGACATTGACCTTCGTAGCGGGTACAAAGACGGGCAAATAAATTAATCAGAGGGATGGAAGATCTCACTTACCAAGAAAGGTTGGACAAGCTGGGCTTATTTAACTTGGAAAAAAAAGGCGACTGAGAGGTGAACTTATTAACATGTATAAATACATCAGAGGGCAATTCAAAAGCTTGGCAGATAAACTTTTTGTCCCTAGGGTTGTATGAAGGACAAGGGGTCATGATTTACGCGTGGAGGAAAAAAATTCGAAAGGGGTCCTTCACAGTGAGAGTGGTAAAAATCTGGAACATCTTACCTCAGGAAGTAGTTATGCCAAGCTCTACAGTATATCTGCATTTAAAGAGAGCTTGGATGCTTTCCTTGCGTTTAAGGTCATCCACGGCTATAATTTTTAGGTCATTCCCGGAAGAGTTGATCCAGGGATTTATCTGACTGCCATCTGGAGTCAGGAAGGAATTTTTCCCTTTTAGGGCTAATTAACCCAGGCCTTGTAAAGGTTTTATGCCTCCCCCTGGATCAACTGGGGTATGTGGAGGTTCAGGATGGTGTTTTATTTATTTATTTATTTAATTTTTTCTGGTCGGACTTGGACTTGATGGACATATGTCTTTTCAACCAAACTAACTATGTAAATAACTATGTAACTATGATTCCTGATAGATTTCATGCTAAAATCAATTGGGAATTTGTCCGTTGTGTATGGGCAGGAAAACCGATCTCTCTATAATCAGATTTGATCAGAGAGAGAGAGAGATCAGTCACATCCCCTGATGTATGAGCACCTTTAGAAATTTAAACTCATAAGTCAATTATGACCCGATATGCAAAGGCGACTGATCCTATCCAATGGGAAATAAATATGGCAGCCTCCATATCCCTCTCACTTCAGGTGTCCTTTAAAGAGTACCCGAGACGAAGCTCCGGTACAAAATTGGATACTTCTCTAAAGAGAGGGAAGTCTCAGGATCCTATTGAGACTTCCCTCCCTACTCTGAAGTCCCCCGTTGCTGAGTGCGGCCCCCCAGAAGATTAACAACTATGTATGGTCGCTAATTGTGGCCGCGCAGCTCTTCTTCCTGATGCGGGGCCACGCAATAACCGGCCCAGCTCTCCCACGCATGCACAGTATGCCGGAGCCTCAGGCTCCATGGTACTGCGCATGTGCGGATGGGCTTGTGCGGCTACAGCGTGGCCCCGCATCAGGAAGAAGAGCTGCGCGACCCTGATGTGGAGGGGAGAGGGGGGAGGGGGGAGTGCGCTCAGCAACGGAGAGCTTCACATCAGAGAGGAAAGCCTCAATAAGATCCTGAGGCTTCACTCTCTTAGAGAGGAGCTGTCAGCCATACTATTTCAGAACAAAAACAACACATATATAAGTAGATAAATACTTGCTGTACTTACATATGTATTGCACTGTCCACATTTTGATTTCAGTTATTTTTCTACAGTAAAAAAAGAGAATCCTTCTTAGCATTTCCTATTTTAACTGTGGCTATTTTGAAGCCAATCCTGATGTAATTTCCTCCCTTACTCTCCTCTGCCTGATTGTGTATGCATCGCCCGCCCTCCACTATAGAAAGTGCATTGTCTCAGCATGAGAAATATTGGCTAATCAGAGAGGAATAGATCAGGCTGCAATCAGGCTGCATTAGTTAAGTCTGAGGGGAAAGTAGAGAAGCAAAAAAGGTGTGACGTGCCAATAACATTTTCTAATCCAACCGAATTGAGTTAGATCCCTTTTGCATGTTTCGAGGTAAATTAAAAATATACTTCTTTTTATAATATATACTCTTTGCACGCGACCTATATCAAATTTTTTAAAGCGAACCTGAACTGAAAATTAAGTCAAAATAATAATACACACATAATACTTACCTCCTGTGTAGTCTGCTTGTCAATCTCTTTCTCTTCTGTCCACTGTGATCAATGGAATTCTCTATCCTCCATTTTGAAAATGGCCATTACCCCATTACAGCTTCCTGGTCAGCACACTGTTAAATTGTAATTATGCTCACGTGAGCCATAGGGAAACATGGACATTACCTTGCTCATTAGTTGTCCTTTCAGTTATAACTGATAGCAACTGATATATAACTGACAGCAACTGATATATTTTTTTAGTTCTGATAACATTTTTGTCAGAATGGAAGGAATCGTTGTAAGAAGAAAATGGTGAGCTTCTGAGAGGAACTGAGAGCGAGGTAAGTATGTAATATTTATTTGCAGGTACATCATGTGTTTAAAGGGGAACTTCAGCCTAAACAAACATACTGTCATTAAGTTACATTAGTTATGTTAATTAGAATAGATAGGTAATATAATCCCTTACCCACCCTGTTTTAAAAGAACAGGCAAATGTTTGTGATTCATGGGGGCTGCCATCTTTGTCATGGGGCAGCCATCTTTTTGGTTGAAAGGAGGTGACAAGGAGCAGGAGACACAGTTTCAACTGTCCTGTGTCCTGATCACCCCTTCCAGCTGCACACGCTAGGCTTCAAATGTCAAATTCAAAATGTAAAAAAAAAAAATTGCACCAAAACAGCAGAACGAGAACAACAAAATCAGAAATCCCATCATGCTTTGCACAGCATCAAGGGAAAAAAGCCCAGGCAGTTTTCTTCTGTGCAGCTAAAAATGAGGCTTGTATAAGAAAAACAAAATTGATGCTGTGAAACTGTTAAAGAAACACCAAGCCTTTTCAGTGCTGCTGAGTCGATTTTTAGTCCGGAGGTTCACTTTAATATAAATAGTATTACTTGGTTCAGTCCTGCTTTAAAGAGACAGTTCAGTTTCAGTGTAAGATATGCTGAAAAGTTCTTTATCCATCCTCACTGGAAAACATTTAGACCGTCGTTGATAAATGAGACTCGTTTCATGTCACTTTCTGTGTAAATATTTTCAGTGTACAATACATTTTTTGACAATGTACGAACAGTTTGGGGATGTGAAGGAAAAATGGTTTTCTTTTGTTGGCCTCTCGAGTTAATCTGGAGGGGAAAGGGTTACTGGCGGCCGGAATATAATACCTGCACGGCACAAAAAAACGTGAGTAATGTTATATTTAAACTGACAGCGCTATATATGGTATAATGAGCGCCGACCGCGATCCGTCTCTGTCAGATGTTTAGGTATATTGTGAATGGCTACCTTTTACTTCCACGACATCCAGGGCCGGTCTATACACGACTCCATCAATCATAATTAAGGTTTGTTTTATAGAACGTTAAAGAAATGTCCTCTTACATCAAACAAAGCCGGAGGAGACTGATTGCACGGGGCTGTGGGGGGGCTTGGTGCCCCCTTCTTGTTTTGACACTTATGCTGCAAGTTCAAGTCATTTGGCAGTTATTGTGCACAGTTTAGTGTTTGCCTTTAATAGGCTGTCCATTTAAAAGCCCCAACAATAGCCCAGTGGAGCCGTATAACGTGTCTGAGGTGGTAAAAGGCCTTTGGATCTCCAGAAGTTTAGGTCTGTTTTCCATGGAATGTCTGTTAAGGTGGGTGTAGGGGGCTGGCTCTGCTATTCATTACAGCTAAATAATAGATTGTTTACTGAAAAGCCAGTAGGCTCTCCCTCTGTCCTTTCCAGATGCCCTCTACTTAAAATCTGCATTGAGACCTGGTGCACACCAAAACCCGCTAGCAGATCCGCAAAATGCTAGCAGATTTTGAAACGCTTTTTCTTCTTTTTCTGTAGCGTTTCAGCTAGCATTTTGCGGTTTTGTGAAGCGTTTTTGGTATAGTAGATTTCATATATTGTTACAGTAAAGCTGTTACTGAACAGCTTCTGTAACAAAAACACCTGGAAAACCGCTCTTAACTGCTGATTTTCAGAGCAGTTTGCGTTTTTCCTATACTTTACATCGGAGGCAGAAACGCCTCCGCAATCCAAAAAATGCCTCACCCCAGGAGTATGCGTTTCAGCAAAACGCCTCCCGCTCTGGTGTGCACCAGCCCATTAAAAAACATTGACCAAGCGTATCCGCAGCCGCAAGCGGCTGCAAAAACGCCAAAAAAACCGCTCGGTGTGCCCCAGCCCTTAGAAAGAAGGCTGTTGCGTTATATGACAAATCTGTGCTGAAAGAAGTAGGTGGGCCTCCATCTTTGGGGTCTGTGTACTATTATTAGTGATTTATAATGCACCAACATATTCTGTGGCGCTGTACAAAGTAAGAAACAAACTTTGGGTGCAAAATTAAACAGACAATGGTGTACACCAATATACAAGATACAGAATTGGTACAAAATACAGAACTGATAATTACAGTGACAAAATTAATATAAATAAATGTGTAAATTCCAAGACACAAAAGGGTGAGAGAGCCCCGCCCTTGCGAGCTTACAGTCTAAAGGAATGGGGGGGGGGGGCAAGGGAGGGGTAATATACAATAATCATACTTAGAGGCAGCGTGTATTAGGTTATATAGAAGGAAGTACAACTGTGGTAAAAGAGAACTGGTCTAAGGTAGAGCATATGCTTGACGGAAAAATGGACTTTTGGGGGCACATTTAAGGATATCAAAGGTTGGAGAGTGGCGGATGTGTTGGAAGGGCATTCCAAAGGAGGGGTGAGGCATGTGAGAAATCTTGTTTGCGTGAATGCAAGGAGGTTATTGTGGAGGAGGACAAAAGAAGGTCATGTGCAGATCTGAGATTGCGAATGAGTTAGTATCTGGAAACTAGTGAGGAGATGTACAACGACTACCAGAGCTAGTGTGGTTGAGGTGGCCCAGTGACAAAGTCCATAAGGAACAGCTCTCCAATCCAATTGGGGGGGAGGGCGCACTACTGTTCCTTGGATGGTTGGCCGTGCAGTCTGCTGTCTGAATAGAATCGTACCAGTCGGTATTGTCTATTGACAAAAAATAAACGTGTTACAAACAGATCCATGTGAACTGGCCCACAGAAAATCAATGCCGGCTTTGACCCATCTGTTTTGAGTCCGCTCCCCATCCTGTAAGCTGGTGCAAAATAATTGTGAATGGGGAAAAGTTGTTCAGTGTCCAATCAGAATCCTTGCTCTTTTGCTCCTTTTTTTTTTCTCGCACTATTTTTTGATAAATATGCCTCCTAGCGTGAACTGAGCCTAAAGAGATGTACACACATTTTCCACCGCCGGAATTATTCATTTTTATCATCTCATTTGAGACATTGTTCGCAGGTGTGGTTGGCTTCCACTCTCGTAATCCACCAGGTAGATCCATCTCACCAGACACCAACTGTTATTGCAGAAACTTAAAAGGAAGACAGAGGCGCTCACTTCTGCATTTACACCCATTGAATTATACTCCTGTTTGCCTGATGAAGCGGGACCACACCTGCGAAACGCGTTGCACTAAGTTAAATAAAAAAAATTGTATTGATATATTGTGACTCAATTGAGTTTTATATTTTTGAGGGAGGTAAGTCCACCTGAACATTCCCCTCTTTTAGATGGTTTTTAAACGTTTTTATTCTACTCTGGCGCCTCTGTACACCAAGCCTTGCTTAAAAGGAAGTACCTACAGCTTGATGCTCTTCCCATATCCACTGTCCTTCCCATACAGCAGAACTCGCTGCTTAGTTGAGAGTTAAAAAGCGATCGTTATACAGCGATCATTCCAAAAGTGTCACTTGATGTAAGCACTACAGTATATAAATGCATAATAATAATAAAGATAATCTGCTTTTTAATCTCCAATAGTCTCTGTTTATCGTGAGTAGAAACAAGGGGGAGAAACAAAGGCCAAGAAAACTGGGAATGTCTCCAAACACTTTAAAGCCAACTTCAGCTAAAAAATGTTTATTTAGTTTTGGATAAATTGGAAAATTGTGATGTGTCTGCATGTCCTCATTTATTGTCCTGACAGTAAGCAGATGTGAATCTTTCCATCAGAGATAGGGACAGCACGATATCCAGTGTATATTATTATTATTGATTTATAAAGCGCCAACATATTCCGTGGCGCTGTACATAGTAAGAAACAAACACGAGGTATATAATAATACAGACAGTGGTGTACACCAATATACAAAATACAGAGTTGGTACAAAATACAGAATTGATAATTACAGTGACAAAAGGAACGTGATATAAAAAAGTTATAACAAATTCCAACACACAAAAGGGTGAGAAAGCCTTGCCCTTGCAAGCTTACAATCTAAAGGAATAGCGGGAAACATACTCGAGTATAAGCCGATATTTTGGGACAAAAAAAGTGGCACAAAATGGTACTCGAGTCATACCTCTACACAGCGGTGGTACTGTATGTACAGTGATCCTAACTAATCTCTGGGCACGTGCCCCCCACCAGACCAGCATATGCAAATCTGTGTCCCCTGGCATGAGAATCAGCCCTAAAGCACACTACACCTAGGACCAGAACCAGTGTTGCTGCCATGCCTGCCAAATTGCCAATCATAAGGTTAGCTCATTAGACGGGAGGTCACCAGAGGGTAAACAGGAGTGAAGAGACATAGCCAAAGAAATAGGCAGCATTGGACCCCCGAGTGCATTCAGCAGTGGGACCAGTATATCAGGGGAGCATAAAGAAAAGTGAGGGTGAATAGGCCTAGGTGGAGGGTGCAATGACATGTAGTAATCAGAGAGACCGAGGAGGTCCTCAGTAGGTTCTGCATTTCCTACACTTGGCTTATACTTGGGTCAATAATTTTTCCTGTTTTTTAAGGGGTAAAAGTTGGGGGGTTCCCCTTTACTTGCATTGGCTCATACTCAATTACATATGGTGTACAGTATATATATATTTATAGACTGTTGTGTAGTTCCTGCCCCTCACTTCCTGTCCTGGTGACTGCCAGGGTTTATGTTAGAGACCAGGTGGTCAAAGAGACAGGAGGTCTAGGGAATTCTCTCCCAAGATGGCGGTAATAACTTGGCAGAGGTCTTATTCTTCTCCTATGATGTCCAAAACGCGGGGCTGTTTTTAGGCATAGACAAACCAGGCAGATGCCTGGGGTGAAAGCTGCATAAGGGAGCACCAAAGAGCTATTCCTAGCAGACTGGACATTATGGAATTCTTGTACACATCTGCTAGTTCCATTAAGACATGGATAAATAATCATTTTAACACCAAAGCATTTTTTATATTTAAAGGTGGCCACTTATGATACAATTTGTTAAATTATCGATTTACGACCGATTCTTCGCATGCACTATTAGAAATGATCGTTTGGGACCACTAATGAACAAAAGTCTCCTAACCAATCCAATCAGATTGACAGGATCGAACGGAAAACTGGATCAATTTCATTAATCTGATTGGATTGGTTAGGAGATTTTTTTTTTTTGCTTGCAATGCAGACTGCATGTAGACTACATCGTAAACACAGCAGTGGGTAAAGGTAGTTTGATTATACGGCTGACAATCCCGCTTTAAGCAGTAATAGTGTGTTTTGCCTCTATTTTCCAGATGTTTCCAGAGCAAGGAGATGTCACAGGGTACACAGTTAAATGGTGGAGAACCAGAACCACTAGGATTGTATTTAGAAGTTATTTTTTAGTAGAAAGGTTTTCAGGTCCCTTTAGCTTTTTATCAAAGTCATGGTCATGGTTCTCCATGACTTTACTGGTTGATCTGTAACACCTACCACAGAGTCCTAGCATTCTATACATTGCTCTGATGAAGGTCAAAATAACGTGAGCATGCTTGGACCACACTCTATCTAAAGTCACCCTGGGCATTAATTCTAATAGTAGAACTTCATCTTCCTGGAGGCTAAATTAGGGCCTTCTGTTGGACAAGGGGGCATTCTCTGATCTTTCTGAACAGATCAAAGAATAGTTGTCATCTAACGAGAGATCTGAGGAACAATACTCCACTGTCTGGCAATCACACTTATCACATACATCGTTCGTAAGCAGAATATAATCTGTGATAGCTAGCTATGGAAAGAAACACTATGTATAGAGAAGACCTTTATTAAGCTTTGATCTTTGGACTCTGTGCACAAAGAAATCACAAAATGTATACATCAAGAAATGTTGACTGTTAAAAAGCTTTATTTTATTTAGTAGAAAAGGCTTGTTTTACTCCCGACCTTATGCCCCCCTAATCTCCATCCATCATCTTAACTCATTGACTATGCCTATTCTCCTGCATCATACAGATGAATTTGGAATATTCTGTCTTCAGACTGCCATATAACCAACCCTAAACCTTTAAACCCCTGCATTTATATACATCAACTTTTGTTTCATCTGAAGGTCAACGGTATACTTCTCTCACCTCACACATATAGGCCTTCTCCTCATCACTCATTGATCTTTGGTGTGACCCCCTCCTTTGTTATACCCCATTTTCAGTGTTTCTTAGGCTAACAGTGCCATTGTATTATACACACTCAAATTCGTATACGTGTTCTCCAGAATTTCTTCTTTTTTTTGATCGCTCTACAGGATGGTCAGGACTATATATGTGTACTATCATTGGACGGTCACATATTCTCCACAACCTCTTGCCATCAAAACTTTAATTACTGTGGAACACTTACCTCGACAACAGCTGACCATGGACATGTTCATAGCTAGTGAACTCATTCTATTAGGTGCTGTTAACCCTGTTCATTGTTATTATGTTTATCTAGTATTGTATATTCTTTATCTGTTAAGAAAAACTCTTAATAAACATTAGTAAAACAAAAAAAAGAAAAGGCTTGTTTTATGGCAACAAAGTACATAGTTGGGTTGATCTATCGAGTTTGACCAGATAATTCAGTTCTCTCTGAGAGTGTCTCAGATCCCAGAGCATGATACAGTTTTTGAGGTACAGATCTAGACAACTTTAATTTGCCTCATGAAAATCGAGGTGATATTTTGAGACTATTATTATTTAGGTAAATCCTTAGCGCTGGGTCCCAAGCTTTTGGAATTGGTTTCCTGTATTCACCCTGTGCTCAACAACACATATGCTGACCACCACCAAAAATTAAGGCAGATGCTTAGTAGAATGTAAAATCCAATGCTTGTATTTTCCAAATGATGAAGAAAACAGTCAAAATACTCACATCCTTGGACCCTTTCAGTGTATCAAGTGCATCGTGTACATACAGTACACCTTAAAATCTGTTCAAAGTGCAGAAACAGATGCCCAGTCTACAATCCCTGGGCATCTGTTTCTGCTCTTTGAGCCTTAATGGCTTAGCCTGCAGTTGATGGATGGGCTGAAAAAGCTTCCTGGTCTTCCATCTGCAATCTTAAGCCTCATACTCACCACCCGACAGGTCCAGCGTTGTCCCTTTGACAATGGTCATTAAGCGGTGTCTCTTCTTGCATGCGATGTTACACGTCGGGCGTGAACGGGAAGTCTATCGATCGCGGTACTTTGTGCGGAGTCGTAGGGGATCTTAAAGATCCTCCGTGACGGTTGTTATAGCCGCACAAGAGTAAGCTGTGTTTGCGTCTTCGTGCACCTTTATCCACATCGCAACGTTGCGTAAACAACCGCTTGTCTCTAAAAAAAAAATCGGTCTTTGGGAAAATCGTCTGGAAAATTGCGACGTGTTTTTAAGCTTAATTCACACTGCCAGACCCAGCCAGAATAATAGTGTATCCATATAGTACAGATGCTCTATTCTGCTCCGTAGGTCTGCTGCAGCATCTACATCACTCTGGAGTGGATCTGTGCCATTGCATGGACATCAATGTATACAGTATCCAAAAATGTGTACAAGTCAGGTTTGTGCACATTGGAAGCAGAAGAGGCAAACCCAGACATGGTGAAAAATCAGACGTGTGAACGGGCCTACAGGAAAACATGTGTCTGTTTTTTTGTTCACTGCAGTCTGGGAATGGGAAACAGTCTGGCCGTTGGTCTCGTGTGAACTGAACCTAAGTCCCGCTCTTATAAGTGTCCTCATGCATCTCATAAAATCTAATGGGCTATTTTTGTCTTTTTTTTCTTTCTTTCTCACAGCTCCCTACTTTCATCAATACCACCCTCCCGCCTCACGACCAGGTCACGGCTCAGGAGATAGACATATATTTCCGGCAGGAGCTGATCTATAAGAGGAATGAGAGAATGGCCAGGAGAGTGATGGCTCTTCTGAGGGAAAATCGAGACAAAAGTTTCTTCTTCGCTTTTGGTGCAGGTACGCGGCTATTCCAGTGATTATTGTTTCAGGACAGTCCCCTCCTGTGAAGGGTGAAAATATTCCCATCACTCAGTTTTTACTCTTCTTTAAATACAGTCCCTGATCAATTATGCAAAAGAGAGACTTTATTACTGTGTAAACCAGGGGTGCTCATTAGGTAGCTCGCGATCTACCGGCAGATCGCGAAGGACTTCATGGTAGATCCCAACCACACTACATTTTCCATTCTGTGTATACAAGTGTGCTCCTAAAATTGTACATTGGTAGATCATTTTGACTTGCTAATTTTTTTAAGTAGCTCACAAGCCGAAAAAGTGTGGGCACCTCTGGTGTAAACTGAAGACACTGCCGGCCTCAGGATTGTATCAATGTGACATGGGGAGTCCAGGGAGGTCCATCAAACCTCACAATAGTCAACTAGTAGTGTAGAACTTCCACAGAGGACTGAACTCATGCAGGATACATACCCAACGCACAACCTTTTGGGCCTTACACCCTTTGTCAAGACCAAAACGTTGTGCTGGTTTGCATGCTTTATTACTGCAGACATCCAGAATTGACTGTGAAGGGAGATTATCCCCCCCTCATTTTGAGATGGTAAGAGCCGGCATTCACAGGGCCACTGCCTCAGCGGGAGGTGCCATATGCAAATAAGGGTGCATGGCGTGGCTAATGTTATACATTGGGTGGATTACAGGACTTGACAAAACGTTTCCCCTTTCATCTCGTTCCCCACAGACAAAGATTTTACTGTTCTGAGACTTTCTCCACCCCCATGTCTGCCACGGGCTCCTTTGCTGTCCTCCTTGTCCATTCCGTTGCACAAATTCTGCTGGTATTAATGTCTCAGTTTCCCTATAAAGCACAGGTGTGGAACTCCAGGCCTGGAGGGCCAGATCCATGCCAGTGTTTAGGATGGACTGAGAAAGAGAGGAATGTGTTCTACCTGATGGACCACACCTTTCCTGATTCAGACCCATCAATTCATTTGAGCTGTGTCAAAAATGTGTGAGGACCTCGTCCCTCGAAGGACCGGTGTGACATTCCTTCGAGGGACGAAAGTGCCCCTAGGGATTACTTACCTCTGGAGGGGGAAGCCTTTGGATCCTAAAGAGGTTTCCCCTGTCCTCACCTGAGGGGATCCATTGCTGGGACCCCGAAGATCTGCCGACAAGGGCTTGTCAGCGGTGCACGCAGGCACAATAGTGGCCTCCCGCTTGTGCTT
This sequence comes from Hyperolius riggenbachi, assembly GCF_040937935.1. NCBI lineage: Eukaryota > Metazoa > Chordata > Amphibia > Anura > Hyperoliidae > Hyperolius > Hyperolius riggenbachi. The sequence goes on along the minus strand of NC_090651.1, from coordinate 26,037,049 downwards.
TGGCAGAAATAGCTGAGCCTGATCGGGTCCACTCTACTGCGCAGGTGCAGACGGTTCACTCCTGCACAGTAGAGCAGACCCCATCGGACTCAGCTATTTCCGCCGAAGCACAAGCGGGAAACCCCTAGTGCACCTGCGCGCACTGCCGGAGGTAAATATTATACTCTGTTACTGCAAGGAAGCCAGCGCTGGAACAAGACTTTAGAGGAAGACAGGAACTGCCTCATTATGATCATCATCAGCACTATATAAATACAAAACAAAATAGAAACTGTTGTAAACATTTTATATACTGCATACTCTTTATAGATACTCCAGGCTGGGCAAAAACCATCCATTTTTGTTTATTGTTATTTCTGTCCCTCGTTTTACCACCTCCTATCAGAGCTTTTGAGGCCCCAGTCACAGGAAGTGGGAGATACCGACAGCAGTAAAATCTTGCGAGGTCCTAAATCCTTCTACACTACAGCTGAAATAAATTCCTTTCCTGGACTCTAATGTTTCAGAGCCAAAACTTTTCTTCACGCTTTGGAAACAGTCTTCTGTTGCTGTTATAGAACCCCAATTCCAGAATGAGACGGGCTGCCAAAAACACAATGAGGCCCTCAGAGTGGGATTAAACTCAGGGTTACCCACTTCAAAGGCAATGGTACTGGAGACCACTTGTGAATGCTAATCAGACATCCAGAATTGACTGTGAAGGGAGATTATCCCCCCCCCGTCTCTTTGAGATGGTAAGAGCCGGCATTCACAGGGCAACTGCCTCAGCGGGAGGTGCCATATGCAAATAGGGGTGCATGGTGTGGCTGATGTTATACATTGGGTGGATTACAGGACTTGACAAAACGTTTTCCCTTTCATCTTATTCCCCACAGACAAAGATTTTTCTGTTTTGCCCGTTAGACTGAAGGAAGCCGAACAGGCCCGTCCAGTAATATTAATTATGGAATTAATTCAGGAGAGGTTCGCAAAGAACACTTCCTTGTTTAGATTAGAGGAGGGGAGGCCTGGCCATGTGTGATCCCTGGAGTGTTGTGGCCGACTTTCACAAGAGCTTTCTCTTTATTTTCTGGTGGGGGGGCGCCCAGGCCTTATCTCATCGAGAGGCCAAGCTGGCACTTCCTCACCATTAGGGCTGACCTCTCTGGGCTAACTGTGGATAGATTCACACTGAACAAGATGAATAGTCAAGTCAACAGCAAAGTCTGCTTTATGTTTACCGGGGAAACTTTAAAGTGAACCTCCAGACTAAAAATCTACTCAGCAGCACTGAAAAGGCTTGGTGTTTCTTTAACAGTTTCACAGCATCAGAACTTTGTTTTTCTTACCCAAGCCTCATTTTTAGCTGCACAGAAGCTAAGCCTAAGCGGGCATTTTTCCTTGATGCTGTGCAAAGCATGATGGGATTTCTGATGTTGTTGTTCTTGTTGCTTAGCTGGGAGGGGTGATCATGACACAGGACAGTTGGAACTGTGCCTCATGCTCCCTGTCACCTCCTTTCAACCAAAAAGATGGCTGCCCCCATGAAATCACAAACATTTGCCTGTTCTTTTAAAACAGGGTGGGTAAGAGAATATATTACCTATCTATTTTAATTAACAAAAGTAATGTAACTTAATGACAGTATGTTTGTTTAGGCCAGTGATCTGCAAACGTGGCTCTCCAGCTGTTAAGGAACTACAAGTCCCACAATGCATTGCAGGAGTCTGACAGCCACAGTCATAATTCATAAAGGCAAATGCATTGTGGGACTTGTAGTTCCTTAACAGCTGAAGAGCCAAGTTTGCAGATCACTGGTTTAGGCTGAAGTTCCTATTTAACTTGTGTGTCTTGGTGGAAGCTGTAGGCAAGACAATTCCCTGTTCATCAAAGGCTTGTGTGCACTCATAGAATAAACAGATTGGTGTTATTTTCAGTAGTCACTGAAGCAGGATAACTAAAACTAGGTTTACTTGCTAGATTCAGCAGCCCTATACAAGAAGCTAGCTGAAAACAGGAACCAACCACCCACAACAGTCTAGGTAATCTTAGCTAGGCATGCAGTATCAGAGAGTAATCCAGAGGCATAAACACCACAATTAGTGTATGTATGAAACTATAAGAGTATTATTTGCACTTATGTACCTTATATACTCACGTATAAGCCTAATTTTCCAGCACAAAAAATGTGCTGAAAAGTTACCTCCTCGGCTTATATGCGAGTCAGTGGAGCAGAACAGATGTTGGAGAGGGTTTTGTTACTGGCAGAGGAGCTTAAGGATTGTGCACTAGTGATCCTGCTCTTGCCAGCTAGCTCTCAAATGTGTCCGTGTTCCCATTCCCTTCAATATGGTGTGCAGAGTGTGCAAGACTACCTGTCTCCCATGGCTTGTGGAGCAGAGCATGCAAGCAATGTGTCAGCGGTGCAATGATTGGGGATTCTTCAAGTGTGTGACAATCGATGTGTCTCATATTTATGATGCCATCTAGTGGCATCTTAAGACACAGCTGTATCATCCTTGGGGCACATCTGGCTATGGGGAGGGGGGCTGACTTGTACTGAGGCACATCTGGCTACTGGGTAGAGGGATTATATGTGAGTCAGTCACGTTTTCCTGGTTTCTGAGGGAAAAGTGGTACCTCGGCTTATACGCGGGTCGGCTTATATGCGAGTATATACAGTACATAAAAGTATAAAGTAAGTAAGTAAGCAGAAAACTTGCACAGCAATCGTGGTGCTGTGTGATTTTCTTGTGATCCAACAACTGAAAAATTTATACCGCATTTTTGTCCTTTCCACCATCGAAAAATCGCAAATGCAATCTCGTCCTGAAACTTGTTTGAATGCTCAATAATCCCATCGCCATGCGTGAGGCATGTATAAATAAAATCTCAATTGCAGCGCATTTGTTATTGCGATTTTTGAGCCTTGATGCCATGGAAAAGGACTTTACCGATTTGTCTAATCCCAACCGATAAATTATGACCAAATGATCCAGAGTGCACAGCACAGCATAACTCACCTACTCTGGATTCCCTTCACTGTGTATTCTGCCTTGTCAGCTCTCTCGTTCCACCGATGTGTCCTCTCGTATCCTTTCATGTCCTCTCGTATCCTTTCATGTCCTCCCCTCCTGGCATCTTCACCATTATGGTGCTGACTAGAAGAAGGGCTGTGGAGTCGGTACAAAAAACATCAGACTCCAACTCCGACTCCGACTCCAGTTACCCAAAATGGCTCAGACTCCTCGTCTCCGACTCCTTAGTGTAATACTTACCAGGGCCGTGGATTTGGTACAACAGTCATCCGACTCCGACTTCCAAGTTTATGAAAACACTGACTTCGACTCCAGGTACCCAACATTGCTCCGATTGCTCGACTCCACAGCCCTGCTCGGAAGTATGTTCGGGCTATTTCCGGGTCAGCGACGTAGCGGTGAAAAGCCCGGTGCAGACACGGCGGCGGAACAGAAGAGCTGACGGTGGAAGAGACAGCAAAGGGATCCTGGAGTAGGTGAGTTATTCTGTGCTGTTTGTTTGTTTTTTACAGCGGACCTGAATTTAGAACATCCTCTCTGCTCTAAAAGAAACACAGCATAATAACCTTTAAACAAAAAAACATTTTTTTATATTTGTTACAGCTGATAAAAATCCTAAAATAAATCTGCAATGTTTCTACTTCCTGATTCATAGAAGCAGACATATTGTTCACATCCTGTGCTTGCAAATGAGCTTATATGCCATCTCTGCCATGGTAGTCAGGTGACACAGCTGAGAGATCAAATTACAACTTGTGATTAGGCACATGAGGGGGAATTAAACAGGCCAGGGCCGGATTTACCATAAGGCACTGTAGGCACGTGCCTACAGGCACCTGATGATGAAAAGGCGGCTCACACCCCTCCCCGAGCGCCTCCCGCCCTCCTTCCCTATGCAGAGTCCTGATGAGAGTGTAAATGAGAGGTTACTCACCCAGCTCTCTGCATTCCACTGATGAGCTCTCCCTTTATTCAGGGGCACCTCTAGCTACCTAATACTTGTGGGCACCTCTAGCTACCTAATATTGAGGGTACATCTGGCTACCTAATACTAAGGGACACCTGTAGCTACCTATGACGGACAAGGGAAGTAAGGGAGAAGTGACAGCTGGGACAGCCAGCACACTTGGGGTGCGGTTTGGTGGGTGTTTGTAGGTTCATGGAGGGCGGAGTCTAAGGTGTCGGGAGATATATGCCTACAGGCTCCTGTGAGCTAAATCCAGGCCTGAAAAAGGCTAAACTCTCTAAATAAATACAGGATGCATTTCTCTATGTTTTCCTTCTGTCCTGTGCAAGAGTTCAGGTCCACTTACGTGAGCATATGGAGAGGGGAAATTACCATCCAAAACTGATAAGCTGTGTGTTGTACTGCATGTGACTTTTTGAGACTTTGTTGCAATGTGACTTTTTTACCGCGGCTGTGCAACTCATTTGCTGTGTAAGGGCCCTACAGGTTTCTTTGTTGCTTTTCATGTCATCAAATTAGTCTGTTGGCAATATTTCATGGCGTATTTTTCTCATTAACGTCACAGCCACATGCCGACATTAGCTGTGAATTATGGAAACCAAGTTCATGTGCTCAATGAGGACTTTGGCTCGTTTTTAAGCAGAGCTAAATTAGAGGTTAATTGCTTAATCATCCCAGCCGCTCTGTGTTTACCTGTCAGCATTATTTGCTGTGGAAAACGTTATTTCAATACGTCTGTTTCAAGTTAATGATGTTACTTGTATATACTGATGTATCTGGCAGTATGTAAAATATATTACATCATGGGAAGCAATTTGGGGAGCTTTTTATACAAAGACTTTGATCACATCAAAAACATTTCTGCTCATAGCTGTAAAACAAAAAAAAAAAATTAATATCATAATTTAAAGGGCGATTCCAGTTTTTTTTTTTTTTTTTTTTTTTTTTAAATGCCAAAAACATAGATCAGTGGTATACAAGTATTTTTGCAATTTAGTGTTATTTAAAAATACCTTTCCAATTCAGACTGCAGCTAGCTAACAAATTCTAAAACTGTGTCAGTGAGGTCAGCTTGGTCTTTTTTCAGTCTAAAGCAGTGGTCCTCAAACTAAGGCCCACGGGCTGAATTTAGCCCCACGAGGCTTTTTTTACCCCCCCCCCCCCCCCCCCACACACACACACACACACACAAAATGTATTACTTATAGATGTGGTGGTCCGCATATACAGTAGAACAGCAGTGCTGGCACCACCCATCCACATGGAAGCTAGGAAGCAGTAATTCGCTGGTTTCCAATCAAATTCCACATCAGGTGACACTGCTGCCCAATTTGACTGCAGGTTGTCACCTGGGTATGCTTCACTGTCTGGCCTGAAAAGACTTCTACATCATTTTATGTATACTCCGGCCCCCCGGAGTCTGAAGTATGTTGACCTGGCCCTCGACCCAAAACGTTTGGGGACCCGAACGACTTGACGGACAACTTGACGAACAACAACAACTTTACATATTGTTACTCAACTGGTGAATGACTAATATGTTCTAGTTAGTAATGGAAGTCATTGAAAAGTCATAGCAGACTTTTGTACACATTGCCATGTTGGACACAATTTCGTTGTTGTTCGTCAAGTCAATCTAATAGTTGGATTGACTTGAGCTGTGTCTTATCAGTTGCTGGCCGCCTCTTATCAGTGATAACGCCTTGACAAAAGTTGTCCAACTTCATAAAGTTGTTTGATAATTGTGCATTTAAAAAAACTTTTGTTGAGTGTGTAAATGAGCCTTAAAGTGACTCCAACCAGTACTGCAAAGTACTTAAAGATGCATACCGTTCCGTAGCTTGTGCTCTCCTATTTCATTTGATGCATGAGTCGCCGTTCTACACCAAATAGTCTTCATTTGATTTCAGTTTAAAAATCGTGGCCGCCATCTTGGCTGTGTTATAACTTCCGGGCCACCCCTGTCTTCTCTGTTAGAGAAGTGTATCACTGAATGCAGCAGGAAAAGGAAGTAACACACATGGCCATTGAACAAGTGAAGGAAGCAGTAAGAGGAAGTTACAGGCATGGCCATTGTAAGAGGCTGTGGTATTTCCCCAGAAATCCGATTTTTGATTTCTGATTTTTTTTTTTGGTCATTTGTTTGCATTCTCTGATTGTCAAAATACTTTCGAGTTGACTCTGCATTCTTTGATTGCTCCAATGCTTCCAAGTTCTGTGATTGGTCTACAATTACTGATTTGTAGTAATGCGGTATTTCGGCAGAAACCCCATGTCCATTTTACAAGTTCCAAAAAACGGAAATTTAATTTTCGCAGAATCTGAATGAGCATTCCTGCTAAACGCAGCACCTAGATTGAAACCCATACCTGCTCCCCTTGATGCACCATTGCTATATCGTTATATACATGCATGTTTTTGCCTTGGACCGTAGAACATGGTGGATGGTCTCAGCATCCGGACTGGCTTCCCATAACTGCCTCTCCCGGGCCTCAAAGCCTATTTATCTCCTCCAGATGCCCCAGATTAATTATTTAGCCTCTATTGGGGCCAGCATAGCCTTGACAATCTTCCTCGGAATCCCGGGCTTAGAGTTTTTGTTGACTTTTCTTCCCCTGTGTAATCTCTTCATGTTGATTTTCCTAGTTGTACTATTTTGAGTGGAACAATATGTTGCCTCGGTCTGCCCTAAAGTGGAGCTCCAGCTAAACAATTTGTACTGTGTATGTGACTCTGTTACATGTCAAGGTAAATTCTGACACAAATTGTTCTCCGAAAACCTTCTTGGGTATTGGGGGAGAGCAATATAGCTGGATCGGAAAGAAAAGTCCTAATCTCCGCCTGCCACTTGAAACTGTTAAGATGAATGCTCACCTCCCGAGGCGGGAAGATGGATCCCAGCGACGTCCCTCGACGACGAATGTTCCCAATCCATCTTCCTGCTGGTAGGAATATGCGATGGCACACTATGGGCGCAAGCAATGAAGTCATAGACGCCATGTGTCGCCAGACGTCGTCCGCATAGTCGCGTGCCTGCAGCCACGTTGCAAGTTTGCAGAAACGATCGCTGGTGGCTCAAAAAATCATTGGTCGCTGAACGGGCATTAATTGTATAGATGGAAAGTGTTTGTGTTGTGTGCGTGTTTTGGTGGTGATGGCGGTAGTAGTGGTGGGGGGGGAGGGGGTGTTTTGGTAAATGTTTTATTATTGTTGTGATGTACATGCCCTGCTGCAGTGCACAGTCAGGATACACAGCACTATCCATGGCCTGCAGCTTTGCACTTTCTGTTGTCCCTTTTTTTTTTCAAAAACAAAAACAAACAAAAAAACAAATTTTATAGATTTTTCAAATATTGTAACATATTGACTCACATCAATTTTTTTTCTCATATATGAACAAAGGAAAACTTGAGAGCTTACCCCTAACAACATCGGGACACTCCCAAGTAAGCATAGTTTTATGACCAACAAAGGGCTTGATTCACTAAGACAAATAGCATGCCTCAGAGATAACGCTCCTTATCAAAGTTAACATGCCTTATCAGAGTAGCACAGCGAGCGCTACAAACTTATGCTTGCTAATTGGCATTTCACACGTCCTGCCCCTACCCCTGCGGGTTCATAGAGCTTGCTATGCTACTCTGATAAGAGGTGTTAACTTTGATAAGGCATGTTATCTCTGATAAGGTGTGTTAACTCGGATAAGGCATGCTATTTGTCTTAGTGAAACAAGCCCAATGTATCAAGTCATACAAAAAGATTAGAAACCCCATCCTTACCCACCCACCTCCCTACCCACCTTCTCATCATCTCTGGTACCACAGATCGTCTACAATTATCCTCATGAGACCTCTAGCTTTCCCAAGGATTCAGGGAGCCACTCCATAATATACCACTCTGTATACTTGAAATGTTCCATGAGTTTGTTCATGTCCCTTCTGAGGAAGGTGTTTCATATGAAAATCTTCAATTTTTTAAAAGAAACTTTGTGTTTTGTTTTCCTTATGAGTGATGGTGTTAAAGGAATACTGTAGTCTGTAGGGGGGCCGGGGGGAAATGAGTTGAACTTACTCGGGGCTTCTAATCGTCCCCCGCAGACATCCTGTGCCCGCGCAGCCACTCACCGATGCTCCGGCCCTGCCTCCGGTTCACTTCTGGAATTTCAGACTTTAAAGTCTGAAAACCTCTGCGCCTGCGTTGCCGTGTCCTCACTCCCACTGATGTCACCAGGAGCGTACTGCGCAGGCCCAGTATGGTCCGTGACTTTGCAGTACGCTACTGGTGACATCAGTGGGAGCGAGGACACGGCAACGCAGGCGCAGTGGTTTTCAGACTTTAAAGTCTGAAATTCCTGAAGTGAACCGGAGGCGGGATCAGAGCATCGGTGAGTGTCTGTGCGGGCACAGAATGTCTGCGGGGGACCATTAGAAGCCCCGGGTAAGTTCAACTCAATTTCCCCCGACCCCCTAAAGTATTCCTCTAAGGTGGACCTGAACTCTTGCACAGAACAGAAGGAAAACAGAGAGAAATCCACCCTGGCTGTATTTAGAGAGTTTAGCCTGTCTAATGCTCCCTCATTTGTGTTTAATCACGAGTTGTAATTTGATCTCTCCCCTGTGTCACATGACTGCCAATGGCAGAGATGGCAGATAACCTCATTTGAAAGCACACGCTGTACACAATATGTCTGCTTCCATGAATCAGGAAGTAGAAACTGTGCAGATTTATTTTAGGATTTGTTTCATCTGTAACATAGAAATGTTTTTTTGTTTAAAGGTTATTATGCGGTTGCTGTTTTTAGAACAGAGGGGACATTCTGAGTTCAGGTCCGCTTTAAGCTCGTCCTGTAAAAATAGATTGTACCCTTTTTGTGCTTAAAATAAACCAGTTTATAGGATTTGGCATAACTACTCAGTCCTCTTCACCCAATCAGCTCCACCATCTGACCTTCTTTACATGGTCAGGTGTCTGTTGTGGTGGGTTGTTTTGGGTTGTGCACTGCAGGTATTGATCAGACAACAAAGAAGATCCAAGAAGAAACATATTGTTCCAGGAACTGGGCCAAACAGTGCGTGATTAGGATAGAGGCAGCGTACTTTGGCCTTTGGTGCTACAAGACCTTACCACAGCACTGTCTATAAGTATTCAGCATGTTGTCCTCTTTTTTTTTTAATGCCTGTGGTAACGTGCCCTTAACCACTTAAGCCTAACTGGACGAATATATTTGTCCAGTGTAATTGTGGAGAGTGCATCACCAATTTGTTACTATATGAGGCACATGTGTTATAATTTTAACCATGAAGAGTTGTAGAATACATTTTGGTGTGTCTTAAAGCTTGGGTCCACGTCACATAAAAAATGGGTAGGGAAATACTCAATCCAACATAGAAAAGTTATTTTCAAAACTATGATCAAACTTGGGAAAGTTTTAGCAAAACTACAAGAGACATATGTGGTAACATTTTAACCCTGATAAGTTGCAATGCAGAATGGAGTTTAGAGAGTTTTAGGGTTGAGGCCCATGTCTTGTGTATTCTTTTTAGTAACAAACTGAAGCAAAAGCAATTCAATTTTCGTATATTTCGTATATTTTCATATATTCTGTACCAAAATAAAAGACTTGCACAATGAAAACAAAGTGACAGAATATAAGAAGAAAACATGTATTGCTACCTTAGGAACTTGGCTTTTTAAATATGTATGCCATGAGGGTATATAATCATCAGTAGAGTACAATGAGAAAGCAATAAACACAAAACACCTTTTTCCAAATACAATATTGTCACTATACATTGTGCCAGGAACATAATCTAAATGTTGTAATAACCAGGATGGATGAGCAAATACAATTTGTGGCTTTAACTTATACTTAGCACTGTTTATTGTAAAGCTATATTGGATGTAAATGGAGAAATAGTGTGTTTTTTCTATGTTTTACCTTAATTTCACTTTAAAATGCATAGAAAATAAGGTAATTAAACAAAAACAAAATTTTCACACACTAAAAGCCTAATTTGTCCTGAAAAAAAATGTATATAGATACCGTAATTTAGGTGCGATTAATAGTAATATAGTTATTGATTAATGAATGGGAGCAGTGCTGATATGTGAAAATTGCTCTTGTCCTGAAGTGTTGTCTCAGCTATATGACACCTTCTTTCACACAGTCTTTTAGTGTTCCAGAGCTAAAATATATTAATATATATCCCCTGCACTCAGAAGCTGTTCTCTACCAGGCAAGAGCTTTATGGCTGCAATTCCTTATCAGTGAGGGTTATGCTATAGTCTGACTAGGTCCCGACTGGATTGAAACTGAATGTTAACTATTTCAGGGAGAAGAAGAAAAAGAACACCGCCTAGTTATTTGTATGCCTGGCACTGTACATTCTCATGTCTACCTCCATCATGTCACGTGTTACCTCATGTACCCTTTAAATCCATTTCCATCTTAAGAGAAACACAAGCGCTTTACATTACCGTATATGTAAACACAACTTGAGGTTACGCACACATTCTCCAGACCAGGTTAAAAAATAAGTGCAAAGAAAATATTAGTTTGTTCTTGGGGAGTGGTTTTCTTTAATTGGGATATAATTCAGATGGTTTCTGCCATGAGCGTTGCCACATTCGTGGCTTTGACTTCCCAGGTTTTCGCCCCCAATTTTCATAATTGTCCGCTTTTGTTTTCTAAGTGAGACGACATCAGCTGAAGTCATGTTGGGTGTGCGGAAAATCTCTGCTGGTTCCCGGCTTTCAAGAAATATTTTCCCAGAAGTAATTATTTTTCTTTTTAATCAGAATCTCCTAAATGGTCTTTCGTAATGACTTTCTTAATGTTCCTTTAATCTCTCTCCGAGTTGGTTTTAAGATGATTAGTTTATTAATCTTAGTGGAGACAGGAAAGACACAACACACTCCCAGGCCTGACAGATATTTGTGTGTGGGAGTTGTGGGGAGGTGAAAGGACCACACCCCAGGCCACACTTGTGTAAAGGCCCGCTTTATTTCTGACAATTTTTCCGACGACCAGCGGGTTTTTTTTTCGCTTCGCCAGTCTTGTGACGTGGGTACAGGTGCAATAACAACCGTCATGGTGAATAGTATCCCTGGCGACTCCCATGCAAAGTACCTCAATCACCTGAGCTCTTGTCCGCGCCTGCCTTGTGCCGTCGCTTGTACCCGTCGGTAGGAAGATGGATGGGGGAATACTCATCTTTGTGATCCATCCTCCTGCGCAGTTATATCAGAAGCAACAGCAACAGGCACTACAATCGCTAGAGCACTGGAAGGAGAAATGTTCATTAAAGTTCCCGGAAGACCAGATCGGGTATTCCACCACGTATAATTGCGTGCTCAAAACTTTGTGAAGAGCACATTCAAATAGATAGCAAAAGAAGGGAAAAAAGTTTGGCACTTGCAGCTAACGTGTTTTTAAAAAAGTTTTAATGGATCCGGCTTATACATTACAACACACAAAGTGCATCTTCATATATACTAGATGCTACTCGATCCTTAGTTGCTGTGAGGTGAAGTGTGATCGGTGGTGTGCCTGACGATCGTTTCGCTCTCCTGAGCATCCTCTGAGGCTCCATGCGCCTTGGTATACAGCTGGCTCCTGATACTGTCTAAATCCCCGGGCTGTAATCTGTTTACTTTTATGTTTCTTTACTGTCCAGAATATTTTAATTTCCTTTTTGCAGAGCCTCCTTAGCTTTAGCTCAACCACTCTAACTCCTGCGTAGTTAGGTGAGTATTCAGCCTAAAGACCACCTCCAGCCAAAAAAAGTCTGAGTGGCAATACATATATGTAGTCTATAAACTTTGTACAGTAAGATGAACATATAAAGTTTACATCTGGAACATTGTAGTGGATAGAACAGACCAGTGGCGTAGCAATAGGGGGTGCAGAGGTAGTCATCGCATTGTGGCCCTTGGGGCAGAGAGGCCCCGAAGGGTCCACCCTCTTATCACAGTATTAGCTCTCTATTGGTCCTGTGCTTGTAATAATCACTTCTATATCAGTTTTTATGTATAGCGTGCTTGGGGGGGACCCATGTAAAACTTGCACCGGGGCCCATAGCTCCTTAGCTACGCCACTGGAAGAGACACACATTTATATCTGTAGCAGCACTTCCTTATTTCTCCTAATGCTGAAGCATTGTGTTCCCCCCTCCAGCCTCGTTCCCTCCCCCTGCCCCTCCCTCCCCTGCTGGCTGCCTTACTGGATCAAATGACTTCTCTTTTCACAGTGTGTAGGAGAGAGAAGAGACAGAAAAACTGCAGCAGCCATCTTATCATGTCTGTTTGCTATAATTCTTATTTCAGATGTTTGTTTACCTGTCTGGATTAGATCACATGGATATGGGGGTGGGGTTATGACATCAAACCCCCAGCATACTTTGCACCTATGGTTTGAAAAGAAAAAAAAATGCCAGGGCCCAATTTTACACTGGGGCAGGGATTTCAAGACCATATGTGGAATTCGGACCCTGGGGGTGAGAAAATCATACTTTATCATGTGTGAGTTTATATATCTTGGCAATTTACTAGGTTTAAAGCAAACTGTAATTTATAATTTAGGTACTCTTTAACTGATGAACAATCGGATCGAGAACTGATAATAGTGCTGACTGACATCAAACAATCGTTCTATAGATTGTTTCGTTGCTCAGAATTTTGGATCCATTTCTTTATCTGATCAGATTGATTATAATTTTTTCCTCTATTGGTGGGCTCGAACAATCGTTTTTGATTGATTACTATGGCCGTTAATGATCACCTTAAAGTGGACCTGAACTCTAGCACAGGACAGAAGGAAAACGCAGAGAAATGCACCCTGTATGTATTTAGAGAATTTAGCCTAATTCCCCCTCATCTGTGACTAATCACCTGTGTAATTTGATCGCTCAGCTGTGTCAGCTGGCTGCCACAGAAGACACAGCTAATATGTAAACACAGGATGTTAACCCCATGTCTGTTTCCAGGAAAGCAGGAAGTAGGAACACTGCAGATTGATAGCAGGATTTGTATCAGCTGTAACAAAGAAATGATTTTCTTTAAAGGATATTATGCTGTTGCTTATCTTTTAGAGCAGTAAGTTCAGGTCCGCTTTAACCCCCCCTGGCGGTATAAAAAATTCCGCCAGGAGACAGCGCAGCAGTTTTTTTTTTTTTTCTTATATCATGTAGCGAGCCCAGGGCTCGCTACATGATAGCCGCTGCTCAGCGGCATCCCCCCGCCCGCTTCGATCGCCTTCGGCGATCTCCGATCAGGAAATCCCGTTCAAAGAACGGGATTTCCTGGAGGGCTTCCCCCGGCGACATGGCGATGGGGCGGGATGACGTCACCGACGTCGGGACGTCATTGGGAGTCCCGATCCACCCCTCAGCGCTGCCTGGCACTGATTGGCCAGGCAGCGCACGGGGTCTGGGGGGGGGGGGGGGGGCGGCACGACGGATAGCAGCGATCGGGCGCGGGGCGGCGGCAATCGGTGTGCTGACGCAGCTAGCAAAGTGCTAGCTGCGTGCAGCAAAAAAAAAAACTAAACAAATCAGCCCAGCAGGGCCGGAGAAAACCTCCTGCGCGGCTTACCCCAAACTACGTTCGAGGTTACCGCCAAGGAGGTTAAGGTTGATCAATGAGATGCTAATGATTATGGTATGGTTTCAAATTTAAAGGGTGGCTGAAGTAACATGTCACTTGATTAGATATGTTCAGTCCCATTCTGAGATAGAACCAGGCTGTGTTACTTTTGTTTTCAATGTAAGGGAGCGTTCAGCACGAGCGTTTGCAGGTATTCATGAAAGCCTGTCGCTAGATCCCACCGTCTCGTCTCAAAAGCAACATGCAGCTTCTAGAAGTCGTTTGCTGTTGCTGGCGTTGCATTTAAATGCCAGCAAAAGCCAATAAAAGCCAACAAAAGCTTGTATTTCCGCTTCCTGCAGAGACCAATCCCAGGTTGGCCGTACATTGTTTTGTCTATTTTTCATTGAAACCCCAAAAACACAGGGTTGCCTCTGGAACAAATGCATAAAGAATAAAGCAACATCAGGGGCTTGATTCACAAAGCGGTGCTAACTGTTAGCACGCCTGTGAAAACCTCCTTAGCACGTCTAAACTAGTTTTTCGTGCGTAAAACTTTGCACGCGTAAAACTTTATGTGCGTAAAACTTTGCGCGCGCACTGCACAGAGCGCAGGGCGCTCCGCGCGAAGTGACCATTAAAGCCTATGGAACTTAGCGCGCATAGGACTTTGCACGCGCAAAACTTTACGCGCGCAAAGTTAGCGCGCGATTTGATTGAGAAATCTGGTGCTAACCTACTTAGCACCCTGGTTAGCACGCCTAAAGACTTTAGACGTGCTAAGTAGGTTAGCACCGCTTTGTGAATCAAGTCCCATGTCTATTAATTATAAACAATTACATCCTTGCATGCAATGTGTGGCTAATCGAGCCTCCATACCAGGGCTGTGGAGTTGAGGAGTCGGAGCACTTTTGGGCACCTGGAGTCTGAGTGGGTGGTTTCATAAACTGAGGAGTCGGAGTCCAATGATTTTTGTACACTCTCCACAGCCCTGGTAAGTATTAGTGCTCGTTCACTTGGTTAGAAGAGCTTTTCTAAGCGCTTTGTGATTTTAAAGAGAACCCGAGGTGAGATTTAATGATGCTAGTGGGGCACAGAGGCTGGTTGTGCACACTATCACCAGCCTCTGTTGCCCTATGGTGTGCCCCCAGGACCCCCCCCCCCCCCCCCCTGCGCTCTGCTATCCCCAGCGCCGTGCTAGCAACACACAGCGTGTCGCCAACAGGCTGTTAACATGTGACTGTCTGTCAGCGCCGCTCCCCCGCCTCCTCTGTATCGGTGCTACCTGCCCGCGTCCCTCCCCTCCCGCTGATTGGAGGAAAGGGACGCGGGCGGGTAGCGCCGATACAGAGGAGGCGGGGGAGCGGCGCTGACAGACAGTCACATGTAAACAGCCTCGCTAGCACAGCGCTGGGGATAGCAGAGCGCAGGGGGGTCCTGGGGGCACACCATAGGGCAACAGTTGCTGGTGATAGTGTGCACAACCGGCCTCTGTGCCCCACTAACATCATTAAATCCCACCTCGGGTTCTCTTTAAAGGGAACCAGAGATGAACGTTTCACACAAAATAAACATATCAGTCGATAGCTTGTAAAGAATAAATGCTCTGCCTGATAATTTTGCCGCTCTGGTGTGCCTTTTTTAGTGTTTTTTATCCATTATTGCTTCAGGAAAAATCAAATATGGCCGCCGGCTCATATCCCTTCTGCTTCCGGGTTATGAGTTGTTCTGGATGTGCTGTCTAGGCTATATGAGACTAGGCTGCTATATAGGCTGTATGAGAAAGGCTGCTGCAGCCTTTCATCTGTGTGCTTTCATTTTGGTATGATGTGCAGCTGCCTGTAGGATGTGTCTCTCATAGGAATGAAACTGCAGTCATCAGTATCTATGCAGACAGAGTGCACACAGATCATATTGCAGCCACACTTGTCTGTTTCAGAGCTTCTCTCTCAGCAGCAGCAGCCCCTCCCATGTCATCACAGCTCTCAGTATGCAAAGCAGGAAATCTGAGCCAGGAGGTGGCAGGCTTGGGCTTGAAAAGACTCCACAGAAGAGTGATTCAGCTCTAATGATTCCAGGTCAAACCTAGACTGAGCCAGTCTGGGATTCTTATCACAGCTGATAATAGACTAATTAAGCAGATAAGAATGAAACTAAAAGCAGGGTAGGTGTTTACTGTCATGTTCTCACTGATAAATGTAATAAAATACATGAGGGTGCTTCGTCTCTGGTTCTCTTTAAAAGCTCCTGCTAATGTTACCCTATGTGAGTGTTCACACTGTAGCGATGTGATATTGTAAAAATCCCCCATAGGATTGCATTAGCAAGAGCTTTTAAAA
This sequence comes from Hyperolius riggenbachi, assembly GCF_040937935.1. NCBI lineage: Eukaryota > Metazoa > Chordata > Amphibia > Anura > Hyperoliidae > Hyperolius > Hyperolius riggenbachi. Next base: position 26,021,144 of record NC_090651.1, on the reverse strand, counting down.
TCTCTCGCGTAGGGTGAATCAGCCCTAGACTAAGGAGATAGGCCCAGTGCACACCAAAAACCTCCAGCAGATCCGCAAAACGCTAGAGGTGCTTGAAGCAGATTTCAGAGCGATTCTAGGCATGTTTCGCGAGGTTTTCTAAACATGCCTAGCATTTCTTGGAGCGTTTTTGTGTAGTAGATTTCATATATTGTTACAGTAAAACTGTTACTGAACAGCTTCTGTAACAAAAACGCCTGGAAAACAGCTCTGATCTAGCGTTTTTCAGAGCGGTTTTCCACTTTCCTATACTTTAACATTGAGGCTGAAACGCCTCAGAAATCTAAAAAATGCTGCAGCCCCCAAGTTTGCGTTTGTGGAAAAAAAACGAACAGCTCTGGTGAGCACCAGCCCATTGAAATACATTAGCCAAGCGGTTTTCTATCCCCAAGCTTTTTTAAACACGCTCCAGAACCGCTCTGGTGTGCACCAGCCCTTTGAGTCTGGGAGTTGAAGTGGGATCAATTTTAGGCACCTAGAGTCGGAGTTTTCATTAACGGAGGAGTCGGATGATTTTAGTTCCGACTCCTCACAGCTGCATAGTTGGCACCCTGAAAGCCCCTCCCCCAGCGATGGGACGCGGTGGTCTGGGATTAATCGTGGATAGTGTTAGTCATGCGGTTGGGGGATCAGCATTCGCCAGCTCCACCGCTATACAATGCAGCCAGAGAGGTGCATTCATACCTTTCCAAAGAAATCTGAGTTTCCACACAGAGAAATATTTAAGCTTTTGTCAATTTGAATCCCGGCCAAGTCTATTTAAGCCGTTAGAATGGAAATTAATTTGCTGGCAAGAGGCCGACACCATTAAAAAGCAATGCTGGCCTCTGCTGTATTTCAACTTTATGCTTAAATAATGTTATAGGAACAGTTACGGGGCGAAGTCAAAAATTGGAATTAAAAAAAGGTAAAGTCTTCCTTAAAATTAACCAGACCCCGTCAGTGATTCCCCAGCACAATGTGAGGGTAAACTTAGGAATAGTTTTTATAATGGGAATGAATACAGCATAGCCGGAGTATCATCTTCACCTGCGTGCCTCAGTAACAGTAAAGCTGTTACTGAACAGCTTCTGTAACAAAAACGCCTGGAAAACCGCTGTGATCTGGCATTTTTCAGAGCTGTTTTCCACTTCCCTATACTTTAACATTGAGGCAGAAACACCTCAGAAATCTAACAAATGCTGCAGCCCCGAGTTTGCGTTTGTGGAAAAAACGAACTGCTCTGGTGTGCACCATTCCATTGAAATACATTAGCCAAGCGGTTTTCAAACAGCTAGCGTTTTTAAAAAGGCTCGTGAACCGCTCTGGTGTGGAAATTCTGTTCTGCTGGAATTTCACCACCGGTAAATTCCGTAACCATTACATTTCCGTGGAATTTTGCGGATTTTCGTGGAATTCCACTTTCCGGCTGAAAAATTTACGTAATCACAATTGAAACCTTGTTTATGCTAAATGGTAGCCCATGGGATCTAGTTGCTGTGCCTAGTGGCTGTTCGCTTAAGCCATGGGACCTAGCGGTGGTCCCATGGCGGTGGTTTTGGTGCCGCAGGAGGTGCCGCGTAAGTCATGGGGTTCCACGGCGGTCATTATAAGTGTGGTTTGGAGCCGCAGGAGTTGTCGCGTAAGCCATGGGACCTAGCGGCGGTCCCATGGTGGTCGTTTTGGCGCCGCAGGAGTTGTCGCTTATGCCATGGGATCTAGCGGTGGTCCCATGGTGGTGGTTTTGGTGTCGCAGGAGGTGTCGCGTAAGCTTTGGGACCTGGCGGTGGTTCCATGGCGGTCGTTTTGGCGCCGCAGGAGGTGTCGCGTGAGCTTTGGGACCTGGCGGTAATTCCACGGCGGTCGTTTTGGCGCAGCAGGAGGTGTCGCGTAAGCTTTGGGACCTGGCGGTGGTTCCATGGCGGTCGTTTTGGCGCCGCAGGAGGTGTAGCGTAGGCTATCTCTATAATTATAGACGGGTAACCTGACGGGTCACATGTCGAGTCATGGAGGTGGGGAGACCTGAAAGTGGTAGATCACTGGTAGAGCCTGGAGAGGTGAGATACTTCTCCCCACGCTCCCCTTGTGCTCAGGTGGCCCACCGTGGGTGTCCATGAGGCCTGTTGTGGACCCCTTTATTGCCACCGGCCCCTCTCACTGCCATAGCTGCTATGATGATCCCTACATCACTGCTTCTTTCTGATTACATTGTTTTCACCAAAAATACTGAAAATAATGTTGCATGCACAGTGGTGCATTGCAGTACAGCATAATGGCCGCTTTAGGGCAATAAACCCCCTGTAGCAACGTTCAAAGTGCAGCGAGTGAAGTGTATTTTAATCTTCCAATTATATAATATATACTTTGATCGACCGTGGTTGAAAATTCTGATTAATGTTTGAGTAAAATTGTATGTTATAAGACAGATTGTAAATTTCTTGTTTGATAGACCAAAGGAATTTTTTCAGAGTTTTTGATAATTTTTTTTCCTAATTGGGGAGAAAAAGAAACTACTGATTTCTTTCAAAAACTACGAACAATAGGAAAATCGATCCTAAGTCTCAAATTAAGTAAATAAATAAAAATGGTTTGGTGTGTGGCCACCTTTATACAGAGGGACAATGCAGGCAGTGTGTGTTATTTCTTCAAAAAACATTTTTTTTGTATTGAATGTTTTAGTTTTCTTTGATTGGAAAATGTTATTTGATTCTCTGTTATTTTTTTTTATATCTTATGTCTCGTATTTTTCTGAAAATTGTATGTTATAGGATAGGTTATAGAAGTTGTATTGTGTGGCCTCCTGTATAGAGAGGGACAGAGGGTCTCGTGAGTGATGTCTGTGCTGCGTTCTCCTATCCCTTACGCAGGGCGCGGCCTATCATCGCTCTGGTCCAGTGATCCCCCCTCTCTTACACACAGATCTCGGTGTGAAACGGGTTATTCTCATTGTTTTTGTTTCGTGCCGTCCATCAGCCTCCCGCTAAGTGCTGTGGAGAGATTGTTGTGGTTTCAGGGGGTCACACTGTGATCACCCCCTAACATCTCTGAGGATTGGCTAATGTACTCTAGTCATGTGACCTGTCACCTAGGCAGACAAAGAGGCCATTGAGTCGGGCACCTCTGACATCCTCTCCCCCCCCCCCCTGAACCTCCCGCCATTCATGTGTATTTATCATCACCTATGGAAACAGGCTTGAAATATCAAGTGCTTGTAGCGTGTCAGTCTAGGCCCATTAGAAATGCCTTTTAACCTCCATCTATGCTAAGTATCCTGCAATAAACTCAGGGGAATGATTCAGGAACAAGTTCCCCTTTGTATAAAGCTGGGTCAGAGGACTTCAATACTTTCAGTAGCACAGAACAGCCTCAATGGAGGGATGAGGCTCTCTTAACTGATTCGCTGCTGCCGTGTAGAGAGGGGTTATATAGCCCAATGTGCAAATCTTTATTTTTTGGGGGGATGCTAAAAGCCACAGAGACAGAACCATTTTTACTGGGTACGATAGTGTAATATTCACCATGTTCTGCATTTTTGCATAATGCCCCAAAATATCACTTAGTATTTTCTTACAATGCCCCAAAAATATCACTCAGCATTGTATAATTCCCCAACATATAAGCATTTTTCTGTAATGCCCCAAAATATGACTCAGCATTTTTCTATAATGCCCCAAAAATATCAGCATTTTTCTATAATGCCCCAAAATATCAGCATTTTTCTATAATGCCCCAAAAATATCAGCATTTTTCTATAATGCCCCAAAATATCAGCATTTTTCTATACCGGTAATCCCCAAAAATATCAGCATTTTTCTATAATGCCCCAAAATATCAGCATTTTTCTATAATGCCCCAAAAATATCAGCATTTTTCTATAATCCCCAAAAATATCAGAATTTTTCTATAATGCCCTAACGTTAGTATTTTTGTATAAGGTCTCAGAATATAATTCAGTGCAATAAATTAAAACAAACCTGTATGTGGAGTATTATTATTATTATTATTGATTTATAAAGCGCCAACATATTCCGTGGCGCTCTACAAAGAAAGAAACAAACATGGGGTACATAATAATACAGACAATGCTGTACACCAATATACAAGATACATAATTAGTGACAAAATACAAAAATGATACAAAATACAGAATTCAGAATTGATAATGACAGTGATAAAAGTAACATGATAAATAAAATGTATAATGATTTCCAAGACACAAAAGGGGGAGAGAGCCCTGCCCTTGCGAGCTTACAATCTAAAGGGAATGGGGGGAAATAAGAGGAGGGGAGTAGTAATGGTATAAAGAACTTTCCTGGTGTCTCATGTTCTTATTTTCAAAGTAAGAGGATACATTTTAACTCTTTCAACAGAAACCACGTCAATTTGACTTGAAATATCAACATTTTGACAAAATATCAGCATTTTTCTATAATGCCCCAAAATATCAGCATTTTTCTATAATGCCCCCAAATATCAGCATTTTTCTATAATGCCCCAAAATATCACTCAGCATTTTTCTATAATGGCCCAAAATATCACTCAGCATTTTTCTATAATGGCCCAAAATATCAGCATTTTTCTACAATGCCCTAACACTAGTATTTTTGTATAAGGTCTCAAAATATCATACACTCATACAAACCTGTATGTGTAATAGCGATGGTATAAAGAACTTTTCTAGTGTCTCATATACTTATTCTCAATATAAGGGGAAATCTAAAGCTCGCCATACAAACATCGATTTTGATCACCCAAATGGGAATCACCAGCTAGCCACCATGCCCTTTTTGTGCCCCCCCCCCCCCCCCCCCCCCCAAAAAAAAAATAATTGAAGCTGTAGCTGCCACTGTATGTCGTAAGTTAAAGGACCACTATCGCAAAAAAAGTAGGCAGTTAAAATCTGACAGAACCGGCAGGTTTTGGGCCAGTCCATCTCCTCATGGGGGATTCTCTGTGTTTTCTTTTTTCCCAACACCATTTTCTGAATAGCAGTTTAACTGCCAAAATAGTAAGATACCCGCCAGCCTCCCTACTCACTTGCACGCTATTTTGTCAGTTACACTTTGCAACTGCTGTTCAGGAAAGGCTGTTGAAAACAAAGAAAACCCTGAGAATCCCCCATGAGGAGATGGACTGGACCAAAACCTGTCGGTTCTGTCAGATTTTAACTGCCTACTCTCCTTGCGATAGCAGTCCTATAAGACCGATGAGGAGACAGATTTTGCTCCACTCCAAGCTGTCTCTGCCTTTCTTTCCTCTGGTCCCGGAATGTACAGATCCTCACAGGGAAGATCCCAGGGTCCCCTGAGAGTGGGATCCCCATGAGTGGATTATCCGGCAGAGGATTTCTCGTCGTTTTCCCTTTCTGCTATGAGAAACAGCTTTGCTTATTACTGCCATGCAATTTGTATAAACTGTTTTCTTTAGAAACCACCCATGTTCTTCGCAGGCTCTCCCAATCATCCAACACCTCATCATCCCGTACATAGAGGGGCAGATGGGGCGGGGAGACTTGATTAATACATCTCTTCTCTGCTGAAAAGATGGAAACAAAACATTTATAGTGAACCAATAACAAAAACAAACATACAAAAAATGTGGATAATCTAAAAAGGGAAACAGAGGAAAAAACTACAGCGAAAAACTGTAAAATTTTAAATATTTGCAAACCTATACAAATAGGAAGTACATTTCTTCCAGAGTAAAATGAGCCATAAATTACTTTTCTCCCATGTTGCTGTCACTTACAGTAGGTAGTAGAAATCTGACATAAGTGACAGGTTTTGGACTAGTCCATCTCTTCAAAGGGGATTCTCAGCAAGGCTTTTATTCTTCATATTGATATTTCCTAAAAAGGATTTAAACAATGATGCTGGCCAGCTTCCCTGCTACCTACAGTTTTTTGGCAGTTGGACAGAGCAACTGCCATTCACTAAGTGCTTTTGAAAATAAATATATCCCTGAGAATCCCCTACAAAGAGATGGACTAGTCCAAAACCTGTCACTTCTGTCAGATTTCTACTACCTACTGTAAGTGACAGCAACATAGGAGAAAAGTAATTTATGGCTCATTTTTACTCTGGAAAAAATGTATTTCTTGATTGTGTATGTTTGCACATATTTTAAATGTTACAGTTTTTCGCTGTAGTGTCCCTTTAAGTGTCACCCCAAAGCAAACATAGAGGAAATCTGAACTGCACGGAACATTGAAGAAGCAATAATAATATAGTGCAGTGGTCCTCAAACTAAGGCCCGCGGGCCAAATGCGGCCCCCTGAGGCTTTTTCACCGGCCCTCCACTCACAACATGTATTACATATAGATGCGGTCGACTGTATCTTAAAATATCAGTGGCTAACATATAGAATAGCAGTGCTGGCAGCACCAATCCACAGGGAAGCCAGAGAGCAGTCATTCACTGGCTTCCAATCCAATTCTGCGTCAGGTGACACTGCTGTCCAATTGGACGATAGGTTGGCCCCTGGGTATGCTTTACTGTCTGGCGCAAAGAGGTTTTTTACTAACTGCACATACTGTGTTGGGGGCATAATATCTGCTTTGGTTAAAGAAGACATCAAGCAAGCAATGCTACCAAGAGTACTACTTATGCGGGGCTTCCTCCACCCCCTGACAGCTGCTATGTCCCTCGCCGCAGTTCCACTCTCTGGCGCTGGCCCCTGGTCCCCGATGGTGCGTCGCCAGGTCTTCCTCTACTGCGCCTGCGCGAGCAGAGCTGTCAATCACCTCCACGTGGTCCGGAACGTACTTCACAAGCGCAGAACTACTGTGGCTGCGCAGTATACTCCAGAACCACGTGGAGCTGATTGAAATCGGTGCTCGGCCTCTGCACCATCGGGGACTGGGGACCAGTGGCTGAGAGCGGAGCTTTTCGACAAGGGACATAGCGGCTGCAAGGAGCTGGAGGAAGCCCCGGGTAAGTAGTACTGGGGGTAGCATTACTTGCTTGATGACTCCTTTAAATTGGAGACAAAAGCGCTGCACGTGCAAACAGGTAATATTTTACACTATCTAGGTTCAATGTAATGTTTTCTACATCATACTATGTATACTCCGGCCCCCCATTATTTTGAAGTATGTTGACCCGGCCCTTGACCGAAAAAGTTTGGGGACCCCTGATATAGTCGGACATTGAGCTATGTAGGATTAGATTGTGAGCTTCTCTGAGGACAGTCACTGACTGGCATGACTATGTACTCTGTAAAGTGCTGCAGGAGATGTCAGTGCTATCTAAATACATAATAATAATATGGTAGGACATTAGACTATGACTATGGAAGGATTAGATTGTGAGCTCCTCTGAGGACAGTCAGTGACATGACTATGTACTCTGTAAAGTGCTGCAGGAGATGTCAGTGCTATCTAAATACATAATAATAATTTGGTAGGACATTAGACTATGACTATGGTAGGATCAGATAGTGAGATCCTCTGAGGACAGTCAGTGACATGACTTTATAATCTGTAAAGTGCTGCAGAAAATATAAGTGCTAGATAAATACATATTAATAATATAGTAGAAAGCGCTACCAAACAGCTGTATTTAAAATTGATGTAATAACTTCGTTGAGCTGGATTAAGTGGTGGTCATGTATGTTCCTGGCCACTCACACTGAACTACTTGAGGAAGTACACATGTTCCTGTGTCTGCAGAGATATACAAAAACTTCTGAAAATAAATGTAGTCATGGTGTAAATGCCTAGTACAAGTATAAATACTCACACATGCAAAGACAAATAAACACAGGGAAAGTATTTTCGACTCTTCCTGCCCATCTTGCAGTGTATATTTGCGCTGCGTTGTGTAACAAGCTTCGCCTTGTCGTGTAGCCATGATACAATCGGTATGCGGTGAATATGTTTCCAATGATTGTTATAGACTTCATTGCCGAGGCTCAGAATGAACTGTAAAGGTATTTTTAGAGGGGAAGGGTAAACATGAGCTGCCTTAACTGTTGGAGTTCACAGAATTCTGGCCGATTCTTGTTTAGAACGCAGGAAATGACGCCCTGGGTAAATTTAGACTGCCATTCTGCAATAAAATAAAGTCAATAAAAAAATTCCCAGTGGGGAAAATGTGTCACTTTTCCTACAACGCCAACACTTATGTGCATTGCCATGTGTTTAAAAAACCCCTATCATGAAAAAAAAATTAAAATTTAAAATACATACTTATAAGAACAGTACATTTCTCCCACAATAAAATACACTATAAATTACTTATTTGCCCCCATGTTTCTATCACTAAGGGCTGGTTCAGACGGACGTCTGCGTGGCGTCGCGTTTGGGGGCGTTGCGGCGGCTGCGCGGTCAGGCTTTCAGTAGCCTTTGCGTAGCGTTCCGATGCGGTCGCGTTTTTTGTTCCGCTAGGGGGACATTAGCCGTCGTGGTTGGCCGCCCCCTGGAAGCGACATGTAGCTCGAATGCTCGTGAAAATCCGGACCCGAACGCCGCGATCATGCAAACGCGCGCAAAAGCTTGGTGTAAACGTTTACCGCGACGTTCCGAACGCTTGCTGTAAACGCTCCGCAAGCGTCCGTCTGAACCAGCCCTTAATTAGGCTGCAAAAATCTGACAGATCTGACAGGCTTTGGAGCAGTCCAACTCCTCATGGTGGTTTCTCAAGGTTTCCTTTATTTTCAAAAGCACTTGTTGAATGGTGTGGGCCTAAATAGTGTACAAAGGAGCAGGGAGGCCAGCCTATATAAATGGATTCTTTTCAAGCACTGTATTTAAAAAAAAAAAAAAGAATGAGGCTGGGAACACACTAGGCAGTGCAGAAAACCATGAGTTTTCTGCACTGTGCGTTTTTTTTATTTTGACTTGCTACATTTTTGATGCGTTTGTGTTTTACTTTTGTGATATTTATTTTTTTGTGCATTTCGCATTTGCTTTTTTTTATTATTCCTTTAACGGAGTAAAATACTGTAACATATTTAAGAAAAAAAAATCATCAAAACCTTATGCAAAAAATGCACTCCTCTACGTCACATTGCGATACATAATGCACATTTTACATGCGTTTTTGAAAACCATGCAGCAAGTTTTGTGTTTTCAAAAACATAAACATGTACGTTTTTACATGCAGCCCATAGACTTTCTTTAACGGCAAAAATCCTAGCGTTTTCTGCAATGCCAGTGTTTCTGCCTACTGTATTCCTAGACTAAAGGATACACTGAAAATCCCTCATGATGAAATGAACTAGTTCAAAACTTGTCAGATCTGCCTTAAATGACAGCAGCGTAGGATAAAAGTAATTTATTTTATAGTGCATTTTAACCAGGAAGAAATCTACTTACTATTTGTATGCAGATACATGTCTATTAAAGAGACTCTGTAACTTTAAAAAAAACCCTCTGGAGGATACTTACCTCAGGAGGGGGAATCCTCAGGGTCCTAATGAGGCTTACCCGACCTCTGAAGACAGCAGGAATCCAGCGCTGGCTCCCCCGAATCCTCCCCCGACAAGCTTGACCTATCCGTGATCCTGCGCAGGCGCACTAGCGGATCTTCATTAGGGCTAAGCAGAAATAGCCGATCCCGATCGTATACGCTCTACTGCGCAGATACAAAGGATACGCGTCTGCTCAGTAGAGCAGATCGATCGGGGTCGGCTATTTCCGCCTTAAGGCTTCCCCCTCTCGAGGTAAGTATCACCCAGAGGGTTTTTTTCCCATTACAGATCCACTTTAAAGCAAAACTGTGACTTTATTAAATGTAAAAGTCAGATACTTACCTAGGTAGAGGCAAGGCCAACTTTATACTTTTACTGCCCCTAGGCCAAGTATTTTTGGGCCCCCCTTCCATCTGCAGCACCCCTTCCATGCCATGTGCAGCCCCCTCTTCCATGTGTAACATTCATGTAGGCAGCCCCTCTTTCATGTACAGCTCTATTGAGCATCAGTTTCCCTTTTTCATGTGTTGCTCCCAATCTGCAGCCCTCTTTTTTATATGTAGCAACCCCTCTTTCATGTCCAGGTGCCCAATCGGGATGCAGCCACCCACGGCTCTGGCCTTTGTGGCCTGTCCAGAAATCCGGCCCTGGGTAGAGGCGTTAAAAGCAGAGCCCATGTAGCTAACTTTTCCCGTAGTTAAAGGAAACTTCAGTGCTAAAAATATGGAAAAACTGAGGCCTACTATGTGTGTGGGGAGTAGTGCAGAAGGTTACCGCAACTCTTTTGCGCCAGCATCAGCCTCTGTTTTCCTGCAAACGGCCAGTTCCAAAGTCCTAGTTGGTGGAGTTGGTGCATAGGCAGTGTGTCCACGGGTGTATGAGCGCACTCCCGCGGGAAGATGTACCCGGTGTGCATACGCACTGGACTTGAGCTCGGGGAGGAAGAAGACATACTACACAGGTGCAGTGTTGTATATCCAGGACAGAGGGCACATCTTCCAGCGGGGTTGCATGCGTACTCCCGCGGACATACTGTGCATGTGCCGAACCCGCTGACCACTTTGCAGCAAAACTAAGGCTGACGCCGGGACAAGGGAGGTGCGGTATCCTTCTGAACTACCCCCCCCCCCCCCCCCCCCCCACACACACACACACAGTAGGCATCATTTTTGCAATATTTTTCTCACTAAGGTATCCTTTAAAGTCACAGCTATCTTTTAATGTTTAAATTTTTTTTTACAATAGTGGACCTTTAAGTGAAATGTTGAAATGGAAGACAAAATGCTAATTGTTGAACCCAATCCACGTGTATTCCAGTAGTATGAAAACTCCCCCAGAAGAGCGTCTTTGAGGCCCGTCCGATAAAATTCAAAGATACATCAATATTTAGAGAAAAAGCAGGGCTGATCTATGCAGAATAGATTCTTTTGCGACTTTTTCACACAGTCAACCCCTTTAAAAGTCAACACATAGCTGGAAGATGATATGAGCCATGAACAGGGCTTGTGGTGGGAGGTTTACTTCAGAAGTACTTCAGATGTATTGAGAATGATAACAGCTGGATAGTGTTTATGTTTCAGAACCCTTGTTAAATATTGCCCTACGCCTATGGAAATTTTATAGCGGGCTAATGCCAGCAGCGCATTCGCCTCTGCACATTCCTGGGAAAGGGTTTAAAGAGGAACAGAAGAGAGAGGTATATGGAGGCTGCCATGTTTATTTCCTTTTAAGCAATACCAATTGCCTGGCAGCCCTGCTGATCCTCTGCCTCTAATACTATTAGCCATAGCCCCTGAACAAGCATGCAGCAGATCAGGTGTTTCAGACTTTAAAGTCAGATCTGACAAGACTAGCTGCATGCTTGTTTCTGGTGTTATTCAGATACTACTGCAGAGAAATAGACCAGCAGGGCTGTCAGGCAACTGGTATTGATTAAAAGGAAATAAATATGGCAGCCTCCGTATACCTCTCTCTTCCGTACCCCTTTAAAGAGCACCTGTTCTGCAAAATTCTGTACGGGGATAAATAGTTACGCGTTTCACAATTTCCTTTTGTGAGAAACTTCAATGCAGCTGTTACATTTGATTGGTCCTTTTCCAAACTGCATAAGCTTTTATAACAGCATCAATTCAGTGCCACGGGAGGTGCTGGTGCTATGTGAATCAATAATAATCATACCGTATACAGTATACTCGCATAAGCAAACCCGCGTATAAGCCGAGGAATTTATTTATATTTAAGTATTTATATAGCGCCGACATATTACGCAGCGATGTACAGAGTATATTGAGGTACCCACTTTTCCCTAATAAAAAAACAGGAAAAAATGATTGACTTGTGTATAAGCCCTCTCCCCAGTATAGCCCCCTCCACAGTAGCCAGATGTGCCCTCAGTACAAGTCATCCCACCTCCCCATAGCCAGATGTTCCCCAAGGATGATACAGCTATGTCTCAAGATGCCACTAGATGGCAGCATAGATATGAGGCTCAGCGATTGCCACACAGGAAGAATCCCCAATCATTGAACAGCTGACAATGCTGCTTGCCCGTTCTGCTCCACAAGCCAGGGGACACAGGCAGTCTTGAGCAGCGCAGTCTGGTCTGCACACCGTGTTGCAGGGGATGAGGGGCACGGACGCAGCTGGCAAGAGCAGGAACCTGGTCCACTATCTGTTCTGCCCCACTGACTCGCATATAAGCTTAACTTAAGGTAACTGTTCAGCACATTTTTTGTGCTGAAAAATTAGGCTTACACGTGATAATAATAATGATATATTCAAAATGATTAGCTTCTGGTTCACCATCTCCATTTATGAGATAGCCAGGCTCTTTCCCTGTTTTATTTGATGCGATTGCTGCAATAGCTTTGCATGCAAAGCTTTGCATGCAAATGCAGAGTTCACACTTTCGTCACATCACGGCTGGACTACTGCAATGCCCTTTATGCAGGCCTCCCGAACAAGGACCTGTACCGCCTTCAACTAATACAGAATGCTGCTGCCAAACTGCCAACAAACCAGCCTCGCCACTCTCACATTACACCGATTCTTCGCTCACTGCACTGGCTACCTGTAAAATGGAGAATACTCTTCAAGATTAGACTGTTGACATTCAAATCCCTACACAATCTGGGCCCTGGATACATGAAGGACTTGCTGAAGCTGCACCACACCTCTCACAACCTCAGATCAGAAAGATCCATAAACCAGGTCTCTCCCAGAGTGCACCTCAAAACCTTTGGAGCCAGAGCTTTCTGTCATGCTGCTCATATGCTTAGAATTTTGTTTGCTTTAAGATAACTTTTCAACTGCAATTGAAAAAGTAGCAAAAAATAAAAGGTACCATCAAAATAATTCTGAGTATTTTCTTACTTACTGGTGGCTTCAAAGGCATTTTAGTCATAAAGTATGAAAATATCATGTAGAAAACTTAGGAGAAAAAGTGAATTGAATATGGGCCATTGTGTTTCGCTCATCCTTGCATGCTTCCTCAGGACAAGTACGTAATGCGTGTGTTTAAAGACGGACTCTTTAGTAGGAGCACCTGTAGAAAAACTGCACTTGAGAACGTTTCTTCAGAGCGAAACCTTGTGCTTCTTACCTGTGATGTGAATACATCAATAAAGCATATGGCTTGGGAAATCCAGATGGAGTCCCAGATAAGTGGATTTGTTTGGATAGTGGCTCTTGGGTCTCGGTTTTCTGGCTCAACTCTCTGGTGTAAAATTCCAGAGTGGTAGAGTAAGGATCGTACTTTTGAAGTAGCTTTTATTTCCTAGTTGTCCCAAACTTTTTGGGACTTAAAGAGAATCTGTACTGTCCGATTTGTACAATAAAAAAAACCATACCAATAGAGTCACAGTGATCTCCTGGGTCCCTATTTGTCGTTCTCGCCTCTCCCCGTCGCGATCCTGGCTTTTAATCGCCAGTTTTAGGCAGTGTTTACAAACAAAAAACATGGCCGCCAACCAGGAAGTGATGTATGTGTGTATATAAACACTGTATATAAATATATATACACACACACACACACACACACACACACACACACACACACACCTCATGTTACAGTATACTGCAAGTTTGAATTATCTGCACTCCAGTCTGGGATAAGTCACAGTTTGCATGTGACAGGCAGCAGCTCCCTTCCCCCCTCAGCCTTACAATCTGCAATAAACAAAGCACACACACAGAGCCTGGAGGGGGCGTGCACAACTTGTCCCTATCACAGCAGAGGCAGTGCATTCCTCCCTGGATCGACAAAGCTTGACAAAGAAAAGCAGATTAGATATATTACAGAGACAGTGCAACTAGGAAAGGCTGCAGTAATCCAGACCACATTAGAACAGGTATAGGAACTTATAGGATAGAAGAAATTAGGCTGAAAATTTTGTTACAGAGTCTCTTAAAGTAAATCTGCTTTATAATTCTTGAACATATGTAAATTACATCTTTAACGACAATAAATCGTGTTCTCTCCAGTGAAAACACATCTACAACCGGCAATAGCGTTCTCTTCCACTATAAACAGCATCAGTTTAATGTTAATGTGGCAAAACAGCCTAAGCAGCAATAGCAAAGTAAAAACAATACAAATTAAATTTGGATGAGGGCAGAATACAAAGTAATGACACCCCCGGGGGTCCCGCCAGCTGTTTTGGATCATCTTTTCTTTTTTTTTCTCCTTTTGTATTTTTTTTGAAAAACAGGTCCCGGTTGCTTGGAAGCAATTGCACTGCAGTGTTTGTTTTTGTAAGAATTTGGGCTATCGTGGAAATCACATGTTTAGCAAGGAACTTCTTGAATGGAGTTTGCAGCAGCTGGAGAAGATTTGGTAAGCTACATTACCAATCACCAATCTGCTCAATTAATCAGAAAGGAGCAACTTCAAAAAGGCTGATTGACAGCTCAGTTTCACCAATGGCTTCTCCAGCTGTGGGCCCGGGAGGAAGTCTTTATTTTTTCAGACTCATCTGCGAGAGATATTGTCCATCTGATTACTTCAACCGATCGGGAATGCCAAGGTGGCTTTTAAAGACAGTTGACGTGTTTAATCCTTCCATTTCAGCAAATTGAAAAAGTACCAAAAAGTGGGAGAAAAGGTTCTGTCAGAATTCTTTTGAGTTTTTACTTGCTTGCTGGTGGCTTAAAGGACACCCAAGGCAAAAATAAACTAATTAAATAAACGATTGTATCTATCTTACTTCTCCTAAAAATGACTTTTTAAGATATTCCAGTTTTATTTTATGTTAAAATCTACTTTTTACATTTTAACTGTTTTATTGTTTTTGCTCAATGACACATTCATTGAAGTATGCCAGAGCTAAAATGTATGAACTATTGACCCTTTTTATCGCTTTCCTGCTCTCAGAAGCTATTTTCAGCTAGGAAAGTGTTTTATAGTTGGAATTTCTTATCAGTGAGGGTCACACTGTAGTCACTTCCTGTCAGTCAGGACTGAGTCAGCCACTTACATACCTGATATTTAACTCTTTCAGGCAGAGAAAGAAGAAAAGGAGCACAGCATAGTTATTTGTGTGCTATGCACTGTACATACCCATGTCTATCTCATCATGTCACATGTCACCTCGGGAATCCTTTAAAAAGGCATTTTATTGACAAGTTTGAGAATATCACCTAGGAGAAAACGCAGAAGAAAATGTTAATTGCATAAGAGTGTGAAGTATGAATGACCCAAAAGGAAAGCTGTTGTTGGTGATATATATTGTTGGTCGAATAGCTCCCTCTTCAATTCACTGGGAATTCCATCAAATAGGTCCAAAGGTTGGCGAAACTGAATGCACATTTTTTCGCGAACAGCATTGAAGTCGATAGCGGACTACAGCAGTTAAAGGACATCCGACGTGAAAATAAAGTGAGATAAACAATAGTATCCATCCTCCTTCTCCTAAAAATGACTTTTTTTTAGATATCCCACCCTTTTATTTTATATTTAAATCTTGTTTTTTAAGTTTTTACTATTTCATTGTCTCTGCTTAATTATACCTTCATTGAAGTATGCTAGAGCACAAATCTATAAACCATTGACCCTCTATCTGTTTCCTGCTCAAAGAAGCTATTTACTGACAGGAAAGTGTTTTATGTCTTTAATTACTTATCAGTGAGGGTTATGCCATAGCCCAACCTAGTCCAGACCCGGACAGAAACTGTGACTTGCATACCTGATTTTTAACTTTTTCAGGCATAGAAAGAAAAAAAGGAACACAGCATAGTTATTTGTGTGCTCGGCACTGTACATACACATGTCTATCTCATCATCTCACATGTCACCTCGGTTGTCCTTTAAAGGGAATATGGATGTTTCCTTTTAAACAATACCAGTTGCCTCAGGGCCCGTTTCCACTATAGCGTTGCGGAATCGCCGGCGAATCACCGCAGGAAAATCGCATGCGGGTGCGATTCCGCATGCGTTTTTTCCCGCGATTTCGCATGCGATTTCGCATAGGTTAGGGTGATGCGATTTTAACCATGTCACTGCCTGTGTGAATTAACATGGGTACCTATGCGAAATCGCATGCGAAATCGCGGCAAAAAATGCATGGGGAAAACGCATGCGATTTCCCTATTAAATACATTGCGTGCGATTCGCCTGCATTCCACACGCAGGCGAATTCTGAGGGCCCTACCCTGCAGATTTTTTCTGCACAGAAAAACGTGCAGGAAAATGCACAAGTGGAAACAGTCCCATCCACTTGTACTGGCTGTGCGAATCCGCATGCGGGCAACGCATGCGGATTCGCGATAGTGGAAACGGGCCCTGACTCTCCTGCTGACCAATTTGCTGCAGTAGTGGCTGAATCACACACCTGAAACAAGCATGCAGCTAATCCAGTCTGACTTCAGTCAGAGCACCTGATCTGCATGCTTGTTAAGGGGCTGTGGCTAAAAGTATTAGAGACACAGGATCAGCAGGAGAGTCAGGCAACTGGTATTATTTTAGTAGGAAAAATCCACATCCTCCTCAGTTTAGGTTCCCTTTAAAGTGTACCTGAGGCGGATTAGTGGGCACAAATGGGAGACAGAGGCATGTTCCCTTCTAAACGACCCCTCCCCCCCAAAAAAAATAAAACCTACCAACAAGAATCTTGTTGGCAATCCTAGAGGAGAATGTTTGTGCGCTCCTGGACACAGTATAGGAGAATAGTCGCATAAAAAACCAGCAGGACGGCAGTTGCAATAGGGAAAACAGCAAGCGCATTGCACTAATAGAGGTGGCTGGACAGGAGACCAGGGTTCGAATCTTGGCTCTGACTGCTCAGTAAGCCAGCACCTATTCAGTAGGAGACCTTGGGCAAGTCTCCCTAACACTGCTACTGCCTATAGAGCGCATCCTAGTGGCTGCAGCTCTGGCGCTTTGAGTCCGTCAGGAGAAAAGCGCAATATAAGTGTTTGTGTTTAATAGAGATGTTAGCCCTGGATTCCATTAGTGTACTTAGTGTTGTGCGATCTACAAGTGATCGGAATCGGATCGCAAAACGCCAAAAGTGGAAAATGGCTCTTAGTATCATGACTCATTTGATGCACTTCTGTGAAACCCTTAAAGGGGAACTGAAGAGAGAGGTATATGGAGGCTGTCATGTTTATTTCCTTTTAATCAATACCAGTTGCCTGGCAGCCCTGCTGGTCTATTTCTCTGCAGTAGTATCTGATTAAAACCAGAAACAAGCATGCAGCTAGTCTTGTCAGATCAGACTTATAAGTCTGAACCACTGAAACACCTGATTTGCTGTATGCTTGTTCAGGGGCTATGGCTAATAGTATTAGAGGCAGAGGATCAGCAGGGCTGCCAGGCAACTGGTATTGTCTAAAAGGAAATAAACATGACAGCCTCCATATACCTCTCTCTTCAGTTCCCCTTTAAAGTGGAGCTGAACTCTTGCACAGGGCAGAAGGAAAACATAGTGAAATGCACCCTGTATGTATTTAGAGCATTTAGCCCATCAAATTCCCCCTCATCTGTGACTAATCACAAGTTGTAATTTGATCTCTCCCCTGTGTCAGCTCAGGAATCTATTCTGCCACGACAGAGCAGCTAATTTATAAACACAGGATGTTAATCCTGTCTACATCCGTGAAAGCAGGAAGTAGATACATTGCAGATTTATTGTAGGATCAGTGACTGGCTCTTCTACTGACCACATATGCTATTGCTCTGTTGTTATTGCCTGATGAAGCGGGATCAAACCTGCGAAACGCGTTGCATATTTGGAGTTCATAAATAAAATATATTGACTGTCTTTACTACAGTCGTTGTGTGTCTACTTGGAGGAGGTAAGTCCACCACTACCTCCTCTATTTACCAAGAATTTGGTTTTTAAGCTCATTTAGCTTCCTTTTATCCTTTTGGCGCCTCTGTTCTCCTGCATAATATTTAGTCCATCCTGATTGGAGGGTTGAACCCCCTTTTTCTCATCTATAGTGAGCGACTTTTTATTCCTGAGTGGGGTCAGGAAAATCTCCCCACCTGCCTTTACAGTGGTTGCCTAATGGTAACCCTGGTTTGTGAGTATTAATATTTACTCTATCTAGTAACCATTTACCAGTACATATTACACTATTGGGGCTCTTGGTGTTCCTTGTTTTTATTGCAGGATTTGTATCAGCTGTAACAAAGAAATGTTTTTCTTTAAAGGTTATTATGCTCCTGCTTATCTTCTAGAGCAGACAGGACGTTCTGCATTGAGGTCCATTTTAATACAGGATAAAAACAATAAGAAAAAAGGGACAATGCGATTGTAGCACCTCTGTTATGAACATGGATGGAAAAACTGACTAAGCAGAGATTCCCTGGAGTCGGAAACCCTCTTTAAGAGCCTCTGTTTATTTTACAGCAGCGCAGTGTTGGCGAGGCCGCCTCCTGCCAGCATGGCTCCTCTTTGGGGGTTTAGCAGAGTGCCTGGCCGAGGGCCACATTCAGGTATAAGCTGCATATCTCCTCTGTTACAGCCGAGGAATCTGCACAGAAAAGCCTTCCTGCTCTTTAAACAATGTCAATAAATGAGCGCTGGATTGTGGGCGGCGGTATGGAAACGCTCGGCGCGCGGCTCACATCTGTGCTAAATGGCCCTTTATTCCCCCGATTAGCCAGGGTGGCACTCCTAATTACAGGCCTGGCGAGCTTAAATCATTGTGATTGGTGGATCGTCTTGTCGTGCCAGCCTTCATTAGCATTTGTGTGCAACAGGAGAGCCGAACTTAAAGAGACACTGAAGCGAAAAAAAAATTATGATATTATGATTTGTATGTGTAGTACAGCTAAGAAATAAAACATTAAGATCAGATACATCAGTCTAATTGTTTCCAGTACAGGAAGAGTTAAGAAACTCCAGCTGTTATCTCTATACAAAAAAGCCATTAATCTCTACGACTTTCAAAGTCGTGGAGAGGGCTGTTATCTGACTTTTATTATCTCAACTGTAAGTAAACAAATGTCTTTTTCTCTGGCAGAGGAGAGGTCATTACTTCACAGACTGCTCTGAAAGAATCATTTTGAATGCTGAGTGTTGTGTAATCTGCACATATTATAGAATGATGCAATGTTAGAAAAAACACTATATACCTGAAAATAAAAATATGAGAATATTTTCTTTGCTGCTAATCTTCTAGTAATTATTCATAGTACACAACTAAATCATATTTTTTTTTCTCTTCAGTGTCTCTTTAAAGAGGAACTCCAGTGAAAATAATGTAATACAAAAAAGTGCTTCATTTTTACAATTATTATGTATGAATGATTTAGTCAGTGTTTGCCCATTGCAAAAGTGTTCCTCTCCCTGATTTACATTCTGACATTTATCACATGGTGACATTTTTACTGCTGGCAGGTGATGTCACTGGAAGGAGATGCTGCTTGCTTTTTTGGCAGTTGGAAACAGCTGTTATTTCCCACAATGCAACAAGGTTCACAGGACAGTAAACTGCCAGGACCATGGTCATCACAGTTTCTTGTGGGAGGGGTTTCACCACAATATCAGCCATACAGCGCCCCCTGATGATCCGTTTGAGAAAAGGAATAGAATTCCCATGTAAATGGGGGTATCAGCTACTGATTGGGATGAAGTTCAATTCTTTGTTATGATTTCTCTTTAAAGTGGACCTGAACTCTTGCACAGGACAGAAGGAAAACATAGAGAAATGCACCCTGTATGTATTTAGAACTTAGCCTGCTGAATTGCTCCTCATCTGTGACTCATCACATGTGTAGTTTGATCTCTCAGCTGGCTGCCTCAGCAGAGCAGCTAATTTGTAATCACAGCATGTTAGCCCTGTGTCTGCTTCCATGAAAGCAGGAAGTAGACACACTGCAGATTTATTGCTGGATTTGTATCAGCTGTAACAAAGAAATGTTTTTCTTTAAATGTTATTGTGATGTTGCTTATCTTTTAGAGCAGAGAGGAAGTCCTGAAGTCGGGTCCGCTTTACGTTAAGTAGTTCATGTACGGCAAAAACAAACACTGAGATGAATAATAAGGTTTGTATGATGTTTTTTCACACTATAGGGCACCTGAACTGAGAAAGATATGGAGGCTGACATATTTATTTCCTTTTAAACCATGCCAGTTGCCTGGCTGCCCTGCTCATCCTCTGGATCTAATACTATTAGCCATAGCCCCTGAACAAGCATGCAGCAGATCAGGTGTTTCTGGCATTATTGTCACATCTGACAAGATTAGCTGCATGCATGTTTCTGGTGTGCTTCAGACCCTACTGCAGCCAAAGAGATCAGCAGGACTTCCAGGCAACTGGTATTGTTTAAAAGGAAATAAAAAATGGCTGCCTCCACGTCCCTCTCATTTCAGGTGTACTTCATTTAACCTTTTCGGGACCACGTGCATTAGATCCTACGCCGCACTTGTGGCTGTTCTAGCCTGATGCGGCGTAGAATCTACGCCGGCCCGCAATTTCCGCTCCCGACGCGATCGTGCGCACCCGGAGGGGGAGATTAAGCTGTCATATGACAGCCGACATCTCCCCCGAGTGATCAGCAGCCATCGCGTATGGCTGCTGGTCACGTGATCACTATGATCGCCGTCGGATCGCAGTGATCATCTTGACAGCTGCGGCGGCAGGGGGGAAAAGAAGAGGATCCACTCACCTCCCTGCCGTTCCCGCGACGATCGGCACCCCCCTCCGCTCTGGCCGGCATCTCCGCTCCGTCTGTCGTCAGCGCAGGGTCCCGGCTTGATGACGTCATCAAGCCGCGGCCCGGAACTGATTGTCAGACAGAACGGAGATGCCGGCCGGAGAAGAGGGTCCCGTGCGGCTCATCGCTGGAGCCTGGAAGGTGAGTGAAGGCTGCTTTTCATCATTTTGATTTGTAATATGAATATTTTTTATATTTTTAACATAACATCTCTGTACATCTATCAGTATCTCCTGCCATCATCATTCTCTGTTTAGCATTACAATCACCACTGAACATCACATTGCTGCTTACAGGGGGATGTAACATCTCTGTACAGCTATCAGTATCTCCTGCCATCATCATTCTCTGTTTAGCATTACAGTCACCACTGACATCACGTTACTACTTACAGGGGGGTGTAACATCTCTGTATATCTATAAGGGCCCTTTCACACCAGAGGGATTTTTCGGCGTTTTAACGCCACGGCCGAAGTTGGCGTTTTGCTAGGTAAAAGAAAGTCCATAGACTTTCATTTTACCTTTCACATCTAACTCGGCGTTTTGGAGCGTTGCGTTTCAACGCTCCCAGGAGCTTTTTCAGGGCTGTTTACAGCCGAAGTTGGCTGTTGGCGTTTCAATGATAGTCAATGGAAAACGCCAACTTCAGCGTTTTCAAAGCGTTTTCAAAGCGTTTTACAGCTAACTTGTTCACTTATTTTTATAGAAGAAAAAAAAAGGACGTTTTCATATGAGCTGTAAAACTCTTTCAAAACGCTTTGAAAACGCTTTGAAAACGCTATGTATTGGCGTTAAGCAAAAGGCTGACTTTCAGCCTTTTCTACCGCAGCCTCTAGTGTGAAAGAGCCCTTAGTCTCTCCTGCCATCATCATTCTTTGTTTAGCATTACAATCACCACTGATCACCACATTGCTGCTTACATCTCTGCACATCTATCAATATTTCCTGTCATCATTATTAAAATAAAAATTCCATCAGATTTCTTGGTCGAATAATAATAATAAAAAAATAAATTTTTCTGTATCATTTTCATCAAGTTGCATATATATATATATATATATATATATATATATATATATATATATATATATATATATATGCCACGGGGGTATGTTACTGTTATTTTTACAAATAAGGGCTTGCAATTATTGATAAAACATTGTCGCCAAATAGAGTATTTGTACTAGGGACATCATTTGACCACTTAATGACATGCAGACGTATTAAAACGTCCTGCTGGACCCTCTTAATGGCTTCAGGACTTTTAAAACGTCATACACTGCTGCTGCTGTGCGCGCGCGTGCACGTACATCCCTGTGCATGTGCACGTGAAAATAGTGAAAAAAACCACCAAAAAAATACACCTTTAATTCCAAATACTATATTGTCCCCATACTTTGTACTAGGGACATTATTAAAATCTTGTGATAACCAGGACAAATAGACGGATAAAATGTGACGGTCTTATGCACAGTAGCAGTGTTTATATTAAAACTATATGGGATGAAATTGGAGAAATTGTGTATTTTTTCATTTTTTCATTGTTTTCCCCTTTAAAATGCATAGAAAATAAAGTAATTACTGAAAACAAATATCAACTCCAAAAAGCCCAATTGGTGGGGAAAAAAACAAGATATAGATCATTTCATTGTGATTAGTAGTGATTAAGCTATTGGCAAATGAAAGAGATGAGCACTAAAAAGGTTAAAATTGCTCTCATCCGTTAGGGTAAAAACCGCCTTGGGGTGAAGTGGTTAAACGTTCACACAGTGTTAGACCAAGCACACCGATGGATGTTAAACATTGTAATAACTGGGACAAATGGGCAAATAAAATGTATTGGTTTTATCAACAATTGCACGTTTTATTTTAAAAGATACCAGAGCTGAAATAAGCTCGCCGGAATCGGGCACTACTGTGCAGGCGCCGGCCGGGCTGCACACATCCTACGTGCTGCGCCCGTGGCCGGGAATGTTCTGCGCATGTGTATGACGTCATATGCATGACATAATGACTTCATATGCATTAAAATGCCAATTTCTGATCAGACATGCAAAAATTTCAATTCTGCAGAATCCAAATGAGCATCCCTAATAATAATAATAATAATAACTCTTCCCTTTAATTTTATTCAATTTACAAATAGCATGAACATTGGGAAATTAGATTCACAGAAGTCCTGGCCTGTAATTCTTAAAGGACCTCTGTCGCGAAAATCTTAAAATTTTAAGTACATGTAAACATACACAAATAAGAAGTATGTTTCTTCCAGAGTAAAATGAGCCATATATTACTTTTGTCCTATGTTGCTGTCACTTACAGTAAGTAGTAGAAATCTGACATTACCGACAGGTTTTGGATTAGCCCATCTTTTCATGGGGGGTTCTCATAGTTTTCTTTATTTTTAAAAGCACTTACTGAATGGCAGTTGCTTTGCCCAACTGCCAAAAAAGTGTGCAGGGAGGCTGGGCAGCATCATTGTATAAATCTTTTTCAGGGAATGTCTTTATAAAGAATAAAGGCCATACTGAGAATCCCCCATGAACAGAACCCAAAACCTCTCGGTAATGTCAGATTTCTACTACCTGCTGTAAGTGACAGCAACATAGGAGAAAAGTAATTTATGGCTCATTTTACTCTGGAAGAAATGTACTTCTTATTGTGTATGTGTTTTAAATTTTAAGATTTTCGCGACATTTCCTCTTTAAATAAAGACACTTTTCTGTGTTCATGGCAAAAAAAAATTGAGAAAGCAAGAAGAGAGCGGAATATATAAACAAATGCGCTCAGTGAGATGTGACCTTGACAGTCATGTTTAATTGTGGGTAGAAGTAACCAAACACAATCCGGCGCGGCCGTCCGGAGCACGATAGTGATCTTCCTTGTTTTACTGCGAGCTGTTAGGTGAGTGTTATTGCTCAACTCAATTAGCCACTGAATTGCTATAAAACAGATTTTATAGGAGCGCACAGCAGTTTATAACATCCTCTCTGTTTGACTCTCGCTGCCTTTCCTGCCTCACTTTAAATCCCGTTTGAATTTCCAAATGATTAAATTTTGGGGTAAACACACCAAAGACGGAGCTTATCGGCGACTGACACACGTATATATATTTCAGTCTGGGCAGGAATTTAAAGAGGGGGAAAAATGCATAAAAAAAATCAATACATTACAAAGTGAGAAGTTACAAAATAGAAGATGGATCAAGATATGATTGATATTCACCATGGAATTTGCTCATGTTGTTTAATCCAACGCGAACCTGCTGGTCAGTATCTTTACTGCTAGCAGATAAGAAAAAAAAAAAAAAAAAAAGCAAACAGCACCAACTGCCATTATCTATAAACACACTCACCAATAATGTGATAGGTTGAAGGCGTACGGTACGCTGTTTGTGCGCTGTTCTTCCAACAAGCAACAAGAGATCATTTCTGAGAGCTCGCGACGTGGATACTTGTGCACAATTAGGTGGACAACGCTTAGTGATGCACGGCAATAACCCCCATCGCGGCGGAATGGATCTTTGAGACCCTCAATGACTCTCGGTCAAAGTGCCACGATATGTAAACTCTCGATTGTGCCCAACATGTGCCAATCACTTTGATCCATCTTCCTGCGTCGTCAGTTGACTATTCAGCTGAAAAGTTTTTATTTTCTTTTCATATATATTCATATACCGCTATATGCACAGAGGTAGATACTGCATGCCTGGCAGTTGGAAACAGCTGTTATCTTCCAGAATGCAACAAGGTCCACAGACAGCAAACTGTCAGGACCATGGCCATGACATCACACTGTAGGAGGGGTTTCACAACAGTATCAGCCATACAAGCCCCCCCCCCCTGCCCCCCATGATCTATTTAAAGCGGATCCGAGATGTAAAACTAACTGTAACAAGTAACTTGTCTATATATGTTATCTAAAGTTTAGATAGTTTACACAGCAAATCTAGCTGCAAACAGCTTTAATAAGATATGATTATTTCTTCCTGTGATACGAAGAAGCCATGTTGTTTGTAAACATTACACAAAGGCAGGCTTATCTGCATCTTGAGCAAAAAAACCTAATCCCCCTCCTCCTCCCTCCTCCCCTCTGCCTCTGAAATCTCTGGCTAGTAATACCTCCCCCTCCTTCTGCCCAGACTGAGCTCCCATGAGCCCTTGCTACTGTCTGAAAGTGCCTTGGCTCTCTGAAAACCTGTGGGCGTGGCTTGTTTAGTTTATAGGGAATTAGAGTATTAAAGCAAAAACAAAAAAGTATTTGGCTTGAGGAATGCCCTATAAGCAATAGAAAAGGAACACAATTATGCAATGAGTAAAAGTTCATCTCGGATCCACTTTAGGAAAAGGTAAAGATTTCTCATGGGAAAGGCGGTATCAGCTACTGAATGGGATGAAATTAAATCCTTGGTTAAAGTTTTTGTTTAAAGGAGATGGTTGGTGTGGTGCCCTCCACCAGGGCCCTTGTTATTTGCTTCCTTGGCGGTAGCTGCTCGTCCTCCTTTTAATAGAATATCAGTGCAGTGGTAGAGCTTACTTACCTCTCCCAGCATTGGGTCCTGTCCTTTTGCTGCAGCCACTAGGTCTGTCTTCCTCTCGGTCTGAGTTTCTCCTCAGGTCAGGTGACTTCATGCCACACGTGGAAGAACAAGATAGGGGTAGAGGAGAACTAGTGGCTGCAGCGGGAGCCCAGGACGGACCCAGCAGTGGAAGAAGTAAGCCCAGGGTCTACTGCTGTGCTGATCTGTGGGTCTGCGGACGAGTGGCAACAGCCAGGAGAGCATAGAACTGGGCCCTTTTAAAGTGAATATGAACCGCATTTTTTAAAAAATGAAGCAAATACTTACCTAAGGAGAGGCAAGGCTCTAGGTCGTATAGAGCCTTCTGTCTCCTCTCTTGGTGCTTTCTATCCTGTGCTGGCTCCCCCCCCCCCATTTCAATCCCCCACCGAAAGGGTATTTGGAAGTCTTCGGGAGCTGTGTCCTCCCAAAGACGTGCGGCTCCATACTGCACAGGCATGAGCATGCAAGAGAGCGTGCTTGCGCAGGTGTAGTACAGGGCCGCCCTTCTTCAGGAGCACTCGAGTTCCCTGAAGACTTCTGAAGCCTCCTTCGGCCAGCTACAGCAGTATTTGACTAAATTAGTCAAATACTGCTACCGGGCGAGGCAGCACTGGAACGAGGGGACCAGGAGAGGAGCCGGAAGGCTCTATAGGACCCAGAGCCTTCCCTCTCCTTGGGTAAGTATCTGTCTCATTTTTTTACATGCGGTTCCCATTCACTTTAAGGAGGCTAGGGAAAAAGTTGCCCCCCCCCCCACCTTACATGTTGGAGATCAGGTAATGGACCAGTAGGTGTGTGTGTAGGGGGGGGGGTAATTTTGGGTCAGTAAAGTTCAAAGGTGGGCCCCACAAACATTTCGCAGGGGGGCCTTTAGTTACACCCCTGACTACAGACATTTAAAAAATAAGATAAACTTTGCCCATACTTGATGTCCACTCCAATAAATCAAACTCAAAGTGGATTTAACATACTTTATACTTCTAGGAAAAAATATACTTCATTGTGGAGATATGCATTTCCATTGGGATTCCTTCAATTACATATTATTTAAGGTCCTTATTAGAGTAAAAAAGGTTCGATGTGTTTTAAATTTTCTTTTCCCCCCAAAAATAAAAAAAAATCCTAATTAAGTTGAAACCTGGGGGTACGTCTTTGAAAGAAACTTTTATATCTACGTCTCTTCTGGATCGGTAGACTCTTAATTTTTCCGAGAGGCTTTCTTACCGTCATCAGAAAACGCATTCCAATTTGTTATTAAAGTCCGGGCGAACTCATTCCTCCAAAGCCCAGATGTTTTATAGGATTTCTAGACCGACTCTCATTTATTAAGAAATATATCATTCTGTTCCGATGCAGAAATATTTTCCTCTGAAGTCGAAAAAAAAAAGAATAAAAAAAGAGTAACATTAATGATAATTGAGCGCGGAATGAAATCAGGCACGGATGGTGAATGTATTATGGGAATACAGATTTCATTGAAACCGACAGCTCCACCCCTGAAAAGAGTAACTTTTTGGAATTTTTTTTGTTTCTTTTTTTGGGGCTGGAAGATGAATAAAAGGATATTCATGTTAAAAGTACGTCTTTCCTTGCCAGGTTTTTAAGTGTCTGTGAAAGACTGGGCTGCGTGTGCTGCTTCTGACATCTTGCGTGTCTGGCCCGGGTGATTGATGACATATTTGCAAGGGAAGAGCGCTGCACCTGTTAATGGTGAAGCAATTATTTCTGAACATTACTTCCTTTTCGCGGTCCGTAATTTGCAAGCTTAAAGATTCATTCCGGTCAAACACGGAAACATTGTACAAAAGTCATGGAACATTTGATGAATACCGGTGAATTATAGCTTTCGAGCTGTTGTATGCCATGCATCCTTACGTCTGTGGTCTGATCTCCTATGGTCAAACACGGAAACGTTCTAAAGCCAGGACACTTGATGGTCAAACACGGAAACGTTCTAAAGCCAGGACACTTGATGGATATATTGCACGTTTTGTCCTGTTGAACGCCTTGCATCCTTACGTCCGTGGTCTGATCTCATATAGTCACACACGGAAACGTACTAAAGTCAGGGAATACTTGATGGATAGATTGTAAGTTTCTTCCTGTTGTACGCCTTGCATCTTTACGTCCGTGGTCTGATCTCCTACGGTCAATCGTGGAAATGTAGAAAAGCCATGGAAAACTTGAATAAATTTTACGTTTCGTCCAGTTGTACTCCATCTTTACGTCCGTGGTGTCTTCTCCTATAGTCAAACACGGAAACATACTAAAGCCATGGAACACTTGATGAATAAATTAGCTTTGGAAGTTTTGTCCTGTTGTACGCCATCCTTACGTTTGTGGTCTCATCTCCTATGGTCAAACACGGAAACGTACCAAAATCAGGGAATACTTGATGAATAAATTGTAAGTTTCATGCTGTTGTATGCCCTCCATCTTTGGTCTTACGGTCAAACATAAAAAAATACTGAAGCCAAGGAACTAGGGCTGGGACGAATACACAATTTCTTCGAATCTGAATCCGAATCTAAAAAGGTTCTCGAATATCTCGAACCTTTCGAATCATGAATCTAATGAATCCTGCACATAAGAATTGTGCGATCGGTGGTATAGTTGCCCGCAGCATAGGTACCCAGACATAGGTGCCCGCAGTATATGTAGCTAGGTGAAGGTGTCTTCAGTATAGCTAGCTAGGTATAGGGGCCTTCACTATAGGTTGCAGGGTATAGATAGTGGCCTTCAGTATAGGTAGCAGGGAGTAGTGGCCTTCAGTATAGGCAGCAGGGTATAGGGGGCTTCAGTATAGGCAGCAGGGTATAGGGGCCTTCAGTATAGGCAGCAGGGTATAGGGGCCTTCAGTATAGGCAGCAGGGTATAGTGGCCTTCAGTATAGGCAGCAGAGTATAGGGGGCTTCAGTATAGGCAGCAGGGTATAGGGGCCTTCAGTATAGGCAGCAGGGTATAGGGGCCTTCATTATAGGCAGCAGGGTATAGTGGCCTTCAGTATAGGCAGCAGAGTATAGGGGGCTTCAGTATAGGCAGCAGGGTATAGGGGCCTTCAGTATAGGCAGCAGGGTATAGGGGCCTTCATTATAGGCAGCAGGGTATAGTGGCCTTCAGTATAGGCAGCAGGGTATAGTGGCCTTCAGTATAGGCAGCAGGGTATAGTGGCCTTCAGTATAGGCAGCAGGGTATAGTGGCCTTCAGTATAGGCAGCAGGGTATAGTGGCCTTCAGTATAGGCAGCAGGGTATAGTGGCCTTCAGTATAGGCAGCAGGGTATAGTGGCCTTCAGTATAGGTAGCAGGGTATAGGGGCCTTCAGTATAGGCAGCAGGGTATAGTGGCCTTCAGTATAGGCAGCAAGGTATAGTGGCCTTCAGTATAGGCAGCAGGGTATAGTGGCCTTCAGTATAGGCAGCAGGGTATAGTGGCCTTCAGTATAGGCAGCAGGGTATAGTGGCCTTCAGTATAGGCAGCAGGGTATAGTGGCCTTCAGTATAGGCAGCAGGGTATAGTGGCCTTCAGTATAGGCAGCAGGGTATAGTGGCCTTCAGTATAGGCAGCAGGGTATAGTGGCCTTCAGTATAGGCAGCAGGGTATAGGGGCCTTCAGTATAGGTAGCAGGGTATAGGGGCCTTCAGTATAGGTAGCAGGCTATAGGGGGCTTCAGACAGTATAGGTAGCAGGCTATGGGGGGCTTCAGTATAGGTAGCAGGCTATGGGGGGCTTCAGTATAGGTAGCAGGCTATGGGGGGCTTCAGTATAGGTAGCAGGGTAAGTATAGGTAGCAGGCTATGGGGTGCTTCAGTATAGGTAGCAGGCTATGGGGTGTTTCAGTATAGGTAGCAGGCTATGGTAGTGCTTCAGTATAGGTAGCAGGCTATGGGGGGGGGGGCTGCAGTATAGGTAGCTGGGTAAGGGGGCTTAAGTATAGATAGCACATATCCTCCTCCCACCCCCCACAGCTTCCTCCGCTCACCCCCCTGCATAAATAATGAGAAGCAGCCTCTCACCTCCAGTGTGGAATGCAGTGTGGCACACTTCTCCTTCTCTTCCTTGTTCCCCTAGTGGCCGCCGGACCGGCTCTGACTGATGAGTAGTAAGAGCCAGTCACTAGGGGGAATAAGGAAGACTGCAGGAGGTCTGCCGCTCCGGGCTCCACGCTGGAGGTGAGAGGCTGCTTCTCCTTATTTATGCAGGGGGCGAGTGGAGGAGGCTGCGGGGAGTGTGGAGGACAATTGCGAGCGGGTGAAGCGGCGGATGCGCGACAATGCAGTGTCGGGATTTGGCGAATTCGACGAGCGGTAAATGACGTCAGGATTTGGATCCACGAATCCCGAACATTTCCTAATATTCGAGGGATTCGTGGATTCGCCGGATTTGTCGTCCCATCCCTACATGTAACACTTGATGAATACATTTTTGTAAGTTTTGTCCTCTTGCACGCCTTACATCCTTACATCCGTGGTCTGATCTCCTATAGCCAAACACGGAAACATACTAAAGTCAGGAAACACTTGATGGATAGATTGTAAGTTTCGTCCTGTTCTATGCCTTGCATCCTTACGTCCGTGGTCTGATCTCCGATGGTCAAGAATGGAAACGTACTAAACTCAGTAATCACTTGATGAATAAATAGTAAGTTTCATTCTGTTGTATCCCCTCCATTCTTATGTCCATCTCCTACAGTGAAACATACTAAAGTCAGGAGACACTTGATGGATAAATTGTACGTTTCTTCTTGTTTAACTCCTTGCATCCTTACATCCGTGGTCTGAGCTCCTACTGTCAAACAGGGAAATGTACTAAAGTCAGGGAACACTTGATGAATAAATTGTAAGTTTTCTCCTGTTGTCCGCCCTCCATTTTTAAGTTTGTGGTCTGATCTCTCTTTTGCTGGCATTCTCTGTCTAAATTGTATTACTGTCATGAGAAGCATGGTGGAATAGTGGATAGCTCTCTCCCCTTGCAGCACTGCCCCATTTCGAAACCTAGGAAGGGCACTATCTGCTCCATAGAGTTTGTGTGTTCTTTCCATGTCTGTGAGGGTTCCTTCTGGGCAATCCGGCTTCCTCCCACATTTCAAGAAACATACTGATAAAATTAGCTACCCCCTAAAGTTGGTCCTAGACTACAATGGGCGTATGAAAAAGTTGGCAGTATATCATAATAATTATTCTATTCTGGTATACCTGTTATGGTCATGATCTCTTGTTGTTGTTGATGCTGTAGAAGTTACAGCTGAATTACAGTCACAACTTCTCCCTCTATTCCAGTAGATAAGCCACACTACTCTAAGAACAAACTTTGGTTTATAAAAAAGAGTGCCTTAAAGAGTTAATGGGTTTGCTTTCATTTTCTCCTGGGAGCCACTGAGCATTGCTCGACTCCTTACACTGCTTACCGGAAGCCACTTCATCAAATGCTTTGCTGTATTTCCTCCTCCATATAAACTGACACAACATATCTGTAAAACGCGCGTGCCTGGACCTTTCCCCCTCTGGGATTGGTTCCCGATCCTTATAGGTGATAGTTATCGTGTATGTGTACATTCTTTGAGGGTGTTATTTTTATCATGCAGGTAAAGGCTGTATCTGTAGAACAATAAAATAAAAACCTTTCCACTCTATCATGCCTTTCTGGGATTTTGTAAAGATTGTTATAACAGTAGGGGACATTCCTACGTGGTTTTTATTGTATTCACTGAATCCTGCCAAAAAGGCTTCATTTCTAGAAAGAAACCCCTCCCCTGTAATATGTGGCGGCCCACACACGTCCGATGATAAACGGCGTTCAGTCATCGGAGCTGTCGGTAAGACCTGATCAGGCCGATAGCCATGTGGTGACATTAAATTATATGGAGGCTGCACAGATCTGCCATTGGGAAAGAGCCCTTAAAACCGTGTTTACATTCTCCGAAACACACGGAACTTCCTGCTCCCACTCAACACGTTTTCAGTGTCACATTCCACAGGTCACCGGTGTGGCTCCACCCGGCCCTGCTCAACGAGAAGCCAGAGCAAGCTGAAATACGCAACTCCAAGCTGCAAGTTCACTGCACAGTTCATCTGTAGGCGACTGAAGTTTGGTAAAGAGGCCCTGTAGTGACATATAGTACAATGCAGTAAATTATTTAGTATATCCACTGTTATGTTAATTATCCTGGTTTCAGCATCAGAAACACTTCCTAGATCTATAAATTGCTGTATATTGGTATGTAGCCCCACCCTCCTAGTGATTTTTAGCCTAGGCTGTTTAATTATGGAGAATTCTTCTCCCAGAGCATTCTGTGAGACCAGGCATTATTTTAACTGGCTTCGGAATTCTCAGAAACAAACATTCCACAGAGCTGCACCTGATAGGACTAAAGATTTCACAGCCTGTGATACATTTTACAATGACTAAAGAGTCAGCTGCACGCATGCTAGAAACAGAGGAGGGACATTTTTCCAGAGTGTCTGAGTCAAAATATTGGTTGTTTTTTTTAGAAATCTGTGCAGAACCTTCTCAGACATCTTAGGAAATCACTAAATAGTGCAGGATCCTTCTTAAACTGTTCTAAAATAGGAGGAGTTAGGAAGATTTATCAGACAGTGCAGTGTGTGAGGGGAATTCCTGTTGAGTAACCAATGAATGCATCTGCTGTATTGATATTGGCAGGCTCTGAGTGAGGAATTCAGCAGGGAGGAGGAGCACTTCACAAATCATGTCTAGTCTGCACTCTGCACAATCTGTAGAAGTGCTAATAAGTAAAGGTACCCATACACTCGTCAGATTAGCAGCAGATAGATCATCAGATAGAATTCTTATCTATCTGATGTGTAAAAGGAACATTTTTTACTAGAATAGAATTCCAATAGATTTCAGTTTGAAATCTATTGAAAAACGATCTGATGGCATTTTTTTGCCATCAGATTTCCATTAGGGCCAATGCAAAATGATACGCAATCTCAACAGATCGACCTAAATTTTCCACCCTGCCAGTTCGATGGAAATCCATCAAAATCGGCCGTCGATCGGTCGATTGGGCAACCGATTTGCAATTGATCGAACGATCTGGATCGATCGATCGGCCAGAGAATCGGCTGAGTGTATGGACCCCTTAAGTTTATTATTATCATGCAGAACAGATCCCCCTGCTGGTTAAAACGGTTTAACCTCCTTGGCGGTAACCGCGAACGTAGTTCGGGGTAAGCCACGCAGGAGGTTTTCTCCGGCCCTGCTGGGCCGATTTGTTTAATTTTTTTTTGCTGCACGCAGCTAGCACTTTGCTAGCTGCGTCAGCACACCGATCGCCGCTATCCGCCGCGCCCCCCCCCCCCAGACCCCGTGCGCTGCCTGGCCAATCAGTGCCAGGCAGCGCTGAGGGGTTGGATCGGGACTCCCAATGACGTCCCGACGTCGGTGACGTCATCCCGCCCCGTCGCCATGGCGACGGGGGAAGCCCTCCAGGAAATCCCGTTCTTTGAACGGGATTTCCTGATCGAAGCGGGCGGGGGGATGCCGCTGGGCTCGCTAATTGATATAAGAAAAAAAAACAAAAAAAAACCCTGCTGCGCTGCCTCCTGGGGGAATTTTTTATATCGCCAGGGGGGTTAAGAAGAAAAAACTTGTCGGTAATGCTTTGGTATATCTGGCCCAATGAGAGCTAAAGCAGTGCAGCTGAAAGAGAGACTGAAGTCTGTCAAAATACAGGTTTTTATTTTAAAAATCTCTTTAATATGTTTGGGGTGATTTAGTTAGTGTGTAACCGCGGAGATGAGGCGTTTAAGTTAGGGCATTGATGTTACAGAGATTTTTAAAATAAAAACCTGTATTTTGGCAGACTTCAGAGTCTCTTTAATGTACAGTAGTGCTTGCTAATCCACACTTTACATAGCAGTGCTTACTGCTATGTAGGAGCGTGCCTTCCCTTAGTTACGCGCATTGCTTTCTTAGCAACGCTTGTAAACTTTCAATGCAGGCAGTCCTGTGAAGTATCGCTACCGCAATGCTTCACTAACAGCCGCTACTATGACAATTAACATGCATGTAGCTATACTTCACTTATGTAAAGCGTGGATTAGAGAGCACTACGGCATATTAAGCTGCACTGCTTAATCAGGCACAATGTTATCACCTCTTCAGATGCGGCAACAAGCTTTCCACTGAAGAAGCAAGTGCTGTGTTTAACTGTTTGAATACGGTTCTGCTACATTTTTTTTTCCTGTGGTAGTAGGTTTTATGCTGTAAATAATCTTTTAGAGCAATTAAGAAATGCTCCATACCACTTGCAACTCATAGTACAAAAAAAAAAAATCTGTGGCTGGCAAAGTTTACTCCTCTGTTTTTAGTGGAGTAGCACTTAGTAAGGGATTAATATTTTAGCAGATTTGGAGGCCTTTGCAGACTTTCCCACCCTCCTCTTACTAAGAGGCGCCAGTAGCGCAGAGTACCGTCAGCCTCTACGCCTCACCAGGCGTGTTAACAGCACAGTACGCCGGCGCAAGTCTCTCCCAAACAAAACAAGCACGTACGTCCTTCCTTCCACCACACGCCGTTCCTGCTCATCGATATTACCATTCTAAAAGCTGGTGTTGCATTAATTCTAGACTGAGTGTAAACACTTCTCTCTCTCCGCGGTGGAACAGGCCTGCAGCGGCACACTCTGGAGTATATAAAACAGGAGAACACTCAGGGGCCCTATTTGTGAGATGAGGGTTTCTTTTTTTTAATTTGGAATCCCGTAAACTCCATCAATTAAGAGCAACATTCCACCCTCAGACCAGAACTAGGCAAAGGCAATAACATCAGCTGATCGCGCGGCCTGATTGAGCACAAACTGTTTTGGAAATTAATGGTGCTGAACGTGGAATTTGCATCGGGGTATACAAGTCACCAAGATTTTACTATAATTGCTTTCTTACAAAAAAAAAAAAAAAAAAAAAAGCCCCCACATGTACCAGAGCCTCGGTGTTGTGGGTGGTGAGCCGTGACATCATCATCCTACTCCATCTTGTGTGGGACAAGCATGCACCATCTTGTGTGCGGTTAACGGCTGGCCAGCCATAATTCAGGGGAATTTCTTCTTGTGGCCGGTGTGGTTTTGGTCATTAAGACCTTGCAGAAACCAAGACGGTTTACGGAGCGCAGCATACAGCTACCATTCTTGTTCTGCCAAGGAGCAATCAGAGCTTTATACGGACTGTTTATCCGCACTTAGAAATGTAGTTTAGTTATTTCCTGTATTGTTATAACGTCGGCATATGACTCCGCACTCTTTGGAGTACATTGAGACGTTTACAACACTCTATTTTCTTGTAATTAGCTTGCAGTCGCAAAGTTATACATTCGATTCACTTTGAGCAGAAGGCGTTGAGCCCACCAACAATGTTTTCAATGGGAGAACACTGCAGGGTACACTTCCAAGGCCACCACCCATCTCAATTTTTTAATGGCCGACCTACAGTGGGCCGTATCAGGTCATTTGGCACACACCTAGCTCTGCCGTAGACTGTTATGCAAGTTTGTGGCTATGGTGCACCAGGTGCTTTAGTTCAGGGCAGAAACAGGAGTTCTGCTATTATTAGGCAAGCTTTGAAAATCGGCTAGGTAGAGAAAGTTAATGTTAGGAGTTAATGTTTGACATAGATGAGGGGCGCTAATGTTAGGCATAGTTGGAAGGATCGGTCAGTGTTAAGTGTAGGTAGGGGAGGTTATTGTTAGGCATAGGTAGGGGAGGTTATTGTTAGGCATAGGTAGGGTAGGTTATTGTTAGGCATAGGTAGGGGAGGTTATTGTTAGGCGTAGGTAGGGGAGGTTATTGTTAGGCGTAGGTAGGGGAGGTTAGTATTAGGCATAGGTAGAGGAGGTTAGTGTTAGGCATAGGTGGGTATTAGCCATAGACAGGGGTAGATTAGTGTTAGGCACGCGACAGATAAAAATGGCACAGGACAAGCGCCAATAAAATTGGTGCCATTATGTGCGGCAATATTTAAAGCCATGATTAGCAGCAAGGAAGCTCAACTATGGCGCCTGATAAATAGCGGACGCCTAGTGCACGCTATTAATCAAGCACCATAATTTAATTTCCTTCAACCTAATCTCTGGTTCACCTCGGGTTCCTTTTAAACTGTGCCTTCCACCCTAGCAGTCTAACAGTGGAGATGATGAAATTGAGGCATTATAATCATCCACACCCACACTGTTTGAAACTGACTCACTCCACTCTGGTGCTTCTGCGTTATCAAACAGATGGGCGTTTTCTTAGGTGCAAGGGGCCAACATGAGCTAGTCTTTGGTCTTCAACTTGAGATTATGAAGGCCACACGAGCTAGCTAGTCTTCGGTCTGCTAGTTGAGAATGTGGTGACCAGATTGTGTGGGGCAGTATGAGTTAAGCAATGTACTCACCTCATAATGCGGGGGGGGGGGGGGGGGGATAGATCCAGCAATGTCTCCCTAAGGATAAGCACTCCCCAGATCCATCTTCCGGCTGGCGGGTATATGCTATGTTACATGACAGGTGGGACAAGACTACAAGCGATCCCGGTACTTTGCGCGGGAGTCGTCGGAGATCTAAAAGATCCGATCCACGGTCGTTATCGCCGCACAATGCTAAGCAACGTTCGCGTGATTGTGTGTCTGTACCCACATCACAAGATCACATAAACAACCACTCGGTGCTCAAATAATCGCCGTCGTTGGGAAAAATCATTGGAAAAAAAAAAGGTTTAGCTTTAGGCATTGGTCTGCTGGCTGAGATTGTGGGCCCAGATTGTTGGGGCCAGCATGTGCTAGTCTTTGGTCTGCTACCTGAGATTGTTGAGACCAGCACAAGCTAGACTTTGGTGCTCTCAGTGAGATTGTGGGGACCAGCATGAGCTTGAGCGTCTTTGGTCTGCTATTTGAGATTGTGGGGACCAGCATGAGCTAGTCTTTGTTCTGTTGTCCGAGATTGTTGAGGCCAGCACGAGCTAGTCTTTGGTCTGCCCCGAAATCATCTTTCAAGCACGGCATTGTGAAGAAGAATCACATTCAAGTGTCAGTCCAACCAAAACTGCTCTGTCTTATAATAGGCATCATGGCGGGCGCGGTGCCAGATCTTATGCAGATTTTTTGAGGTAGACCAGTAAGCGTCCCTTTATAGACTCTGATCATCAGCCTAACGTAGTCTCTCAACATTTCCCCCACCACACACACACACACACACACACAGCCTCCATCAGTCCCCTATAATTATATCTTTTGTCACCTTGGGAGAAATTAAAATAAATGGAAGAGAAATGGACTGTTTAGATTACAACACACTAATTACACTCCAAGGAGAGAGTGTCTTGTTGGGAAGCCTTTGATGTGGGAACCGTGGGCCGCACGCCCCGGCTGATTCATGTCGCTCTTTACAAGTGCTTGGCAGCTGAAAGTACTGAGGAATTTGGTTACTTTGAAGTGAATCAGGAGAAGTCCAGAAAGAGAAAACCATAAAGGGGAATGTTAGGATTGTTCTTATTGCCTTATTCATGTCCATGGCAACCAGAATGAAACCAGAGTGAAAACATTTTTGCTCTTGTCAGAAGAGGGCCGAGGGATGCAGGACAAACTTGCTGCCCACACAGGCACTTCAGAGCTTGCGCTCTCCTCGGAAGATGCCACCCCGCATAATAAGGCATGCTGGTGATGAAACAGTGACGGCACTCAAGCGTGAAACAACATTTTACCGCTGCCAGGGCCTTTCTTTGGAAGAGCAGGCGGTTAACCCCTTCACCGCAGGAGGCAGCTAGGACCAGACATGGAATTCCCGCCCGGAAAAAAAAAAAAGCAACAAAAATGAAAGACAGCTCCAGACAAAACAAAGTCCAGCAATAAAAAAACAGAATTGACTTTCAAGTATAAGTTTATTATGTAGAATGCTCCAGTCTTGCACAGCATTGTCTAGGTGCCTCTTGAGTTACTATGAATGATGTACAAACGATCACATCTGCATAGCCAATATAAAATCGGCAGAGGTAGCGACCGAACCAGAGCCCCTGGATCTTCGTGGCCCATTAAAGGCCCTTAAGGGCACTGCTGTATTTACTCTCTATTGGTTCTATGCTATGCTTAGTGTGCTTTGCCTTCTTAAAACAGAAGGAATTTGTGATAATTCAGCTTTAAGTGAACATCTGGGGTTACCCACAATGCACTGCTGCTGAATATGCAAATTATCTCTTTATGCCCTTAAGCCAGGCTAAGATCCATATCCACTGGTGTATAGCAAGACTATAGCTTTAAATTTTTACAGAGCCACATCAACCCCATATGCAGTCAGCCTGTTTCGGACTTTTGGTCCTCCTCAGTGTATGGCAGGGATTGATGCGGCTCTATGGGATAGGGCCTGGACCAGAACAACACAGTAACCAATCAGCTTGGGGTGACCCAAAACCACAAGGAAAGTATAGCGGACTAAAAGAGACTGAAAAGCCCTCCTACTGAAAAAGCAATGGTTAGTGTGGTTTGCCTTCTTAAACCAGAAGATATATGTGATAACTCAGATTTAAGTGTTTAACTGTGGTCACCCACAATGCACTGCTACTAAATATGCAAATGATCTCTTTATGCCCCTGAAGCCAGGCTTACATCCAGAACTGATGGTGTATAGCAAGCCTATAGCTTTACATTTTACAGAGTCACATCCACCCCACATGCAGACAGCTTGTTTCGGACTTTTGGTCCTCCTTAAAGGGAAGGTCCAGGAAGTATAAGAATAAAAACATCTACTTACCTGGGGCTTCCTCCAGCCCCTGGCAGTTGTCCTGTGCCCTCGCTCCGGTGGCTCCCGGTCCCCTCCAATGCAGATGCCAACCTCGTCAGGCCGGCATCTACTTGCGCTCCAGTTTTCAGCTCATGGAGTCGTATTGATATCATCCAAACTGTACTACTACAGAACTACTGCACCTACACAGTACAGTTCAGATGATGTTAGCGACGTTAGCGTAACCAAGAATTGTTGTACTCACCATTTGATGCCCATTTTCTGGGTTACCTGGGTGAGTGTGCAGAGGCTTTCTGGGAGATGATTCCCCGCCCAGCACAAATGCTGTGTGAGCTGAGGGTAGTTAAGGCCTACTGTTCAGCAGAAGCCGGGGGGGGGGGTGTCTATTAGTTGCCGCGGCCTAGCTGCGGGTGAAGGTCAGTGTAAAGCAAAGTTTTTTTTCAGCTTGACAGGCTGGTAGGGTGTGATGTTACACTGTCCCCTGAGATGAGAGGCCGGAGCAGTGGCAAATCAGCTGGTAAAAAGGAGAGCTGGAGCATGTGAGGAGAGCCAAAGCAAGAATTTGTGCTGATGAGGAGGATCAGGGATTGTGTCATAGGTTCCTCGCCTTTTTTGCAGTAGCGCTGTGATAGTTAGAGACTCTTGCCCATTGGTTGCTGCAGGAACCTCCCTCCAATAAGGCTGATTCCTATTGTAGGAGGGTTTCTGCAGCAACCAATGGATGAGGGTCTCTAACTATCACAGCGCAACTGCTGAGAACGCGACTATTTGCTGTGTAAACCGTATACCTAAAACATAGTATGACACAATCCACAATTCTCCTCCTCAGGATACTTCCGCGGGCCACAAAAGTGGGCTTCACGGGCCGCAAATGGCCCGCGGGCCTTAGGTTGGGCACAGCTGCTCTATGGGATAGGGCTTGGACCAGAACAACAGAGTAATGCTGGGAATACACGTTTCGTTTTTGCCTTCGTTTTAGCCTTCGTTTCGATTGTGCCTTTTGTCCTTTTCGTTCCCGAAATAATCGAACGTACGGTTAATATCACCACCCACGGTTTCGTTTTTTTTTCCGATTCTGATGGTTTCGTTTTTTCCAATAATCGAAGGCTGCAAAGAAACGAAACGAAAATCCCTTTTTACAGGGACGGACTAACATAAACGAACATATAATCGATCTGAACAGCCATCAAGCCTACCAATGGCTCGATTAGATAGATAAAGAGAGATAATATCAAACATGTTCGATCACTAGTCGTTCGTTTTTGGGGTCTATTAATCGAAACTATAATGAGATTATGACTATTTTCACATACGTTTTCAACACTCGATTCGTTTACTGAACGAATCTAAGGCTAAAACGAAGGCAAAAACAAAACGTGTATTCCCAGCATAACAAAGCAGCTCGGGGTGGTCTTATGCTAGTAATGATCACCTCTATAAGTGCTTTGAATAGTGGTAATCATTGGCAAACTGTTCTCCTCCTCCTGCTTACACCTCTGTGTCAGTGTTCAGAAGCCTATCACTGTACCTTCACTGTCATACAGTATGGAAAGGCTGCTAGCCCGGACTTGGTTGGA
Organism: Hyperolius riggenbachi; assembly: GCF_040937935.1. Classification (NCBI taxonomy): domain Eukaryota; kingdom Metazoa; phylum Chordata; class Amphibia; order Anura; family Hyperoliidae; genus Hyperolius; species Hyperolius riggenbachi. Next base: position 25,981,682 of record NC_090651.1, on the reverse strand, counting down.
ATTCCTCTTATTAATGATCTGTGTCAGATGTCAAAATCCAGATCTTTTTTCTCAGACAGATGTAATAGAAATATTCCTTTCCTTCTATGCGCCTTTCATTACCGTCTCCATGATTAGACGCCGCAGCTACTGTGCCACTACTGTCGCTTTTTAAAGATCTCTAATCTAAACATCAACTTTTCCAATGTCAGAACTGCTTAAAACTCTCTTTTTCGTTGGTTAGAGTAAGTTTGTTGCAGCATCCAAAGCTAAAAGGGCTGCTAATATGTAGATTCGTTAAGGCCCGGTTCACATTAGCGTTCCCTGTCCGGATTTTCCTGATCTGATCCGGACCATATACTGTACAAACGGAACGTACGTTCCGCATAGCAATGCAAAGTCTATGCGGACGTTCACACGTGTCCGTTCCGTACAATACGGAGCCGGACCGGATCCGGACTCCGGACACTTTTCCAACATGCGCTATTTTTTGGGTCCGGATCTCCGGCCCACTCACCCGGACCAGAACTGGATTTGAGCCTGACAGCACCATCCGGAACACAGAAACCAATGGGGAACGGAAGGCACAGAATACACTGCCTACAAAAACCTGACGTTCTACCCCACTTCCTATGCGTATCCAAGCGGCGATTTCGGATGGGGACACATGGGCCAAGCATGTCTGGAGTGGAGCAGCAGTGACAGACGTGCTGGAGCTGTTTGGAAGAATGTCGGAGGTGGAGGTGAGGCCTACAACGGAGGAACCTGATTCTACAGGTGCACCTTCTGCTGACCCCAACATTTTTTTATTTAAATTTCACTATTTTTTGCCCACGGATCCGGATGGCAGCCAGATGCATGCCTGATACAAACGGACCGGATCCGGATCGGATCCGGATCGGAACCGTACGGTTCTGATCAGGATCAGGTCCTGATCCGATCAGGATCGGTCCGTTTACTTGCCAAAACGCAAGTGTGAACGGGGCCTAATTCTTCTAAACCATACCCCACAATATTATTATTATAATTATTTATTATTTATATAGCACCAACATCGTCCACTGCGCTTTACAGAGTGTATTGTCACTTAATTGTCCCTCGGAGGGGCTCACAATCTAATTCCTACCATAGTCATATGTCTGTATGTATCGTGTACCAATGTAGGGGGAAGCCAATTAAATTATCTGAATGTTTCTAGGAACTGGGAGGAGGAAACTGATGCCAAAACCGCAGTTGCCCCCCAACATGGAGTCAGCATAGATTGCTCTTACACTCTGTTACTACAGATTGCGGTTTTGGCATCTATTCTATGACCTGTACCTGATGCTCATGTATATTGTATGCCTCTGAGGAAGCGGCTTGTTGGCCATGAAACACGTGTCAGGCAATCTTTTTTTGAATTGGACTTATGAATTATGTCTACACCCTGTATCCGCAACCTACAAGATTTGTGATTGAAGAATAAAGATTGATATCGTTCCTTTAAAACCCTGTTTTGTTGCCTTTGGACTTTTGCATATTCAGCCTAATAGCAATTTAATTCATGTCCATCTTCTTATCATATCTTGCCTGTCTTGCTGTTGGCCAGTTTAGGAGTCAAGGTAGAATACGGGTGCTGTATATTCTACTGTATTATGAGTCAAGTAACGTCAAACCTCTATAATGAACCGTCTGACTTAATTTTCATTAATGTATAAATAATAAAAAAGTAACAAAACAAAAAAATAGGAAGAAAATAAAAAAGGAGGAAGAAAGCTATGAGCCACACAAAACGAGAATTGTTCTCCTCGTTGAACTTTTTGCAGAGGTTAATCTTTTTAACCCTTTAATGAGTGGGAAGGGGGCGGCGTAAAAAACGCTCAGAAAGCTCCACGGTGCCTGTTTGTGAGTCGGCTTGCCATCTCCCTGTAGCCTGCAGATTTTCCACGGTGCCTCAGAACGCCCGCATCTCACCTTTGAACTCAAAAATTGGCGAACCGGGGGACCTTTTCCTGACATGAGCGACCCATCTCCCTAAGCTGACCCAGTAATTTGCTGAGACTGCTCGAGCTGACTCAGTCCTTTGTCTGCCATGCCTGTTGGCTGTCAGGGCGACTGGGCATCTCACCACATCCAGTCTCTCTCTCTTTCTTTTTTTTTTTCCAATGGGAAACAGCAAACTCGACACATCTCCAAGTGAAGGCCTTTCATACCAGGGCCTGCCCAGAACTTTAATGATTTTTTTTCTCTTCCCTCTTCTCTTTTTGATGTTTTTTTGAGCTAATTGCCCTGCATGAAGAGTGTTTTGTTTCCTGCACAGACTTGGCTGTAAGAGAACTTTCACAGGCCAGGAGTAATCTCCGGCCTGAATGCCAAAGAGCTTATATAACTCCGAGGAGGAATAGTCAGCCAAATACATGAAATTTTTTAATTTTTTATTTTTTTTATACTCTGAGACTTCTTTCTGTATTATTTTTATTTTTTATTATGATTATTATTTTGTGGTAGACAAAAGCAAACAAATTATCTAGCAGTCGGGTTGACATCTGTTCTGTTCCTTCTTCTGGAGCTTCTTAATCAAAGAACTGTTGTTTTTCAGTGTGAAATATTACTGCAGATAAGAGCGTAATGATTCATAAATAAGAATACGTCTGGCTTCCTCTGTCAGCAGAATTCTTTGGCTTTGGCGTCACTGTGCATAAAAGTCATTGGCAGAGTCTGGGCAGATTGGTCAAAGTCTAAATGTCAAATTGTAAAAAAAAAAAAAGTAAATAAATAAGGATACCCAGTTTTACTGTAATTTTCTCTGTAGCCAGGGCCGGTTTACACCGCATGCCCCGCCCCACCAAAGTTAGCACTGGGGTCCACCATCTAGCCGCCGCACGTCCGCCCTGATCAGGGCAGTTGGGATACTCTTGCAGCACTGTGTAGGGAATGCAGAGGCCACACAAATCTCCACTACTGGCCCCACAGTCCCTTGCATCACCTACTGCTCATACCGGGTGACAGCTCCTAGCCAATAAGTGATCACCTGGTTCGAGTAGTAAGCAATTCAAGGGATTGTGGGGACTGTAGTGCGGGCACCTTTGTCCTACACATCCCCTATGCAGCGCTGCAATGCTGTGCAGCCAGCCCTTATATAGTAGGGGCCTGGAGTGACCGCCTGGAGTTCCGGTGGTGCAGGGGGCTTCAGCAGCTGTCAGGGGCCCTGGTCCAGTTGCCTCCTTTAGCAGCACTGGCCCTGCCTATATCCATGTATTGCTGTATACTGACTGTAACCCTGCTCTCCCAGTGATGCTTAGCCAGCCCCAATTTTTGGGGTGAACATTGCTTTCAGACTGGACATCAGGAACTGTAAGAAGAAGAGGGAGGCAGAGGGAAAAGGAAATATGGATGCCATGAAAGTCAATCTTGAAATACTTCCTGTGTTACACAGCCTAGGCCACAGAACAGAATTTTGTTCAAGAAAATTCACACATTTTTTTTAAAAAACAAAACAAATGTGTGATCTTTTTGGAAACGTGGTAGTATGACAAGGCTATGGATAAAGAGTTTGTAATGCGAGTTCAGGTCCACTTGAAATCAGAACAGGCCATCATGTTCCAGATTTTTACGTCAGCTGTAACCGGGCAGGCCTGAGATCTCTTTAATCCTTTAGCAGCCAATTTATTTAGAGGCACAATTTATTTTAGCACTTTTTCTTTTAATTTATTTGTTACATTTGCTTGCTACTAAATAGTACTGCTGTAATCTGTATTCGTGGCCACCTGTCACTAGGGGGCAGTGTGAGACAATGACACAGGACTTCTGCTTTCAGTTTAGTATTTTCTGCTAGCAGAAAGAGAGATTTAAGAATTCTAAGAATGTACAGTTCCACGAGTTATGCCAAAAGAGGTCAAAAGCAGTGCACTTACAGAATCTCAAACAAGATAATGCTATTTACGCTGTTAATGGGTTAATACAGGGGTCTCAAACTCGTGGCCCGTGGGCCATTTGCGGCCCTCAATACAGTATTTTGTGGCCCGCACCGGCAAAAGCTTCCTTATAGTTCGCTTCAGTGCTCCTAAGTAATTCGCCACATCCCCGCTGCTAAACTATTGCTGCAGATCCCCCAAATCGCCCGGGGGGCAATCCGCCGGCATTTCCTGGAAGGGGCAGAGCTTTCAGCATTCAGTCTGCCCCTCCTGACGTCAATCGCCATACGGATCGCCGCCTCTCCCCACCCCTCTCTGTGAAGGAAGAGTGAGAGGGGTGGGCAGAGGTGGCGATGCGCCACGATTGACGTCAGGAGGGTTGCAGGAGCTGCTGATTGTGAAATCCCTTATGTGGCCCAGCCTCATCCTGACTTTGTCTCCTGCGGCCCCCAGGTAAATTGAGTTTGAGACCCCTGGGTTAATAGATTGTCCAGTAAATATATTTCACAGAGTTTTCTACTGGAAACAACCATCATCTCACACGTCACGTGTACTAATTGCCATTTAAAAATCCTTTTGTTATTTTTTATTGAAAATATTTGCATTTGCCTCGTCACTCCTTAGTTCCCATTAGAAACCGATTTCCACATCTGCGATGGCTTCCACATTCGCAAGAAAAGACTGTCAGAATCCGGGTCAGGATGAGTTACTCCAGGACAAAAAAATGTTGTGTTTCAACGGAGTCCATAACCGGAGGAACCAAATCCTTATGTAAACTGGACCGAAAAATACTCTTGTTTTAAAAGCCGAGAACCCTCTTAATGCGAAGGCGTCCTTATAGAAAAATAATGTGTAGGCAATAGACCATTAACTGAGCTCCTTGCTTTTCGTTCCACTAATATTTATATAAGCAGGAGGTGGATTTGGGAGCTGTGTTGGGCTTGGAGCTGAACCATTGAGGAATAATGTTCAGTTTTGATCACGTGTTTTGGCAACCTGTAGCTAATGTTATAATTCTGGAACATACAAAGAGCAGATTCAACATGCGTGTGTTACATTGACATGTTGTGCTTCTTGTGAAGTGTGGAAATATCATTAAACTTTTACTTAAAAGTTGTGTTGGCATTGGCCATGTTATTATTAAAAAGCCTGATGTTTTCCCAGCTCTGTGCAGCCCTCAGCAGCAAGGCTGGGGCTTTTATTTGTCTCAGTAGAAACGTTCTAATTAGCTGGTGTCTGATAACTTGAAGCACTTGGGTTGAACTTGAAGCACTTGAGTCGTTTCACACAGACTTCCAGAGCTGCAGAATGCAGTCTTGTCAGGGAGCTCTGTCTCTGCTCCACCCCCAATTGTGTCTCAACAGCATGGTGTCAAGTTTAGCCCACAGAGCCTGCTGATAATGCCTTCAGCTGGGCTGCTTCAGGTCAACAACTTTTTTGTGTGTGTGCGAAAGCTTCATTTGCGATAAACACTTTTTTCTTTAATTATTGACCCCATTCATGCTCACTAACCTTACTGTGTACCATGCACCTTCCAAGCTGCCCCAGTACTCAGCTCCAATGGTCATCATCATCACCTTCAGTGTCCCATGATCCCCACCATCCAGTGGGACAAACCATGGAGTTACTAACTGTTTAGGAGACGCCCTACGGTATCTTTGGTGTTAATATCACACAGTACAATTTTCTCGCCTACCTTGAGTAAGGAGACTTGTGTGGGTATAAGGTTTCAAGATGAGTTTATTAGGACTATAAGCACTTCAGACAACGTGGAGGCGCCCAGAACACTATGTGCATCTAAAATCATTGTATTTTACCTGAGGAAGCGGTTTAAGCCGCGAAATGCATTGTCTGAAGTGCTTATAGTCCTAATAAACTCGTCTTTAAACCATATACCCATGAAAGTCTCCTTACTCAAGGTAGGCGATACCCTAGGGCACCTCTTAAACAGTTTGTCATCATTTTTTAACCCCACCGAGTGGGGTATGCCCGCTACACGCTATCAGTAGAAAGGGCAATTATTTAAGGAGCATCGACCTATAAAATCTTCTGAAAAAGGCAGAGTGGGGATGGTACTTACCCACATGCCAAGACGAGTGGTTGCCTCTTTTAGCAACCCACACTTGTGAGTATAACCAGTACCATATACTGTTTGCCAATTACCACACGATATTACACCAGTGTCTTTTTTGTCTACTTCTATAGTACTCTGTCCCGACTCCTAGGGCAGCACAGCTGGGGGAAGCTTAGCCTGCCAATGGACATGTGACCCGCCTGCAGTGACTGACTCAGGATAGTCAGTCACTTCATAGTTCGTTAATAGGCCCCGGGTAGTGTACATCAGTTGTCTCCAATCTCCATCGCCTGGAAACCAGGGTGGAGATCCATCCACGCAAGCCCCGAGAGAAACTCTGCTCACCCCATGAGCTGCTCGTTCATCCACGCTGGCTCTTGGAAGCAACCTGACTCACCGCTGAATCTACAACTGCACAGGCGCAAGGTGGCCACACGCTTGCAATCTTCAGGAGTCTGGCGGAGGAAGAGGGGGGGAAGCCTCTGGAGGGCCAAGAGGCTTTCCCCTCCCGAAGTATCTACATTTTGGTGTTGCAAACCTCATAGGGTTGCTTTAAAGTAGTATTGTCAGCCATAAAATCAAATTCCTATTACCCACTGCTCTATGTTTATTATTTAGTCTACATCCCGACCCTGCATTACAGGCATTCCAATATAATCATAAATGTGTCTGCTGTAATGAATCCTATCTCAGTCAGCCGGGCTCTTTACTCGAGCATTGCCAGGGAGAGGGAAGCTAACAAAAAGCCTTGTTATCTTCCCTACTTCCCCCTCCCACTTTCCTGCTCCTTGCTGATTGGCTAAGAGCAGTTCAGTGTGACATGAGGCTCAGAAGGGAAATAAAAGATAAATCACCTCACCCCTTTGCAGAAGATGCTGAAATCTGATTATACAGTATGTTCTGCTCACGTGTTTACAAAGCAAGCTAGATATGACAGTGCTGTTCTGCACACACCATTTCATGCAGAGGAGTAAGGGAGGAAATGATATCAGAATTGGCTTCAGTTAGAGGCAGTAAAGATGGAAAATGCCTGGAACAGTCTTCTGTTTATTTACTATATAGAATTCACTGAAATCAAAACGTGGACAGTACAATACATGTATATGTAAGGTGAATAAGTATTTATCTACTATATATATATATATATATATATATATAGTATATATAGCATATATATATGTGCTTTTTTTTCCTGGGATAGTATGGCTGACCCTCGTTCTTTAAGGGTTTGTAATTTAATGATTTATATCAAGATTTATATCTAATAGCTCCAATAGACCTAAATAAATGGAGATAGATCTCACTATGTTCTCTCTGTGTGTGGCTGTTGGTGTCATGTGACTCCATGCTTCCTGCCCTCACTGGCCTTGTCCCCTGCCAAGTTCCACATTACCCAGAAGATGAAGCACAGTATCACCAGGGATAAAATATCCGCTGGCTTTGCTGGACGCATAAAGGGCCCCTGTTGAAAAGAAACAGCCCTGTGAAAGTGTTACAAGTGTTATCAGAGCAGAGCTTGGCAGACTCCCAGCTGTCCTGTGCCAGCAAAAGTCTTTACAGGTCCTAGTAAATTCCTCCGCTTTTCTCACGGGCAGAACTGATAAGGAGGAGTGCCCAGAATAGCCGGAGTACCTGCTGCACACGCTTCCCTCCCTGTGACTGGACGTCCTGGTCACACCAGCACAGGCGAGGACTACTGCTGATAAGCAAAGATGACTTTCTCTGGTTGTTTTGAACAATGATGACATTATTTACTGAGAAATATTCAACATAATAAACACCTTCTTCAGGCTAGAGAAAATATAAGGACACGAAAAGCTTGCTCTTTTAGGGTTTGGTGGCTCTGCCACATCCATCTGTGTAGCTGCAGCATGCCCCCAGCTCAGAAGCAGCCACCTAATTGGTGGCTGCTGAGTTGGGGGTGGTCCGCAGCAATGTAGGCGGAGGTTTCCGAAGAGCTTAACCTCCTTGCCGGTTATCCCGAGCTCAGCTCGGAGTAACCTGCGCAGGAGGATTTCTCAGGCCCCGCTGGGCCGACTTGCACATTTTTTTTCCCTACACGCAGCTAGCACTTTTCTAGCTGCGTGTAGTACGCGATCGCCGCCACTCGCCGCTGATTCGCCGCGCCGCGCTGTTAAATTTTAAAAAATACTTAGAAAATTTTTTTTTACCTAAAGAAAGCTTAGAATGTCATGAAAAAAAAAAATGTATGTAACAGTTTGATGGCATAGGTAATAAAAAAGTTATTGCAGTATCAATAGTGACACAGCTGATATACCAAAATTGACAGGACTCAAAACCCTCTGGGGGATACTTACCTCGGGAGGAGGAAGCCTCAGGGTTCCAATGCGGCTTCCCCACCCAGTGGCGTAGCAATAGGGGTTGCAGAGGTTGCAACCGCATCAGGGCCCTTGGGCCAGAGGGGCCCCAAAAGACCCTCCCTCAGCTGCAGTTTTAGCTCTTATTTATTTGTCCTGTGCTTATAATAATCACTTCTATAGATGCTTTCAATGGTAGTAATCATTCATGAACAAACTGTTCCCCATCCCCTTCTTGCATCTCTGACACTGTAGTTGCCATTGGCAGGTTTTAGTTCGCCGTATTAATTGTTATGTATAGATTGCTTGGGGGGCCCCATTTAAAACTTGCACCGGGGCCCAGAGCTCCTTAGCTACGCCACTGTCCCCACCCTCTGTAGCCTGGGGGAATCCAGCGCTGGCTCCCCCGAAATCCCTCAACAAATCCTGACAAGGACTGTGGCTGTGGGTCCAATATTTACCTACCGCGATCCTGCGCAGGCCGCATAGCGGTTCTTTGTTTGCGCTATGGCGGAAATAGCCGAGCCCAATCAATCCGCTCTACTGCGCAGGCACAAAGGACTCGCGCTTGCGCAGTAGAGCGGATATGATGGCAGATCATGGTAGGTAAATATTTACCTTGCTGCGATTTGGGGGGTCACAGCGCTGGATTGCCAGGACACCGGAGGATGGGGGAAGCCTCCTTATGATCCAGAGGCTTCCCGCTCCCGAGGTAAGTATCCCCCAGACTGGGTTTTTTATCTTACAGGTCCTCTTTAACTACTTGCCGACTGCTCCACGCCAATTGGCGTGAGCAGCACGGCAGCCCCAGGACCGCTCCACGCCGATTGGCGTCAACGGCCGTCTATAGGGCTAGCAGGAGATCGTACGCAGGTTGCGCGCACATCTCCTGCTCGGAAGGCTCCACCCTGCCTTTAGTCTCCGAGCGGTGTCACCGCTCGGGAGTCCTGTAAGACGGCGAAACCGCCGTTTATTTACTTTGTACATCGCTGCGATCCGCAGCAGCGCTGTACTGGGGACAGCCGCGTGACACGGCTGTCCCCCTGGGGCACCAGAGAGCGATCGGCTCTCATAGGCTTCAGCCTATGACAGCCGATCGCCATGATTGGCTGGCAGTGGGTGGGCGGGAGGGAGAGAGAAAATAAAAAAAAATATGTGTATTTAATAAAAATAAACAAGAATAAATATTTGTGAAAAAAAACAAACAACTGGGGGGGTGATCAGACCCCACCAACAGAGAGCTCTGTTGGTGGGGAGAAAAGGGGGGGGGGGGAATCACTTGTGTGCTGAGTTGTGCAGCCCTGCAGCTTGGCCTTAAAGCTGCAGTGGCCTATTTAACTGAAAATGGACTGGTCTTTAGGGGGGGGGGGGGGGGGGTTAACACTGCGGTCCTCAAGTGGTTAAGTGGTAAAACCCCGGAATGTGACGCAGTTAAAGTTCCTCTATAAAATCTAAATTATAAATAATAAATCTAATAAATTCTCTCATTTGTGCCAGAACGGTGAGATTAGATCCGCAGTATATTCTCTCCCGGTTTAATGTTACACAAGCCTATTTCACCGTAATGCGGGGCCCTTCCCGGACTCGCCACTTCCTATCCGGCCCGGTGCAAATCGATGCTGCAATCCCCTCCTAAAGTGAATCCTTTATTTCCCTCCCGAGGATAAAACAAAGGGAAATATTCCTCCAGATGGGGGATTTATGGATTACTTTGCCTCTTAGGAAATCGGAGACTTATGATCAAAGTATCTGGCGGCGGCAGATCATCTCCTCCCGCTCATCTCCGCAATGACTCAGCAGCCATATAGGAGGCCTCGTTACCATCATAAAGTGCTCAGAGCTCCGCAGAAGAAGTTCTGTTTCACATTATGTAATTGGAAAGTAATGTTCCTCTATCAGGCACGCGGTCAGCGAGGAGACGATTGGACATTTCGTGTCACACCATAGATTTCCTTCCAACCTCCTGTTTGATGTGTGTGCTAATGAGGTGATAAAAGGGGACCTGTCACTGGATTTCACGCTTCGCACAAACTATTTAGGCACTAGACAGAGGGGAAGGGTAGCGAAGAAATGTCAAAAAAGAGCAGAAGAGGTGTAATACTAAAAGCCTCAAGTGCAGTAGGTTATGTATATCGGGAACTACAAAGAGTAAGGCTGGGTGCACACATAGCGGAAGCGCTAGCGTTGCGTAAAAAGCTGCATTTTTGCCACTTATGGAAGTGTATGGGTCGCAGCAAAAAACGCATATGCGTTTTTATATGCGTTTTCAAAGCTGCATTTTTAAAAATGCTGGTTTTGTTGTATATTATGCAGGAACGCTGCCAAGACACACATAATGAAAGTCAATGGGAGCGCAATGGTATGCGTTTTTATATGCGTTTTTTCCCAAAAATATTTTTTGTTGTTGTAATTTTGCTTCCTGTTGTGTTCCAAGTGATTTCCATAAATGGAAATATAAAAACACATGAAAATATGCAAACCGCAAATGCATTAAAACATACCCAAAACGCATGAAAAATGCATCGAAAATGCAGAAAAAATGCAGAAAAAACGCATACAACATTAACATAAAACATGACATAAAACGCAGCCTTTCACGCTATGTCATATGTGAACCCGGCCTCAATGAATAAAGATATATCTGTACTTGCAAACCCAGGTTGTTAAAGTGTACCAGAGACAAATGCACCCTCATGTATTTTACCATATATATCAGTGGGAACATTAGAGAAAACACCTACCCTGCTCTCTGTTTCATCCTTCACTGCTCAGCCTGCCTGTTATCAGCGCTGATAAAATCCCCGACTGAGCATTCAGTCTGGCTTTGCTCAGGAATCATTATAGCGGAGTCATTAGAGCAGAGCCAGAAGGGGGCAGGCTTGGGCTTGAAAAGACATCAGAGAAGACAGACTCAGCTATAATGATTCCTGAGCAAAGCCAGACTGAATGCTCAGTCGCGGATTTTATCAGAGCTGATAACAGGCAGGCTGAGCAGTGAAGAATGAAACAGAGAGCAGGGTAGGTGTTTTCTCTAATGTTCCCACTGATATATATGGTAAAATACAGGTGCTTCGTCTCTGGTTTACTTTAAGGGGTTACCACTCAGTCAGGCTTCATTCACACCTAAAATCGAAAACACAAACGCAAGCGTTTTGCATTTTTGTGCGCTTTTTTCCTCCCTCCCGGCGCTCCACTGTGCGCTGCGTTTCTCGTAAAAGCTTTTCCAGAGCGGTTTTGTAATTCACTCCTTGATGCAAGTCAGGAAGCGAACTCTTTGACCCGGAAAAGAATAAATATAATGTATGAATTCTAAAAACCCCAAACGCAATCGCCGCATAAAGCGGTTTTGTGAGCGTTTAACGCTCTTCCTATACCTTCTATTATAGCAAAACTGCCCCCAAAAATGGTACAGGCAGCGCTTTGCTGAACGCACAGCACACAAACCGCTCTGATATGAACCTTCTCAGAGATTCATTGAACGAGCGTTGTGTGGGAGATTTAAAAAATCGCCTGTGCTTGAAAAAAGTCGAAAACACCCTAGATGTCAATGAGCCCTCAGGGCCAGGAGGCTGAGGAGGTGCACCTGAATTGGAACAAAAAAGTAGATTTTTAATTACTGCAGCAGTGGAATGAAAAGCACTGGGCACCCAAGATGAATGCTTCAGATTGAATCCAACAGGTACAATACAGACAGATAAGGCAACATTGGGTAGTGACAAAAGGCCTAATGCTGGGAATACACAATTCATTTTTTAGCGGATTAGATGGTTAGATAGATAATTTCCGACATGTCCGATCTCACGTTCAATTCTTTCGCCGCTCGATTTCTGATAGAAGTGAATGGGAAAAGATAAGAAAAACAAGCGGAAAATAAGACAATCGATTGCAGAATCGAGTGGCAAAAACGATCGAGAGACGAAACGCACGGCAGAAACGAACCGTGTATTCCCAGCATTACATCCCTTTCACAGGCTATTACCTGCTTCTTCTGCGGATACAAGAGGAGGGGTAGTCTAAAACAAACATAACTAGAGGCACTGTGTATTAGGTTATATAGTAGGAGTGCAACTTGGCTTTAGGACAAAGTGGGAGTGGCCTTATGGTTGGTACACACGATGCAATTTTCTGACAGATTTAAGGTGGCCATACACTGGTCGATTTGCCATTAGATCGACCAGCTGACAGATCCCTATCTGATCGAATCTGATCAGAGAGGGATTGTATGGCTGCCTATACTGCAAACAGATTGTGAATCGGTTTCAGCCTGAAACTGATCACAATCTGTTGAGCTGCTCCTGCCGCCTGCCCCCCCCCCCGTATACGTTACGTAAAGCTGGCTCCGGGTCCTCTTCTCCGCGCTGCACCCCGCACCGCATCCCAGGAAATTCAAATAGAGCGCCCTCTATTTGAACTTCCTGGTCACTGGAGTGACACAGGTAGTTAATGTACGCTGGGATGGAAGCAGGAACAGAGCGGTGCAGCGCGGAGAAGATGCCCGGGAGCCAGCGTCAGGTAATGTATACCTGATCGGATCGGCCGCCGCTAGCGACGCACTCCCTACCCGAGGGCGATCGACGGTATTTTTCCGCATGACGCGATCGACGAACCGATCCGATTTCGGGAGGAAATCGGATCGGCGGGTGCGTTTAGCGCGAACGATTGGCAGCAGATTCGATCCTAGTGATCGAATCTGCTGTCGAAACGGCCGCAAATCGGGCCAGTGTATGGCCAGCTTTACTGTCAGATCACAATATGGGTGAAAGAGGCACCCTGGTGTGTATACAATTCTTTAAAAACAAATAAAAATGAAAGAAAGGGCGCTAGCTTATCTCAAATAACAAAATCTTTGTAACAACAAAATATTTTTTTTATTAATCACAGGAAACGCGTTTCAAGCGTCTAAGCCCGCTTCCTCAGGCCAATAACAGTGCCAGAGTTTTTCACCTCACTAGCATAAGGAGCCTCAAGAAACGACTATTTTCAACAGTTCCGATCGGATTTACAGTCAATTTTCTGAGCGATTTTTTTCCATAGAAGTGAACAGAAAATCGATTGGAAATCAGATCAGACATGTTGGAAATAGTGGATCTGACAGTAAATCTGTCAGAAAATTGCATCGTGTGTACCTAGCACAAGGTAGAGCGTTCGTTTGTTGGAACAAGTGAGTTTTGAGAGAGGTTACAGGTAACAAAAAAGGTAACGTTATTGTCGTGAGGAATTGTGCGAAAAGAATCGAATGATGGAGAACATTGATGTTCAACACCAGCCTGAGACCCTCTACTGTGTACCTACATCTGGGACTTGCAGAAGGGAGGAGAGGCAATTCTCATGGTGACAGCTGGGACAAGACAATGAAGAAAGCATCCGTTTAGGAACTTCAGGCTGATGGGCATAAATTACAGTGAAAGCACATCTGGTTTGGAAAGGGTTACCAGCTGTTTTTGTATGGCTTGATTACAGGTTGCTTAACCCTTTGCCCCATAGTGAAGTCTCCCACTCTAGCCTGTGTGTGCGCATGGGGTGTGCAGTGTGTTTGTGTGTGTGTGTGTGCAGTGTGTGCAGAGTGTGCGCTCTGCGTTCCTGCAGGAGAGATTACAGCTGTTCTTCCCTCATTTAAAATGCATTCCCAGGGCAGGAGACTCCCTGACCTCCCCCCTGCCTGAGTTTTCACCATCTGTCACAATAAATTAGGGTAATAGTTTTGTAGCTTTTATGTTTTATTGCACGAAAGCTAATAAAAAGACTGGAGGCTGAGCAATAGCCTAGGAAGGGCGGCCTGCTCACTACTGATCTCCAGGTCCCATTCTCCTTAAAGGCTCATACACACATAAAACTTCTACGCATGACCAACCCAACAAAATGACCGACGACATGACCAAGCGATTGCATGACTTATATTTTACGCGAACCAACCAACTGAACGACTAACTCATTTGCATAGTTCACAGGCAGGCAAACGACCGACTGCAGGATAAGGCCGTATTTAAAACAAGTACAAGTCGTTCAAACGACTTGTACACACGCGTCCAACTGCACGATGTCAACCCAACAGTCCTGTGAGTCGATCCACCTGTTGAAACAGGCAAACTGACTGTTATCAGTTGCTCATCTATTCGTTTGTCACATGTTCAACACGTCTAACTATCGCCCAACAGACCAAGTTTGGACGATAGTTGGGCGGAAAAGTTGCATGTGTGTACGAGCCTTTAGCAAAGGGAACAGTTGGATTGGCTGGCTCTTGGCTGTGGACAGCAGAAAAAGATAGAATTTAGGTAATCAACACAAAAAAACACAAAAGAACGCCAGCTTCACTTGCATGAAGACTCTAGATAAGATAGCGCCCCCAGTATAAACACAGATTCTCGATTTCACATATTCTTCTAAAGGTACATACACACGTCACATTTTTCCAAACGACCGGTCCTTTGGACATCAAATCGGGGGGGTGTACAAGCGGTCGTTAAGCTGATAACGCTGGTTTTGATCGATCCGCCAAGCGGATCCGTCAAAACAAGCGTTATCAGCTGAATGACCGTTTGTACACACGCCCAATTTGACGTCCAAACTACTAGGCGTTCAGAAGTACAAACGACCGGTCGTTAAGTCCGATGTGTGTACGCACCTTAAAAAGTGCTGAGAGAAGGTCAAGGACAGGAACACCTGACGTGAGAGGAGTATGGAGGTTGCCTTATCTATTTCCTTTTAAATGATGCAAATTGCCTGGCTGAGGCAGAGGCTTTGTAGGCACCAGCCTCTGGGCGCAGAGCCCTGAGGGTTCCCTATGCCCCCTTGTCCAGATCTCCTCAGCCATTTTGTAGCAAACCCTCCTGATGCCTCCCTCCACCAGTGCACATAATGAGAGCTGCCACCAGAGGGAGTCGTAAAGAGGAGCTACTGCAACCCTTCTGAAGAGATCCCGTCACTGAGAGGTGAATAACTTCTGCAGCATTTCTACAGCGCACCGCTCATGGCTCTGCATATCAGGGCAGGGCTACCTAATACGGGGGTACATCTGGCTGTCTAACCTGGGGAGGGGCTGCCTGATACTGGGGGTACATCTGGCTATCTAACCTGGGGAACGGGCTGCCTAATACTGGGGGCTGTCTTGTAGTACCCCACCAAAACATTTGCAATTTACAGAAAAATTACTTTTTTTTCCTCATTTGGGGCATATTCTGACAAGCACCCCCAACTTTTGCAGATATTTCAGTGACAATAGCAAAGTCAGGCGTTTTAAATTTAACTCAAAAATGTGGTGCATGCTGGAAAAATCTCGGTCAAAAGGGCTAAAATTGTTGCAGGGCGGTAACTGCATTTGATGTTTGAATCCCTGACAGTCCTAGCCTGCCCTGGCCAGTCCCATACCAGAGTGACCCCTCGCCTCCTCTCATGTCCAGCATATTTTTATAATTCCCACCACAAACACCTGTACCTCATGAGACCGCAGCATGTGCTGACATCACTACATGTGACGGGGTTACATGGTACAGGCACTCGGGTGGCAATTAAAAAAGTCAGACACAGGAGAGGCCAGGAGCTGCGCCGGCAGAAAGATGAGCCTTCAACACTTACCATGGTCATCCTGGCAGTGGCGTAGCTAAGGAGCTGAGGGCCCCGATGCAAGTTTTACTATGGGGCCCCCCCCAAGCACTCTATACATAACAATTGATACGGCGCACCAAAACCTGCCAATGGCAACTACAGTGTCAGAGGTGCAAAAAAGGGATGGGAAATAGCTTGTTAATGATTACCACTATTCAAAGTATAGAAGTGATTATTATGAGCACAGGACCAATACAGAGCTAATACTGTAGTTGAGGGAGGGCCCTTCGGGGCCCCTCTGGCCCAAGGGTCCCGATGCGGTCGCTACCTCTGCACCCCCTATTGCTACGCCCCTGCATCCTGGTGGGTACACATACACTTGGGGGAGACTGGTCAGTGGTCTATCGGTCATCAGGGAATTGAATGCCTCACCATGGGCCTCTGATCAGAGCGGGATCTATCTGATGGTCAATCTGGTGGTCATTATGTAGTGTATGGTCACCTTAAGAACTGTGAACAGGCAGTAAATGCCAGGTATGAAAAGTTATTTTAAACAGAAGAAAAAAAATTATCTCCTAGGAGAAAAAGTAATTGGATCGGGGCCTGTAGTTCAGCATACATCTCTTTCATACTAGTTTTTAATATGGAATTATGCGACCAAAATGTATTTCCGCCATGTTGCACGGTTGGTCTGGCTATTTTGTAGTAGTAACATCATGTGGTCTTCTTGTTCCATAGGTCATTTTCTTGGGAACAATACTGTGATTGACGTTCTGAGGCAAGGTGGATATGAAGTTGAACACACCCTAGCGGGGCAATCATTTGAGAGGTAAGAACATTGCAAATATTTAATAAAATATTATAAATCGATAATAAGTGTATTATTTTGCTTTAATGAAGTACCATGGTTTTGATCATGTTGGATAGTCTCTTCCCAGTTTACTACACATATCCAGCAATAATAATGGAAAAAATGCTCAATCAAATATTTTTTCCTTATAAATGTTCAAAGCCAGCATGAGATGACCACATATTCCCTAATGGGAATTTCTCTCCTCAACAAAACGTTGTTTTTCCACAAGTAGAAAATTCCTGAAGAATATGGAGAGTTATTTGTCTACATCTTTGTGAAAATTGTAACGTAGCACAGCCATACTATCCCAGGAAAAACACTGCAAATATAAGTAGATAAATACTTGCTCTACTTACATAATATACTGCATGTATAGTACTGTTCACATTTTGATTTTAGTGAATTTTTTATAGTAAATAAGGAGAAACCGGTTATAGGCATATTCCATCTTTACTGCCTCTGACTAAAGCCAATCCTGAGGTCATTTCCTTCATTACACTTTTTTTTCTCCTAAAACTGCACTGTCATATCTAGCTTGCTTTGTAACACTTGTGAGCAGATCATAGATAGTATTTCAGCAACTTCTGCAGAGGGGAGAGGTATATTTCTCTTTTCAGCCTTTTCAGCCTCATGTCATACTGAACTGCTCTCAGCCAGGAGATCACAAGCTTCCATCTCCTTGCCAATGTTCCAAATAGAGCCAAGCTGACTGAGATAAATAATCATTACAGCAGAAACATTTATGATTATATTGAAATGCTTGCAGTGCAGGGTCAGGTTGCAGGCTGCATAATAAACACAGAGCAGTGGGTAAATGGAATTTGATTTTATGGCTAACAACCTGACGTCTCTTTTTTTACCTTATTTTGTTTAACAATCCTCTTCAGCTTTAATGCCAGAGTTAAATCGCCGCATTCCTGCAACAGAGGAGTGATTTATTACCTAGAAAATGACCTGCAAAGTGCAGGTCGCAGATCATGCTGCCCTGGCTTGCAGGGCTTCTCTTCCTGGAGAGGCTGAGCTTTGAGCTGTACCTTTGCCTCTCTGCTGATCTCCGCCTCCTCCCCACCCCTCTCAGGCAAAGAAGATCGAGAGGGGCGGGGAGAGGCGGCGATCTGCAGAGATTGACTGTGGAGGAGGCAGAGCTACAGTGTAAAGCTCTGCCTCTTCGAGGAAGTGAAGCCCTGCGAGCCCGGGAGCTTTTCAGGGCTTTATCTCAAGTAATAAATCACTTCTCTGCCGCAGGGATGAGGCGTTTTAACTCTGGCATTAGAGCTGAAGAGGATTGTTAAACAAAAGAAGGTAAAAATAGAGACTACAGAGTCTCTTTAAAGGAGCCCATACACCTAACGATTTTCCCGCCGATATACAGCAGATTTGATCACTGTGATCAAATCTGCTGTGAAATCGTTACGTAAACGCAAACGATTGATTGCCGTCCAAAATCAATCGTATCCGTCCGTGCGACAGATTTTTCTCGATCGCCGGCGGGTCGGGAGTGTGTCGATATCGGCGTTCGAATGCCCGACGCAATACAGCGGCAATACATTACCTGATCCGGCCGCCACGTATCCCCACTGTCACCGCTGCTCCGTCTCCGCGCTGGGCTCCGAGTCCAGTAGGCTTCACTACTTCCTGTCCCGGCAGGAAGTTTAAACAGTAGAGCGCCCTCTACTAGAGGAGCTTGTTGTAGCACCAAGGGAACAGATCTGAAGCCGGGAAGGAGCCAGACACGTTGGGACCATGTGATCAGACTCTGTAGCTGCTCAATAGGGACCGCATAGAGCAGGGGTCTCAAACTCAATTTTCCTGGGGGCCGCAGGAGGCAAAGTTAGGATGAGGCTGGGCCGCATAAGGAATTTCACAATCGTGGTGCATCGCCGCCTCTGCCCGCCCCTCTCACTCTTCCTTCACAGAGAGGGACGGGGAGAGGCGGCGATCCGTGCGGCGATTGACGTCAGGAGGGGCAGAGCTGAAGCTGAAAGCTCTGCCCCTTCCAGGAAATGCCAACGGATTGCCCTCCGGCGATTTGGGGGCTCTGCAGCCCTCGTTTAGCATCGGGGATGTGGCGGATTACTTGGGAGCACTGAAGCAAACTATAAGGAAGCTTTTGCCGGCGAGGGCCACAAAATATTGTATCGAGGGCCGCAAATGGCCCGCGGGCCGCGAGTTTGAGACCCCTGGCATAGAGGGAGGTTATCTTTCTTAAGCTTTCCATACACTCAACTTTACCCATCTATTTATTGAACTAAAAGGTCTAATTGATTAAATGTGAACCAATTTAAAATTGTTCGGAAGTATCAATCAGACAGGACAAAAAAATTGTTTAGAAGGAAATACATATAGCAGTGTAACGATTGGTGTCAGCACACAGAGAGAATCTGATTATTGATGATCTGCAGAATCATCAATAATACAGATGTATACTGTATTATGGATGATCTGCAGAATCACCAATAATACAAGTATGACTAATCTCTGGACACCTAATGAAGTGTAAGTGTTTGGTGTAACTGTAGGCTATCTCCCGTGAGGCGGGAGGCACAGGCAGCTCGGCCAAGAACCACCTGAGGGGCAGGTGGCCCTCGGCTGTGCAGGGACTATCTCCTTGAGAGAGGGAATAGAGAGAACCTGGCAACCAGTGATACTTAGTGATCAGATAATAGACTGTACTGCAGCCAGGGGATTCCAGAGGAGTAGAGGCCACTGGCTGCTAGCAGGCCGGACTCTTTGAGAAGCAGGAGTCCTAATAGCTAACTGACACTTGGAATAGTGTCACAGCTAGTACAGATAGACTGAGCACTCAAGGGATGAGTGACAGCCTGGAGGGTCGGGTAGGCCAGGTCGGCAACACACGAGCAGATAAGGTACAGAGACAGAAGGCTGATTCGGTAACCGGGTACAGGCAGAGTTTGGCAACAGGTAGGCAGATACGCAGAGGTACCGAATCAGAAAGCAAGAGAGAGGTCGACAGAGCAAATAGTCATAACAGATATAAAGCACAGTCCTAGTCTGGGGTGTGAGGTCTTTGGTCTCGATACCCAGGAATTAGTCTAAAGAATAACTCAGCAATAACACAGTAATCCTAAGCTTGGGTGTGAGGTCCTTGGTCTCAACACCCCGGAACTGGTCTAAAGTATAACACAGTAATGACACAGTGATCCTAAGCTTGGGTGTGAGGTCCTTGATCTCAACACCCCGGAACTGGTCTAAAGTATAACACAGCAATGACACAGAAATCCTAAGCTTGGGTGTGAGGTCCTTGGTCACAACACCCCGGAACTGGTCTAAAGTATAACACAGCAGTAATCTGGCTAAGTGTGAATTCCCAGGTCCACCTGGTTCTAACACACTGTGGGATCTGACTGAGATCTGAGTGCCCACACGTAAGTATTCGCAACGGCAGACAATCAGAGACTGACCAGCAAGATCTATATATACTGCATCGCTCCTCCGAGTCCGCCCTGTGCCACTCAGCCAATCAGTAACCGAGCTGGGATCAGCTGATCGACCTGATCAGCTGATCCCTCTCCTACTGGCATAAAGGGCTTGCCTTCTAGCGCGCGCTTAGCTCTCCATCTGTGTGCACTAGAAGGCCCAGGCAAACCAGACGCATGCTGCTGTGCGGAAACCGCCGGTCTGAACGCGGAGACGGCCGCATCTCCGCAATCCATTACAGGCAGCCAGCATATCCCTCTCATTTCAGGTGTCCTTTAATGAGGCCTTTTAATTTTTTTCTCTAAGATCTGTAATACAAGTTCACGTTCTCATAAGATAAAGTTCATACTAGACTTGAAGTCTAGTATGAACTTTGAAGTGAATGCTTGAAGCATTCACTTCAAATAGAATCTGAAGCACTCCAGGAGACAGATATTATTTTCCATTGAAAGACTCCGAAATGCGAAAAGAATACAAATAACCACAGTCAATTTTCTACATTCCACAGCTGTATATTTTCTTCTTATGATTTAACAGAGGTTGGCCAACCTTCAGCCCAGAAAGTGGTCTCGAATGTCTGGCCAATGTTTCGGCTGACTTATTGAACTTGAATGATCTTCCCCAATATTGGATGGGCGGAAATCCAGTGGTTGAACTTGAGCTATTAAACAAGAAAGCTGTTGAATTTAGATGGGAGTGTCTGCTTTAGGTTTCAGAAATTGCTGTTGTATAAAGAAGATCTTACTGTTCGGATTCAAAAAAGATTCCAACATGTTTGGAAGGTGAAGACCAACAAAGAGAGGTTGAACCACATGGACAGAATACAATTCGTTGTGTGTTTCAACATTTTCAGCTAGACCAGGAATATAGATTTTTCTCTTTTATTCTTAGACATTTCCCACAGACTCTGTGGTCACTGGATGATCTATTTCTGCTGACAGCCACCATTGAGTAAAATATTCATTCATGTTCTGACCAAAGACAACAACATTCAAATTAGGGCCTTCTCATCTACAGCTTCTCGGAGGTCTGCCAGGTCCTGTCTAGACCCCAAGTACAATGTTCCTAGAAGTCAATATAAAAGACACCAAAAGCTCCCCATGAAATGCTCTGACCATAATTACAGATGCTGCGACCACAACAGCGTTCTATTAAGAAATAAAGGTTTTAAAGCTTACACAGAATAAACCGCGCGTAGATCAAATTAACTGATAATTTCGAGGCTTTCCAAGTGCAGGGAAGCAGTGCGTGGGAAATGCTGAGATGATGAATTGGAAAAGATGTTGGTTGACCTAAAGTTGTTGGGTCGGTGCTTTATGACTTTTTTCGGGAATTATGTCATGGATAATGGCTCAGAGGGTCTGCACTACGCGCACACAGGCTAATACGCGGTTTTCTAAACCTATGCTTAACAAAGGTACATAGTTTGCCTACATTTAGTTGTCGTTTGGAAGTTTGGTGCAGAATATTACTGATAATATTGGATATCAGTAATATCTCTACAAACTTTTGTCTCCTGTTCTTAAACTGACCCTCTTTTCAACTCCTAACACTCATCTTCCCATCTCTACTCCTGACACTAACCCCCCCCCCCCCCCCTCTGCATTCCTATTACTAACCACTAGCCTCTTCAGGCCTAACACCAGTGGCGTAGCTAAGAAGCCGTGGGCCCCAGTGCAAGTTTAGTATTGGGGGCCCCCCAAGCGTGCTATAGATAACAATCGATACAACAAACCAAAACCAATCAAGGACAACCAAAGTGTCAGAGGTGCAAGAAGGGGATGGGAAACAGTGTGTTAATGATCACTACTATTCAAATCAACTATAGAAGTGAATATTATCAGCACAGGACCAATAAAGAGCTAATACTGTGTTTGAGGGGTTGGCCCCTCTAGCCCAAGAGCCCCAATGCGGTCGCTACCTCTGCACCCCCTATTGCTACGCCACTGCCTAACACTAACTATCGTATACAATTGAATTTAAACCATTCTGAGTATAAACCGAGGTAGTTAATTTTCCCTTCAGACACCAATTGTATAAACCTAGGGTAGAAACCCAGGCCGCTACTTTTAACATCCTCAACCCTATATTGCATGTGGCATGTGCCAGATTTTGTATTTCCTGGCAGTTTCCCTCTCGTTTGCACACTGCAATGCATGTCTGGAGATGTAGTCTGTGGATGCAAATTATCTCTGTACTCTTATCCGTGGACTACATCTCCTTGCATGCATTGCAGCACGTCCATGTGAGAGACTCTGCCAGGAACTTCCAAATGTGGCACATGCGTCTGACACAAGGAGAAGATGGCACATACCGTAAAGCCCAGGGATCAGAGTAACAGCACCCTGTAGGTAGGTAGTAAGGTCCCTCAAAATACACCCCCCCCCCCCGCTTTCCTTTATTATGAACCTCCATAAAGTGTTACTTAAGTGAAGTTAAACTGATTAGATAAATAATCGTGTCATGGATTTTGCTGCCTGGGGAGGCAGAGCTTTGCGCTGTAGTTCTGCCTCTACTGGAGTCAATCTCTGTGGATCTCCGCACTCTCAGTGAAAGAAGAATGAGAGGGGCGGGGAGAGGCGGAGATCTGCAGAGACTCTAGTAGAGGCAGAGCTACAGCGCAAAGCTCTGCCTCTACCAGGAAGCGCTCCCCGATTTTTGCCCTGGGGATTTGAGGTGTATAAAGACCTAATTTTGCCACTGGAATTGACTTTTCACCACTGCTCATATTGCTTAACATAAATAGCAGGTAAAAAAAAGTATTTTAAATGGCTTCAGACTCTCTTTAAAGGGAACCAGAGACGAACGAACTGCAAAAATGAAAAAAAGATTTATACATAACTGGGGCTTCCTTCAGCCCCATCAGCATGGATTGCTCCCAAGCTGCCGTCCTCCACTGCCTCTATCGACACTACCGGGTCCCGTCACTTCCGCCGGACGCGGCCAGTTGTACGCATCCACAGTGACTCCCTCTGTCTCGCCGGCACCTGCGCAGTACGGAGAGAGCACACTGCGCTTGCCTCGACTGGCCCTGACTGGCTGAAGTGATGGGACCCGGTATCGGCGGACAGAGGCAGTTGAGGACGGCAGCTTGGGAGCGATCCATGCCGATGGGGCTGGAGGAAGCCCCAGGTATGTTTAAATCTATTATTGCAATCGTCTCTGGTTCTCTTTAAGGGAAGGTTCATTGTTTAACCTCTTAAGCCTTTTGGACATAGCTGTTATGTCCAAAAGGCTGCTGCCGGGCCCCCGCATGCTCCTGTGCCGCCGCTGTTAGCCCAGAGATCAATGAGTGGGAACTCAGTTCCCATTCATTGATCTAAGTCCCCCTATAAGGCTTGACAGGTTATGTCCCCAATCTGTCTCTATGCCCCAATCTATTACCGTCGCTCTGAGCCCGGCCCACTTCTTCACCTATAAAAAATCCCCCCGCGTGAACAGCACACGTTATTTGTCTCCTGACTACGGTTACCCCCAGGTCTTAATGTGCAAGGGAAACAGACTGGAGTAGAGAGGAATAACCTGTTAGAACCCTAATGAGGCTAGTAACCTAGTTCAATAGTTCATCAGTATCACACAGGGTTATTACCTTGGTTCAGGAGGATGAGGCCCTCAGCGTTGATTGTCAGTAATGACAGATGTATCAGGAACAGGCAATGTAGGTTCCAGGTATTAGGAGAGAGTTCATGCAAAGTCCACATGCAAGGTTATTCAAGAGGTAATAAATGTTCCAGGTAATATGTGAGGGAGTTCATACAAAGTCTGCATGCAAAGTTATTATAACTAGCAAGGATTAGTTCACGTATACTTAGCATCCAGTCCAGGTAGCATGCAAGAATATCCAGTAAACAGGCAATGGTCAGTCCAGGCTGCAGACAAGAGTAACCAGTAACAGGCAGAGGTTAGTCCAGGTGGCAGACAAGAGTATCCAGTAACAGGCAAAGGTCTGTCCAGGCAGCAGGCAAAAGTATCCAGTAAACAGGCAGAAGTCAGTCCAGGCAGCAGGCAAAAGTATCCAGTAAACAGGCAGAAGTCAGTCCAGGCAGCAGGCAAGGGTTTCCAGGAATCAAACCAGAGGTTAATAACAGCAGACAAGTATAGTCGAATACAAGCCAAGGGTCAAGATCCAGTAATCTAACAAGTGAGTGCGCACCCAGCGACTAGCCACAGCTATGCTTATCACGGGCGATGACTGGGAGCACTCTGCAGGTTTAAATATAACTTTTCATCCAATCAGTGGCCGGCCACACTCCGCACATCCAATCACACAGCGGTACACCTACTTAGGTGTCAGCTGTAACCTCAGCTGACACCACACTGTTAGCTGTTCGGAGTCTGCTGACTATTGTTTACATCTGCGGAGGGCATACTGCAAACGTGTCCTCCGCCTATCAGAAGGTGCGGCCTGTGTCTCAGCAGCAGCGTCACCAGCGGGGAACAAGCGCCGAGACCCGGAAGCAATGGATTCCGCCCGAATCTTGGCGGAAACTTCATCAGAAGCAGGCAGGTTCCTTATACCGCCTTAGAAAGAATGAGATGCCACAATCTTTCTAAGTGCTACGTCCCCTCTTCACTTCCTGTAGGCGTACATGTTACGCTTACAGGATGCGTAAAAAAAAAATGACTGAGACAATTTTGGGGCCAAATAGTAAAACTACATCTACATACATTTTTTCTTAATAACAGACACACAATGACATCTAAAATTAACGGTTTAACCCCCACACTGTCAAAAAAATACCCAAATAAAAATTACAAAAAAAAAAAAACATAGTTACCTAAGGGTCTAAATTTTTTTAACATGCATGTCAAGAGGGTATGTTACTATTATTTTTTAAATTACAAATAATGATGGACGCAAAACTGAAAAAAATGCACCTTTATTTCCAAATAAAATATTGGCGCCATACATTGGGATAGGGACATAATTTAAATGGTGTAATAACCTGCACAAATGGGCAAAATACGTGGGTTTTAATTATGGAGGCATGTATTATTTTAAAACTATAATGGCCGAAAACTGAGAAACAATGAATTTCTTCCATTTTTTCTCAATATTCCCATTAAAATGCATTTAGAAAAAAATAATTCTTAGCAAAATGTACCACCCAAAGAAAGCCTAATTGGTGTCGGAAAAAAACAAGATATAGATAATTTTGTTGTGATAAGCAGTGATAAAGTTATTGACAAATGAATGTTAGGTGAAACTTGCTCGGATGCATAAGGTGAGAAACGACTGAAGGCTGAAGTGGTTAAAAAAATGGAGCTCTGTTCCCTTTATGATCCTACTAGGTGTAATAGCCCCATTGGCCACAGCTTATTCTGTGCAGTAGGGAGTATGGCAAGAGGGTGGAAGGATGACGGTTCTGCTCATCTGGTTACAGTGATGATTCATGGCAAAGTTTTGTGTTGTAAAAATTTAAATTTGTCACAGCCTGTGACAGGAAAGCGTTAATGAGGTTTTTGTTTTTTCGTACTCTTTCTACACCTCACAACACGAAGCGCTGCCGCACCTTCAGACATTGCAGCGTACAGGAAGTTTCCCTTTTGTTTCCTGAGAATCCAACTTTTTATGCTTTCACTTGAAGCACTTTGTGGTAACATTTCACAGGCCCGTCGGGGCTCCTAAAGATTATGATACACTTTCTTTCACCCCTATAAAACTCATTTTATGGGCCTAAATAGGGACCTCCGTCTATAAAAGCAACAGAAGAGGCATTAGTGAGGAGCGAGGCTTCCCCCGGAGGCGCAGGACATGCTCATCACCCTCCGTGTCATACAAGGTAATACTAAGCCCCAACCTACTGCGGAAATACCTCACAGGCAAACCTCACAGTGCAGACACCCAACAAGGCAATACAAAAAAATAAAATGACGTGTTTCCAAAACTGTTCAAAATGAAGCTACTTTAGATACAAATTCAGTTTGGAAATGTTTTATTTCATTCTATTTTTTTATGTTTTCTCACTGGCTCCCTTCCTTTATCAGATGATACCAGCTCACCTGGCAATAGGTTGTGCTTAAAACAACTATAAATTAAGTTGCTTAAAGTGCTCACGAGATAAAACTTTAATCTGGGCTTCTTTTGGCCCCTAGAAGTCATTTGGGTTCCTCGCCGCAGCTCTGGTCCTCCCTGAAGTCCCGCTGGCCGTCTGTAAGGATCGCACGTGCAGGCTACTGCGCAGGTGCAGTACGCGCCCGTGGACGTGGGTGCTTACACTCGCAAGCGCAGAGGAACCGACCCATCAATGAGTGGCTTTCCTTTGCTGCTTTCCGAATGGCCGATGCCGTATGCACTTCCTGTATCAGTGTTTGCATAGTAGCATCATTTTCTGTTTAATGCTCCCCAGTTCCCTGCCACACTCATTTTCATAAAATAAAGATTCCGTAAGGAGTTTGGATATCGATTTTTCTCTCATCACTGTATCTTTTTCTACCCCATGCCTCAGTGTATATAACTTAAAAAGTTGCATCATTTAATTGGCCTGTTGGCAGATCAGCATCCATTCTGTCTTCCAGTTTTTCCTCTTCATGCCTCACTAAGAAAGTTGATTTCTCAAGTTGCATTTTAGGATTCAGAGTTTTGTTTTTTGGGGGAGGTGGGATTAGCACAAGGAAATTATATAGGCATATTCCATTTTTGCTGAGCCTAGCCAATATTTGTCACTATCTCTGAGGTAAATATGTGGGAGAGGGATTCCCTGTTCAGAACGCCCACCAGAGGTGTTTCTGCAGGTTTTCCAGAGCTGCCGTTGGGCAGCTCTCTCTCCCTGGCCACACCTCCTGCAGCTCCCCCACCTCCCTGTGCGCTGGGAGAGAGATCTCAATCTCTCTTTCCAGCGTTGAAAGTGAAAGTGGGCCAGTGCGGCCCACAGGAGTGTCGGTTTTGGCGGCTACCTGATCCGCTCAGCCTTCCGGATCAGGTAGCCTTTTTTTATTTTATGAGCCCACCTCGGGCTCTCTTTAACACAAACATTGGGTCTACGTAAAGGCTTATACACACATCCAAAATAATGCCCAACCAACTGCACAGCATGACCAACCATGCAACAAGTTGTTTACATGACAAGTACGTACACACACGCCAACCAACTAAATAACCAACTCACTTAAATACGATGGGCTTGATTCACTAAACTGTGATAACTCAAATATCATACCTTATCAAAGATATCACACCTTATCAAAGATATCACACCTTATCAAATATATCACACCTTATCAAAGTTAACACGCCTCATCAGACTAGCATAGCGAGCGCTACGAACCCACAGGGGCTCAGGGCAGGACCAGTGCCATTGCCAATTAGCAGGCATAAGTTTGTAGCGCTCGCTATGCTACTCTGATAATGCTTATTAACTTTGATAAGGTGTGATCTTTGATAAGGTGTAATATTTGAGTTATCACGGTTTAGTGAATCAAGCCCCTCGTGTGCAAGCTAAATGACAAACTGTACAACATGTCCACATTCAGAAACAACAAAGTTGTTCAAAAGACTTGTACATACGTGTCAACTTGCACGATAGTTGGGTAGGTTGATCCACTGGTTGGATCTTACAAACAACTTACCAGTTGGACGTCTTGTTGTTTGGCAGCTGTACACATGCCCAACTGTCTTCCAACAGACCAGGTTTAGAAAATAGTTGGGCAGATTGTTTGGAGGCAGGGCCGGGCCGAGGCATAGGCTGGAGAGGCTCCAGCCTCAGGGCGCAGTGTAGGAGGGGGCGCAGAATTCATTCAGCTGTCATTCCTAATTGTGTTTGAAACAGAAACAAATAAGAAAAGGGGATACATGGCAGTGACTGCAAGCCAGATAACTAGATATTAAGGTGTTGGGGAGGTTGTGGGCCCTGTGGCGCCTCTTAGTCTAATAGCAATCAGTGTGATGGCTGGGGTGGGAGGGATGGAGGGGCGCACTTTGGTGTCTCAGCCTTGGGTGCTGGAGGACCTTGTCCCAGCTCTGTTTGGAGGTGTGTACGAGCCTTTAAATTTATTGGGAATGTTTTGTTTTTTTACCTGGATTTGAGTTCTCCTTTAATAAGTGAATGAGTATAATGTTATCTTTTCAAGCCCACTCTCTATAAATAAATTTCTCTGACACCTACGCCTATCCGTGCATTCAAACACTCGTACTCGTTAGCGTTGCAAACGGACAAATTCTTGGACAAGTCCAACACATTGGTCACAGGTGCTTCCGGAACTGATGGTTTTCAGCCCGCCTGCCCCAGGCTAAATTAACAGCAGCTGGGCTACACGATGCACTCAAGTCATTGGAATCCGCCAGGGAAAAAAAGAAAAAAAATATCTTTCAAGACCAGCAGATAGCCGGGCTCCGAGATTTGCCGTGGAATGCTGCCGCTTGCCAAATGAAGCTGAAAAAAGCCAAACCATTTTGGGGTTTTTATTGCAGTAGTTAGATTCCTGTTTATTAGTTTATTTTACTAGGCCTGGAAGAGCAGACCGAAAAAAAAGAGAAATCTCAATAGTGTGCCAATGCATAGACTTTACATCTGACAGATCGTTAGTGTCTTATAGCTGGCACAAGGGGTAGCACACATGGCAAAGTATGCACGAGATGGACGTTCTGCTCAATTCGCTGACAAAGGTCTCTTTTCAAGTATTCCTGCAATGGAAGGGAACATTGTATATAGGTGTATTGCTGGAACATTTATGTCACTGTACGGGGTAGGAGTATTTTTTTTATTAATATAGCGCCTACATCTTCCATAGCTCTGGTTGTAGTGGGGTGGAGACATTAGGGAAAGAGAAACGGGGGTTAGCGGATGAGGCAGTAAGTCTCCATTGCTAGCTATGGCAAGTTTGTCTTAACAGATGTGTTTTGATAGTAGGTTTGAAGGTTTCCAGGCTTGGACGGAGCATGAGGGGACAAGCTATGGGAGATATAGCAGGATAGGGGGTGCCCTTGGTGATGAAATTATTATCAATATAATTATAAAGTATAAAAAACGGAGACATAATAAGGAATTTAGATTTTTTTATTATCAATTAGCACATCAGACAACGCGTTTTGTGGCTCAAACCGCTTCCTCAGGTCAATTAGGGTGCTAGGAAGGTTCAATGTAGTTCCTGGGCGCCGAGAAACTACATTGGACCTACCTAGCACTCTAATTGACCTGAGGAAGCGGTTTGAGCTGCGAAACGCGTTGTCTGATGTTCTAATTGATAATAAAAATCTAAATTCCTTATTAAGCGGATGTCTCCTTGATTAAGGTAGGCAAGACATTTTTTTATACTTTATAAATATATTGGTAATAATTACATCACCAAGGGCACCTCCTATCCTGCTACATCTCGTTTTACCACTCCATGTTGTGGGGTTTTCACTAAACCTGGGTGGAGTGAAGCCTTTTTAAAGGAGCAGCGACCAATCTCTGAAAGACAGAGTGGGGATGGGTTTTCCCCACATGCCTAGATGAGTGGTTGCCTCTTCAAGCAACCAACACTTGTGAGTATAATACAATATACTCTTACTTCAGCCTAATATCCATCAATAATACGCCAGAGAGAGCTCCCTGTGTCCTTGAGTTTTTTTCCCCTTATCTTCTACAGTTCCACAAGCTATGGGAGAAAGTTCCAAAGGAGAGGTGGCACTCCTGAGAAGTCCTGGATGCAGGAGTGAGTGGAGGTGACTAAGCTAAATGACAAGAGGGTCGGCTAGGGGGAGCAAAGGTTCCGAGTCAGATGGTATCTGGAGATTCATGAGGAAGAATTATGTAGAAAGTATTATTATATTTTTGTTACACTTTGTTGTGATAGTGAATATTTTTGTTTTCTCCAGTGCAGAAAACATCAGAGAACTCTCTTGATTTTCCCTGGCAGATTTGATCTCAGTGGTCAAATCTGTCAGAGATTGATGCCCCAACATGACAACCCAATCATAATTTCGATTGCTTTCTGACTGAAATCGATCTAAATTATCGATCCTACCAGACAGAAGATTTGCCTTTAAAGGGGTGGTGGCGCAGTGTTACAAATTTGCCTGGAAACCCTAGAGACAGTGATGGGCCCCCCAGGTCTCCCACCAAGCTAATAGTGCTCTCCCAGAACCCTTGCAGAGTACTTGTGGCAGCAACGCAAACTCCCCTGTTCGATGTCGCTCCCTCTTGGTTTTTTCGTCGTCACTCTTGCTGACACCCATTCTGAAGAACAGGCGTTGGCTAGGTGAAAATGCAAGGACCCAGAAGGGAGCACGCCGTCCAGACAGATAAGCTACTTTGCTGCTGCGAAATACTCTGCAGGGGCCCTGGAGGAGAAGTGTAAGCTTGGGAAAAGACCTGAGGTCCATCAGAAGGCTCTGGGTTCACCAAAAACAACTTAAAAAAAAAGAATGACCTAACAGGTAATAAAGAGTTAAAAATGAGTGTACCCGAGCCAAAGCTTGGGTACAAACTTAGATACTTACCTAAAGAGAGGGAAGCCTCAGGGTCCTATTGAGGCTTCCCTCAGTGCCCTGATGTCCCCCCTCACTGAGCGGGGCCCCTGGAAGATTGGCGACAAGCCATTGTCACCAATATATCAGGGCCGCACACATCCTCTTCCATCAGTAGCTGTGCATGCACAGTAACCCGGAGCTGCTGGTGTATGAGTGGCTTTGTGCTACTGCGCATGCTTGAAATGGCCGTGCTCGTACCAGGAGAGTAGTGCAGCCCCGATGTGGAGGGGGAGTAAGGTAGGACATTGGAGCACGGACCCAAGCCTCAATAGAATCCTGAGGCTTCCCTCTCTTTAGGTAAATATCTCTTTTTGAACCTGACTCGGGTTTCCTTCAATAGCATACTAGACAAATATTGATATAGAGGGGCTTGGTGAATTACTCCAGTTAAAAGCTTTTAAAGTTTTAAAAGCTCTATCCCATACGCCATATCAATCCCTGCGATGTACTGAGGAGGGCCAAAAGTCAGAAACAGGCCGTCTACATATGGGGTTGATGTGGCTGTGAAAAATGTAAAGCTATAGGCTTGCTATACACCAGCGGTTCTGGATGCTTGCCTGGCTTACAGGGGCGAAATGAGATCATTTGCATATTCAGTAGTGGTGCATTGTGGGTAACCACAAATGTTCACCTATAGCTGAATTATTGCAAGTTTCCTTCCGTTTTAAGAAGGCAAATTACACCAAGCATTGCTTTTTAGTAGGAGGGCTTTTCAGTCTCTTTTATCCCTTATACTTTCCTAGTGGTTTGGGTCACCCCGAGCTGCTTGGTTACTCTGTTAAACTTTATAAACATACCCTTAATATACAGTATCCTTAAGGATATACTTTTACCAAGTTCTCCCAACATTTTTGAATTCTAAGTCAAGAAGGAAAAACTTGATTGTAATGAAGAAGCAGAACTGATACTTTTTGATTAACATCTGCTGCAGTACAGATTTGATTGAGCACCTTTACCCCGTGGTGAGTGTAGGTGAGGAGTGATTGACAGGGTGGAGGGGGTGGAGCCACATTCTAATAAATATTGAGGCACCCCACCTATGGGCTGAAGTCCTCTGTAGGAGCGTGAATGTCTATAACGTTGAGCCCAGGCTGTGAGCCTGTGGATGAGAAACGTCTCGCTGTGCGTGCAGTGGCCGGGGGGCTGTGGTTCTGCTGGCAGAGGTTGGATCACATGCAGAGGTTTTATAGCTTTGGCAGACCGGCTCTTTCGAAAGAGAGATAGAGGAGAACTTTGGCTTTCTTCGCTGCTAAGGAGGTGTTTGGGGGGGGGGGGGGGGGTTGTAATTTTTTGTTCTACAACCAGAGCACTTAGAGAATTGCATGAATGTGAAACAGTATAATACTTGTATTCAGCCTCACACGTACATCATTATATCGCTCCAGTTCTCGGTGTGCTCATGTTTGTGACAGGTTTGCGTTAAAAATCTAATTAACATTATTTTACTATCATCACTAGTGTTGATGGTAATAGAGTATTTAATTTTCTTGAATTTTTGCAGTTTACAATTCTGATCACAATTACGATTTCGTGGGTACTCTTGATTTGGCAAAATTGATGCAAGTTACGCAAAATTAGATTTAAGGGCCCATTCACACTTGTGCATTTTCAGAGCGATTTCAGCATTGCTGAAAATCGCTAGCGGTTTGAAAAACTTGTGTACAATGAAAGTATATTGAAGTGTTCTCATCTAAGCGATTTGCTGAAACGCAGACTCGTAGCCTGCAGCATTTTCTGAGCGATTCTGCGGGCTAATATTGAACTAGAAATCGCAACACGCTAATCGCTGAAAAAACGCTGGAAAAACGCTTTCTATACAGTGAAAAATCGCTGGGAAATTACTAGGAAAAAACGCCAGAAAATCGCTCAGTGTTTGCGTTTAGCGATTTCTAGTGTGAATGGGGCCTAAGGATTCCAGGAAAGGACAAAGTTGTCCATATTTACACAAATGCTTTCAGGTCTATGGGCATGAGAAAAACACATTTTTTTGCCAAATACATGAGAAAGTTAAATGTTTGAGAAATAACTCATTGCAAAACCATGAATCAAATTAATTTCTCAATAGTTTGAATTTTCATATTATGATTTTCACACCGAAAATTGTGAGTGTGTGCTGCAAAATGACTAATATGCAAAATTCAAGCTCATCCCTATTTTTTATTATCATTTTCATTTTTATGTATGATATTTAAAGTGTTGTGTACTTAAAGAGATACCGTAACCAAGAATTGAACTTCATCCCAATCAGTAGCTGATACCCCCTTTCTCATGAGAAATCTTTTCCTTTTCTCAAACAGATCATCAGGGGGCTCTGTATGGCTGATATTGTGGTGAAACCCCTCCCACAGGAAACTGTGAGGACCATGGTCCTGGCAGTTTCCTGTCTGTGGCCCTTGTTGCATTGTGGGAAATAGCTGTTTACAGCTGTTTCCAACTGCCAAAAAATCAAGCAGCAGCTACTTCCAGTGACATCACCTGCCAGCAGCAAAAATTATTAGTATTATTATTATTATTTTTTATTTATATAGTGCCAACATCTTCTGTAGCGCTGTACATAGTACAAACAAATTATGGGGAACAAATATACATAAGAAATACAAGACACTGTACAGTCATGACATTGAATAGAATTAAAAATACAAATACTGTACATACATAGTTGATGTGTAGTTGGTACATGTACATATGTTAAAATTACAGCAGTATGAGAAACACAAGGAGGAGGTCCCTGCCCTTGCGAGCTTAAAATCTGTGATAAATTTCAGAATGTAAATCAGGGAGAGGAAAGATTTTACAATGGGCAAACACTGACTAAATCATTTATACGTAATTATTGTAAAAATGAAGCACTTTTTTTATTACATTATTTTCACTGGAGTTCCTCTTTAAAGCAATGTGTATAAAATAACTTCAGATGAGGCTTTAATCAGTAGTTCAGCGTAGTTCTGCTACTCATTTTGCTTCTGTTCTACAGTACAGTCTTATCTACAGCCAAAAATAAGTCATCTGTTGTCCTACAGGGTCCTTTTACATCGCAGAAATCAGCCATCATATAACCCTGCGCCCCAGTGCAGCGACACAGGTCATATGCATAGCGCCGCCCCCCAGCTAGTGACGTACTCACTGCTGGACAGGAAGTACTTCATTGGGATTCCTGTCGGTCCGTGCATGTGCATCCCCAGCGCATCACGCTTCCATCTTGCACACTGCCTGCGTCGCCCATTGACTTGCATAATCCGTACGGAAGGCACTGGTCATGCGGTAATGCGCTGCAGCCTTTGTATTGTGGCGATGAGGATAATTCAAGCACACCGGGTCGCATTGCGTGAACTGCAGCGGGGAAGCGGCACAGAAGAGTGACACGGGGCGACTCAGTGCGCATGGGGCCTAATGGTCGGTTCAGACAAGTTTCCAGCGGCGGGTTAAGCCGATGCTAAATACTTCTCTGCAAATGAGCAGAGAAGCTGTTGGCATTGGTTCCATCTCTTGGCAAACATGTAGTAATTTGGTCCCCGCAGGGGGACAGGGAAGCGCCACGGTTAGCTAATCATGGACACCGCATGTACGTCTGTCCACCCTGAGATGTTTAGGAAATCTTAGTCCATATCAAGAAATTAAAAACAAAACAAAAAAATCTAGGTTGACTTGGATTTAATGCAGTGGATTTGTGGATGTGACTGGAATTGAACAAATTCACCTTGCAGTGGTATAATATGAGCCTTAGGAGGATAGAAGACTTTTCAGATGTAGTATGTCTAGGGAAGCGCTGCCACCTACTCCTCCTTGCTATAAGGAAATGTAAGTTTACTTGTGGCTAGCTGCAGGCCGGGTCGAGGCAGAGGCGAGAGAGGCTCCAGCCTCAGGGCGCAGTGTAGGAGGGGGCGCACAGCTCACTCAGCTATCATTCCCCTATTGTTTTTGAAGCAAAGAGAAATAAGAAAAGGGAATATGTGGCAGTGACTGCAAGCCACATAACTAGAGATTAAGGTGTTGGGAGGGGATTGGGACCCTGGGGTTCCTCTTAGTCTAATAGCAATCAGTGTGTGACGGCTGGGGTGGGAGGGATGGAGGGGCGCACTTTAGTGTTTCAGCCTTGGGTGCTGGAGGACCTTGTCCCGGCTCTGTCTAGCTGCATCCATTTGCTATTTCAGTTTGCATTCCGTTTTAATCTGAGTCTAGGGTTTAGTGCATAGTTTGCATCTGTTTTGAATACAAGGTCTGTATTTAGCCTCTAGCGGGCTCTGCACGCCTCTGTTGGTAGTCATTTCAGGTGCAGCCTGATTAAGAGTGCTGCCAATTTCTCCCTGTTCAGGTAGAAGACTTTTGCCACGTAATAATTATCAATTTTTAAAGGATACCCGAAGTGACATGTGACATAATGAGATAGACGTGTATGTACAGTGCCTAGCACACAAATACCTATGCTGTGCTCATTTTTTTCTTTCTCTGTCTGAAAGTGTTAAATATCAGGTATGTAAGTGGCTGACTCAGTCCTGACTCAGACAGGAAGTGACTACAGTGTGACCCTGACTGATAAGAAATTCCAACTATAAAACACTTTCCTAGCAGAAAATGGCTTTTGAGAGCAAGAAAGAGATAAAAAAGGGGGATTTCTTATCAGTGAGGGTCACACTGTAGTCACTTCCTGTCTGAGTCAGGACTGAGTCAGCCACTTACATACTTGGTATTTAACTCTTTCAGGCAGAGAAAGAAAAAAAGAAACACAGCCTAGTTATTTGTGTGCTAGGCACTGTACATACACATGTCTATCTCATCATACCACATGTCACTGCAGATATCCTTTAACTCTATCCCTGCCAAAACTGCGGGACCAGTTATGATTTTCAGCCCAGGAGAACTTTTATGGCCTAATCTGGCTAAAAGTGTCTCAATGATTACAGCCAAGTCCACACCAGACAAAAGCCTCTTTCACATCTCACAGCTGGGCTGACCTCTCAGGGGCCCCATTCGCCAACGTAAAAGGTGTCAACATTTAAAACCACAGTCGTGATCCACTCCAGCGGTTTATACCTCCACCGTTAGGTATTTAAAAGGCTATAAAGAAGGAATTAAGCCCCAGTTAGTAAATTATCACATCACTCCTGCCAAGTCATGCTCATGATGTTCCTCATAACCGTTGACATGCCTCCAGAAGATTAATTACACATTGATTAGTGCATGTCCAGCATCTCAGAAGGTAATGCCTGACTGGGTGACAAATCAAAACCTCGAACCTCACACCTCCATCGTTCAGATGGCAAAACATGGAAAAAAATGCTTTGCTAACGCGTTGGCCACTCCCAGAACCTGCTGGGAAAGCTGAGGTGTTGACGGATAAATAAAGTTAGAAAAGATAACGAGAGAGAAAACGCGTAACATTTGCCCAGTACGGAGTACTGAGTTGTTTAGTCATAAAACCGGGAAAGAACTGAGAACTTTCGTGAGTGGACAAAGAACATGATGACTTCATGAAGAGACCGGGCCAAGGGATTATGGGTAAGCAGCAAAACTGCAAACTGATGCCCATTTTTATGATTTCAATGTGGAACTTTCTGTCCCTGGAACGGTTTCTAAGTTTTGATCTTTTCAAAGCTGACATTTAGTGCTTATCACCTCTTCAAGAATATTGCCCACTATTTTGGAATAATCTCTAGTCTGGAGACACGTTGCTTACGGGCATGTTTTCGTGCCCAAATCTTAAAGTGGAGTATATAACTGAAACATAATTCCCACAGTCCCTGGAGTAAAAGAATAGGTCTGTTTGCATTCTGACTAGGGATGATCAAAGAGATGCAAATTCTTCTGAGCTGATGCAAAGTTATGCAAATTTTATGCAAAAATATGCAGCTTGAGAATGGACCAATCAATTTAAACCCAGGTTTAAATTGATTGGTCCATGTTCAAGCTGCATATATTTGCATAAAAATTTGCATGTCTTTGATCATCCCTTATCCTGACAATAACTCAGTGAGATCAGCATTCAGCACCCATACAGACAGGGCCAGTTCTAGACTTTTTGCCACCTGAAGCAATACATTGTGAGGATGCCGGTTACCGGCATGGAGCACTCACATTTGTCCATAGGTGAGCATATAAGGCGCCAGAATTTTGCTAAATCATAATACATTTTAAAGAAAATCTGTAATGAAAAAAACCTCCCCTGGGGGTACTCACCTCGGGTGGGGGAAGCCTCCGGATCCTGTTGAGGCTTCCCCCGTCCTCCTCGGTCCCACAACAGCGGCGGAGAAAAAACTTCCCAGAGCGGCGGCGATGTAAATATTTACCTTTTGGTTCCAGCGCAGGCGCAGTATCTGCTCCTTCCCACGGAGATAGGCGAAAATAGCCGATTTCCGTCGGGCCGCTCTACTGCGCAGGCGCAAGTCTCCTGCGCCTGCGCAGTAGAGCTGACCGGACGGAGATCGGCTATTTTCGCCTATCTCCATCAGAAGAGCCGCAACAGCGCCCCCGCTGGAGCCAGGAAAGGTAAATATTGCACAGGCTGTCGAATTTGTCGCCTGTGCATTCCGTGGGCTGCAGCAAGATCGCCGTTGGACACAGGAGGAGGGGGGAAGCCTCGATAGGGTCCAGAGGCTTCCCCCTTTCCCCCAGGGGAACTTTTTATCAGTACAGGTTTTCTTTAAAAAGAATCGTACTGAATGTAACTTAAAGTGACAATTAAGCGGAAAAAAAAATATGACATAATGAATTGTACGTGTAGTACGGATAATTAATAGAACATAAGTATCAAAGAAAAGAGTCTCATATTTTTATTTTCAGTTACATAGTTTTTTTTATTTCATTGCATCATTCTCTAATATTTGCAGTTTATAAACTACACTCTGTATTTTAAACTATGGAACAGAGCAGAGCTAATGACCCTTTGAACTCCCCTACAGTAAAAGCTTATCTGAATCTGCCTCTCACTGTTTCTTTGATGTATAAGTGCTTCAGAAAAAAAGGACTGTTTCTGATCCAATTGGGTCGGAGAGCTCAGAGCAGCACTTTTGCATAGATAACAGATAAATAGATACGTTTATTAACTTTTCCTGTACTGGAAACAGTATGAGACTTATACTGTATCTTTGCTACTAATGTTCTCTTTCTTAGCTGTACTACACATACAAATCATTGGGCCTTATGCAATTCACTTTTTCTTCGAAGTTTTCTCCAAGTTGATATTTTCACACCTTATCAATAAAATACCTTTTAAGCCAACCGGTTAGCAAGAAATTACTTAGAATCATTTTGACAATACTTTATCACCTACTTTTGGTACTTATTCAATTGCAGATTGCCAAAAAGTTAGTTAAAACAGAAGATGACAAATTATCTCATAGGAGAAAATCTTGGAGATAAAGTGAATTGCATGAAGGCCACTGGGGGATACTCAAGGTAAAATACTTACCAGATCGCACTTCATTCAGGCAGGTGATCACTATTCCCCCTCAAAATTCTGGCTGTGGCAGGTATTTTTTTAATCTCAGGGTACCCCCATCGGCATTTGTATGGCCCACCCCCAGTTCAGCCGCCGCGGCCTAATTGGTGGCTGGGGGCAGGCCGCGGCAAATCAGGTGGAGGTTTCCCAAGGGCTTCTGCAGACTTCGGAAACATGATCGCGACTGCACTCCTGAGGAAGGAGCAGGGCTGATTCTTGGGTAGTTCAGGCAGGGCGACCGCCCTGGGCAAGCAGAAGAAAGGGGGCGCAGGCAGAAGGACATAACCGCTAGGGAGCTGGTGACACGCGGTGCAGCCAAATGAAAGAAGAAAGATTACCAGCACGATCACCTTCCTTGACTCCTCCTGGGCTGCCTGCGTCAGACGTCAAGTCATCATCACGTCACCACCGCATGATGACACCTGATGTCCTGTAGCGGTACTGCAGGCTGTCAGTGCCCATGGAGGAGTTGACTTTCCGGGCTCTATTTGCCTGTGTGTTTTCCTGGTCCCTGATTCCTCCTGGATGAGCGGCTGCTCAATAGTAAGTAGGCAGATCTACTTGTGACCTGTGGCTGTGTGACTGTTCCTATAGAGTAAGGGTTCGCCAGTCCAGGGGGGTGGGGGGAAGGGGGGTGTAATTTTTACACGCTCACCCTGGGTGCAATTTAGCCTAGAAACTGCTGTGGGAAGGGGAGGGGCGTTGTGTCACCTGTGTCCAAATTACATCACATCAGGTAAACAATTAACCCCTGAGACGGAGGCTGTGTCTTTTTTACTTCAAGTACTCTTTAATGAAACTCTTGTTCTGCTTCAGAACAGGGTCTCTTTGAACCGCCTTTACCCGCCGTACAATGGAGGCATTGTAGAAGTGCGTTTATTGGACGAGCGTCGCTTGGCTGCCGTTATCAAATACCAACCCCGGTAAAAAGCCGCGAAACAGAACAGAAATCATTGCTAAGCCACTGCAAACTGCATAAACTTTAATTACAAATCCCCCCGTTTTCATTGGTGTATAACTTGGCCCCGGCGATGGCTCAGAATTAAATTTGGCACAATTGTCTCCGCTTTAAGCCAGAGGAAATTTTCTTAATTAAAGAAAAACCTCTTTGCCTTATTTTTTTTTCTTTCCCCTGTAAGGTTTACAGTATAAAATGTTTATTTTAGTTTCAGGGTATCTGGTAATAGCGGAGGAAAGAGACTCTCTGACCCGCTCCTTGTACTCCTAAAAAAGTCATTCCAGCCTTTGTTTTATGTATACTTTTATGTGCTTTTCTTGTGCTGTAGCGGTGAGGTCATGACAAGCGGAGGAGGTGGAGCAGAAAGAGAGGTACCGCTATTGACTGCTCTGGTACTGGGCGATCGAAGTCAGGGATTCCTGTCAGAGTTTCCACAAGGCCTCTGATCCTAGCTGTTTGATAATTGTTAATGGAAAATGAGAACGGTTTTGTCTTTATTGAAGTGAACTTGCAGCTAAGTGAATACATAGAAAAGTGTATAATCAGTGTTTAGTATTATTTAGTGTCCATATAGCACTGACGCGTACATATAAAAGGGGCTTCCAGTAAAAAGGGTCCTGGAGATAGCCACTGGTAGAATATCGGTAAGAATATGGCGAAGGGGCACTGCTTTTACCTGGGTACCTCTAGCGCCCTTTTTACCTTCTTTGAGCATGCTGACATCTCATCACTAGCTATGCTGTGAGCAGAGAAGCTCGCAATTTTTTTTTTTTTTTTCCCCTTTTGGGGCTAATTGGACCATGCCTTGTAAGGGTTTTTCGCCTTCCTCTGGATCAACAGGGATATGTGAGGGTGCAGACTAGTGTTATACCTTATTTTCTGGTTGGACTCTATGGACATATGTCTTTTTTCAACCCAAATAACTATGTAACAATGTAATCCTTACCATATTTCTATTGTAGTCTAGAGCCTTTATAGGAAAAAATGAGGCGTCAATCAGAATAAAATTTATTAAAGTAGTAAAAACAAGGGGGAGTAGAACGTACCTTCCCATAGAAGAGTCAGCAAAATACTGTCATCAAAATTGTTTTATTGTGTACTCCAAAAATTGATCACATTTTTCCACCCTGAAACACTTCACTAGCTATTTCTGTTAAGCAGGCATGCAGTAAATTGACCCATGGTCTATAACATGGAATAAACGGCTGTTTTCAGCCATCCTTAAAGGATACCCGAACTGACATGTGACATGATGAGATAGACATGTGTATGTGCCTAGCACACAAATAACTATTCTGTGTTCCTTTTTTTCTTTCTCCGCCTGAAAGAGGTAAATATCAGGTATGCAAGTTGCTGACTCAGTCCTGACTCAGACAGGAAGTGACTACAGTGTGACCCTCACTGATAAGAAATTCCAACTATAAAACATTTTCCTAGCAGAAAATGGCTTCTGAGAGCAAGAAAGAGTTAAAAAAGGGGAATTTCTTATCAGTGAGGGTCACACGGTAGTCACTTCCTGTCTGAGTCAGGACTGAGTCAGCCACTTACATACCTGATATTTAACTTTTTCAGGGAGAGAAAGAAAAAAAGGAACACAGTATAGTTATTTGTGTGCTAGGCACTGTACATACCCATGTCTATCTCTTCATGTCACATGTCACTTCGGGTATCCTTTAAAGCCTGGAAGAGGAAAAAAAATTATTGAATTACATCCATGATGGGTTAGACTTCCTAATTCTGTGTCTCCTCATGCTGCCTTTTGTCTTGTGTTATCTCCAGGTTCCCTCCCATTCCCCATTACCTTTCTCCCCACAGCCTCCCAGAAGTCACCCCAAGGGGTGACAACTATTCTGAATTGTGCAAGTGCTGAACCACACATTCACAGTGCAAGAGGGCTTTTGGGCCTTTTTTAGCCCCTTACACAAACCTAGGAGTTCTGGTTGACCATGAGCTTGCTGGGTAATATGTAACTCTGAGTGTTTCAAGTCCTATCCCATAGAGCCACATTAATCCATGCCAGGCACTGATGAGGACTAACCAATCCGAAAACATCTGTATGCATGTTGGATTAGTGTGGCTCTGTAATATTAACAAGCTGACACATCATTGCATTCCAGCAGTTCTGGAGGTGTGGCTAGCTTTCAGGGACATTAAAGGGATGATTTGCATATTCAGCAGTGATGCATTGTGGGACAACTCAGAGCTCACTCCAACCTGAATAATCGCAAATACCTCCTGTCTGACATGTGCAGTGAAAGAATGAGTGCTTCCGTGTGCTGTGCGCATGTGGTTCAGAACGCACGCTCATGCACACTTCTGAGTTACTCGTCACCCCTGGGGGGAACTTCTGGAAGGCTATTCAACAGATGGAGTTACTGGAGTATTTAGAGGACCAGGAACAGGGAGCAGGATGATAAGCCTCACAATTAGGTAATTTAGCCACCATTGGTTATGCCTGCTTCTGACAAGTAAAATTGTAAGAAATGGGAAAAATGCATTTGTTATAAATGCATTCAAATAACAGGTAAATATTTGGGGATACTTTTATATAATAAAATTGACTAGTTGCTGTGGCGTGTGTATATATATACAGTATATATAGATGATAGACAGACATATAGATAAATAGATATGCCGGGCTGAGGCAGAGGCGAGAGAGGCTCCAGCCTCAGGGCGCACTGTAGGAGGGGGCACAGGGCGGGGCCGAGGCAGAGGTGAGAGAGGCTCCAGCCTCAGGGCGCAGTGTAGGAGGGGGCACAGGGCAGGGCCGAGGCAGAGGCGAGAAAGGCTCCAGCCTCAGGGCGCACTGTAGGAGGGGGCACAGGGCGGGGCCGAGGCAGAGGTGAGAGAGGATCCAGCCTCAGGGCGCAGTGTAGGAGGGGCACAGGGCTGGGCCGAGTCAGAGGCAAGAGAGGCTCCAGCCTCAGGGCGCAGTGTAGGAGGGGGCACAGGGCGGGGCCGAGGCAGAGGCGAGAGAGGCTCCAGCCTCAGGGCGCAGTGTAGGAGGGGGCGCAGGGCAGAGCCAAGGCAGAGGCGAGAGAGGCTCCAGCCTCAGGGCGCAGTGTAAGAGGGCGTGTAAAACTCACTCAGCTATCATTCCCCAATTGTGTTTGAAGCAGAGAGAAATAAGAAAAGGGGATACATGGCAGTGACTGCAAGCCAGATAACTAGAGATTAAGGTGTTGTGGGCCCTGGGGCCGAGCGCTTGAATTACAGCAGGAGATTTGGGCGCAGCCGGCGCCACCATAGGCCAAAATTGGAATTACGGCTATAGCGGCGCACAGTCAGTTACTTCGGTGCCATCAGTAGACAAAACTGAAGTTGCTTTTAAAACACTGTAAGGCCCAGTGCACACCGAGCGGGTTTTGGAGCGATCCGCCGGCCGCATTCGCCTGGAAAAATGCTTGGCTAATGTATTGCAATGGGATGGTGCACACCGGCGGTTTGAGGTTTTTGCCAAGCCGCAAACGCGCCTCCTGCTGCGCGTTTGCGGTTTGCTAAAAAACCTCAAACCGCCGGTGTGCACCACACATTGAAATACAATAGCCAAGCGTTTTCACTGGCTGATGCGGCTGGTGGATCGCATACAAAATCCGCTTGGTGTGCACCCGGCCAAATATCTGCTCTCTGCTCCCAAAACCGCTAGCGTTTTGACGATCTGCTAGCGGTTTTGGTGTGCACTGGGCCTATATCAGCTTCCATATAGCTTCCAGCTTCCAATAGCTGAAAGCTGAATTACATTATTCCCCACTATCCACGTGGACCTAGAGGGGGAATAGTAATTAACACCACCGGGGCTTATGCAGCAGCAGGATCAGCCATACCGGTTGTATCCTGCGCCCTAGTCTCCCGCGCCGATTCATATGTATGCCCTGGGGTGCCTCTTAGTGTAATAGCAATCAGTGTGTGACGGCTGGGGTGTATGGAGGGGAGCACTTTGGTGTCTCAGCCTTGGGTGCTGGAGGACCTTGTCCCAGCTCTGTATACAGGGCAAGCTGTCATGGAAACTTTTTAAATTCATAAGTAAAGCCTTGATAGCAACCATAAAATATAAAATATTAAACCAATTAAATCAATCCCATAAAAGGAAAAACAATAACACTAAATAAATACCATAATATTAAACATAGAGATGATTTTAGGAAGGATCCTGATCAGTTATCATCTGTATATTTAACACTAGGATGTTTATTTAGTGTCATTGTATTTCATGTTATGAAATCAATTTAATGGTGCTAATCTTTTATGACTGCTATTTAGGCTTTACTTAGGAATCCTTTTTATATCCATTAGAGGGTTGGGTTATTATTTAGTATTTATATAGCGCTGACATCTTCCGCAGCGCTGTACAGAGTATATTGTCTTGTCACTAACTGTCCCTCTGAGGTGCTCACAATCTAATCCCTACCATAGTCCTATGTCTATGTATGTATCGTGTAGTGCAGTGCATGTATCGTAGTCTAGGGCCAATTTTAGGGGGAAGCCAATTAACTTATCTGTATGTTTTTGGGAGGAAACCGGAGTACCCGGAGGAAACCCACATCTCCTTGCAGATGTTGATCTGGCTGGGATTTGAACTGGGGACCCAGCGTTGCAAGGCAAGAGCACTAACCACTACACCACCGTGTTGCCCTTATTCTGACATAGTGCTCCTCCCGCCACATCCTCGCTACAGACTGTCTCCTGGACGTGAATCGGGGGGAGGCCCTAGAGCTGCACAGCCACACTCGCGCCTATGCGGCAAGCTCTGTTGGCCACGTTACTGGAGGAATGAGAGCCCGGCCCGGGTGGTGGGTTGAGAGCCGACCAGGGGGCCAGTCGCAGAGCGGGGACCCGGCGGAATTAAACGATGGGCGCAGATGGCATCCTCCGTAGATTCAAAATAGACACAGGTACTAAACTTTTT
Source organism: Hyperolius riggenbachi (assembly GCF_040937935.1). Taxonomy (NCBI): domain Eukaryota; kingdom Metazoa; phylum Chordata; class Amphibia; order Anura; family Hyperoliidae; genus Hyperolius; species Hyperolius riggenbachi. Next base: position 25,937,833 of record NC_090651.1, on the reverse strand, counting down.
TTTTTTACACCATTCAGCTCGTTAGTCCTTTAAGTAGCTAGGAGGTTGCCCCCAAGTATTAGGTAGCTCTGACTGAAGGGCGATCTGGTCAATGGAGCGCTGCGACCCGGGTGTGTAATGTCTCATTTACACTCTCATCAGAACTCTGCATAGGGAAAGAGGGGGGGGGATGAGACGCCTTTCCATCATCTGGCGCCTGTAGGCACGTGCCTAGAGTGCCTTATGGTAAATCCGGCCTTGGAAGCAATGCCTTATGATAAATCCAGCCCTGGAAGCAAGCAAGTCATCAGTTCCCGCGGCATTCCAAACCTCCTAAGTTGTCTCAGTAAGAACATGCTTTGCTGCGCTTTCTTTTGAGTTTTGGTGGTGGAAAGCTGGATATTCCAACTCGTCTCCACCATTCAAATAAAAACCTCATTTTTTGGTGTCTCATCACTCTTGGAGAGATCTCTCCACTTCCTGTGTGAGCAGGAATAATAATACAAAAGAGTTTCTGAGCCCATTACCCATCTACAGTATTTTTTTTTTGTTCCTAACTTGCAGTTCAGTTTTCAAACGCAGCTGAAATGCCTTTTTATAGAGTCCTACCGGACATATTTGATGTGGAACGAGGCAGAATGAGTGAAAACAAACACATGCTTTGCAGTATGCGGCGCTGGCTGTAAACAATCTCCAGTAGTTTCGGGAAAGGCATTTCTTTCCTAACTTCTCTGAAAAGAATACGAGTTGTGCAGTCAGATTAAATCTGCTATTTATTTTACTCTGCCTGTTTCCAAGGGGGAAAAAGTTCAACAGGATGTATAGATTTGTACACATTTTTAAATATGGCTTCTGAGGTGCACAAAAGCGTCTATAGTGCAAAAACTGGCACAGTGGAGCGGAGTACGGAAGACCGAAAACCAGCTTCAGGTAAAAATTAAACCTAACCCGTCATTGCCTTAACAGTGGTGGCCAAGTAGAACATGAAAAACGACATAGATAATAGGATAACAGAGGCGCCAACAGGATAAAAAAACACTAAAAGAACTTAAAAACCCATCTTGGTAATAGAGGAGGCAGTGGTGGACTCACCTCCTCCAAGCAGAACACACGACTGTGGATTTTCAGTCAAAACAATTTTATTGAGGCGCTCAGTGTTGATGATTCTGGCAGATGCTGTTTACTCCTATCTGTTGTTGCCTGATGAAGCGGGTTTGTATCCCGTGAAACGCATTGCACTTTATTTAGAGTATCCAATAAAATTGTTTTGACTAAAAATCCACAGTCGTGTGTTCTGCTTGGAGGGGGTGAGTCCACCACTGCCTCCTCTATTACCAAGATGGTTCTTTTAGTGTTTTTTTATCCTGTTGGCTCCTCTGTTATCCTATTATCTACATCAAGTCCACCCTTGCTGGAGGGTTGTACCCTTCCTTCTTCTACTACAGAGAGCCACTTTTTAATCCTGAGTAGGGTCAGGACAATCTCCCCACCTGCTTTGACAGTGGTTGCCTACTTGGTAACCCTGGTTTGTGAGTATTAAATTAATATTATTACTCTTCCAATTATACATTACCAGTACATACTACAGTTTATTGGGCTCTTGGTGTTCTCTCTTTTTCTCATGAAAAACGACATAGTTGGAGGCCACTCCCATTGAGCACCTCATGTTGAAACCTTCAGCAGTTACACATATGTAGGCCTCTGAAGTTAAAAGGTGCCAGCACACCGGATAATCCGTAAGCAGCTTCAATAGATTTAACTTGTTTGAGATAAGTGCATTGCTTTTAACCTCAGTCCGCAGAACTCGCTGTGCTGTAAATTCTTGGAATGCTTTGATGTCTCTCTACTAGCAGAAAATATAGAAACCGAAATCCGAAGTCCTGTTATTGTCTCACACTGCCCCCTAGTGACAAGTGGTCATAAATACACATTACAGCAGTACTAATTAGAAGCAAGGAAATGTAACAAATACATTTAAAAAAGTGCTAAGATAAATTGGCCTGGAACACTTGCAAGCTTCTAAATAAATTGGCTGCTAAATGGTTACATTTATTTAGAGGCGTGCAAGTGCTCCAGGCCAATTAATTTTAGCACATTTTTTATTTCTTTATTTGTTACATTTTCTTGCTTCTGATTAGTACAGCTGTATTGTGTATTTATGGCCACCTGACATCTTATACGTGAAACTGAAAGAGGTGAAAACTGGCTCCTCCTTCCTCTTTTTAACATCTATCTTTTATTGAATAATACAATATACAGAGATAAAACTCCCACCATTTTAATATAATATAATACAATGTATAACAATTACATTTGTAAAGTGCTTTTGTCCTGTAGGACTGAAAGCGTATAGATATGTCTCAGACCAATGCAGTATTCTGGACTGTTACAGAGGAAATAGTCAGGTGTTTATAAACGCCAGAATAAACAGGTAGGTTTTCAGTTTGGAATTAAATGCTTCCAGGGATGGAGATGAGTGACTCCTGATTGATCTTGGCAGGGAGTTCCAAAGTGTAGGGCCAGCATGACAGAAGGCTCTGGCTCCAAAAGTTTTGAGGTGCACTCTGGGGGTGACCAAGTTATTAGATGCATTTGTTCTAAGATTGTGGGGGATGTGATGCAGTTGCAACAAGTCCTTAAAAAGGAACTCCAGCCTAAACAAACATACTGTCATTAAGTTACATTATTTATGTTAATTAAAATAGATGGGTAATATAATCTCTTACCCACCTTGTTTTATTTTTTTCAACAAAAGTGTAGCGATCGGTGTCAACACACAGAGAGAATCTGATTATTGGTGATCTGCAGTATCACCAAGAATACAGATATACAGTATACCTGATTATTGATGATCTGCAGAATCACCAATAATACAAGTATAACTAACCTCTGGGCACCTGACAATGTGTAAGAGTTTGGTGTGACAGTATATGAGCCAGTGATTCCTTGACTGCTGGGAATCAGACTCTACTGCAGTCAAAGGACACCTAAGAGATGGAGTCCCTGACTGGAGTGCAGAGAGGTCCCTTTAAGAGACAGGGAGTCTCTGTAGACAGTAAGAGAGGTCGGCCAGGCCGGGTCGGCAACACACGAGCAGATAAGGTACAGAGACAGAAGACTGATACAGTAACCAGGGACAGGCAGGGTTGGCAACCAGTAATCAGATGTGCGTAAGTACCGAATCAGAGAGCAGAAGGAGGGTCAGGAAAGCAATAGGTCATAACAGATATCAAGCATAGGCCTAGTCTAGAGTGTGAGGTCCGAGTTCTCAACACCCAGGAACTGGTCTAAAGTATAAAACAAGAATAAAACAGTATCCCTAGTCTCGGGTGTGAGGTCCGTGGTCTCAACACCCTGGAACTAGTCTGGAGTATAACACAATAATAACACAGTATCCCCAGTCTTGGGTGTGAGGTCCGTGGTCTCAACACCCTGGAACTAGTCTGGCATATAACACAATAATAACACAGTATCCCTAGTCTTGGGTGTGAGGTCCATGGTCTCAACACCCTGGAACTAGTCTGGAGTATAACACAATAATAACACAGTAATCTGGCTAAGTGTGGATTCCCACGTCCTCCTGGTTCAACCACACTGAAGGATCTGACTATGGTCTGAGTGCTAACACGTAAGCATTCGCAACGGCAGACGACCGGCAACTGACAGGGGAGAAGTATATAAAGCAGAGCGCTCCTCAGCGCCGCCCAGTCCCATCCAGCCAATCACCTGCTGCGCTGGGATCAGCTGATCCCTCTCCTATTGGCATAAAGGGCATGAATGTTAGCGCGCGCGTAGCTCTCCATCTGTGTGCACTACTAGGCTCAGACAAATCAGGCGCACGCTGCTGCTGCGGAGAAACCGCCAGTCTGAACGCGGCCTCAGCCGCCTCGCTGTCAGACCGCGCGGCGGTGTCTCTGCCATCCATTACAAAAAGGTTTATTGAGCAGAAGTAAACCATGAAGATACAAACATTGCAAAATTGTCGAGCAGTAAAAAACAAAAACACAAAAAACAAGATAAGTCACAATATTAAGCGTACAGGATCCTGTTCAGACAACACACCTGTTATAACAGTCTAAAGTTGCAAGTATACTAAAGCGTAAAGTTCAGATCAGAAGCACCACTATGGGGAGAGAAAACGTGCCCACCAAGGGGACCAGATCTCGTCAAAATGATCATCCTGTCCCAGTAACGAAGAGGTAATTTTCTCCATCCAATAAAACCCACCCTGTTTTAAAAGAACAGGCAAAGGTTTGTGATTTCATAAGGGCAGCCATCTTTTTGGTTGAAAGAAGGTGACAGGGAGCATGAGACACAGTTCCAAATGTCCTGTGTCCTGATCACCCCTCCCAGTTGCTAGGCAATGTGAATAACAATATAGGAAATACCATCATGCTTTGCACAGCATCAGGGGGAACAAGCCCGGGCAGTTTTCTTTGATGGGGCGGAGCTTAGCTAAAAATGCAGCTAAAAACGAGACTTCTATAAGAAAAACAAAGTTCTGATGCTGTGAAACTGTTAAAGAAACGCCAAGTCTTTTCAGTTCTGCTCAGTAGATTTTTAGTCTGGAGGTTCACTTTAAGGTATCCAGGGCCCAGATTGTGTAAGGATGTGAATGTCAATAAGCCAATCTTAAACAGAATTCTCCATTTTATCGGTAGCCGGTGCAGTGAGCGAAGAATCGGTGTTATGTGGCAATGGTGGGGTTGGCTAGATAACAGCCTTGCGGCGACATTCTGCACTAATTGCAGGCGGTGCAGGTCTTTGTTTGGAAGGCCTGTATAGGGAACATTGCAGTAGATCAGCCGTGATGTGATGAAGGCATCAGACTAGACATTCAGCAGTGACAGCCTAACCTTCATCTCTACATCTGGATCCCGATCTGTAGGGAAATAGGGCTGCCAGTCACTAGTCTGATCAGCCAGGTTCCACCAGGCACCGTCACAGGTTTGCAATGCAGAACACAAATCACCAGCTGTGCAGTCCAGGAGACGGTGCTCAAGCCGGAGCAAGTTAGTTCCACTAGTCACCAGCATCTTGCTCTGATAATCGGATTACCCACCATATGTGTTCACATGCTGGAGGAGGCGTGTGGCCTGACATCCTGGGTCCTGGGGCTCACTTGTACCACTCATGTCTGGAATTTGTGGTAAATACTGTAATTATAGCATGTTAGCATACTCCATTGTTGTCAACATGGTAGCAGCAGTAAAGTATCGGGGTCGGAGACAGTTCTAGACTATTTGCTGCCTGAGGCAAATATGTGAGGATGCAAAAACTCCCCCCACCCCACACACACAAACGCCCCCCCGATTTGGAATTAACACACAGCACCTGACAATTTGCACCACATGTTATAGCTGTGGTGCAACCCAAAAAAAAACACCCTTAGTATGGATAGGTAGGTAGCCAGGTACAGGTGCCCCCTGTATAGGTCAGCCAGGCGTAGTTGCCCCCAGTATAAGTAGTCAGTATGGTTTCCCCCAGTATAGGTTACCCAGGTAGGTGCCCCCAGTAGGTAGTCAGTATAGTTGCCCCCTGTATAGGTAGCCAGTATAGTTACACCCTCTATATAGCTAGCTACTATAGTTGCCCCCAGTATCCAGTATAGTTGACCCCAGTATAGTTGCCCCCAGTTAGGTTAGCCAGATAGTTGCCCTCAATACTCAATATAGCTAGCCAGTGTAGTTTCCCTCAGGCCCAGTATAGGTAGCAGGTATAGTTGCCCCCAGTTGCCCAGTATAGGTAGCCCCCAGTTAGTTGTCCCCAGTATAGGTTAGCCGGTATAGGTAGCCAGCCTGCTCCCTCCTCCCTCCCTGCGGCCACCACTTGTCTTATCTTCTCAGCGGCCACCTCCTCTGTGACAGTCTCTGGTCCCCTTGCTAGCCGCTACACTACACAAGAGATCAGCGCGCCGCTGTGACAGGAGAGCGGCTAGCAGCACTTGCGGCAGAACAAGTGGTTTTCACATGAATGCGGGCAAAGAGGGCATCCGGGGGCCCCAAAGACAGGGGATTCCCCGGGGCCATCTTATTGGGGTTACTGTTTGCCAAAAAAATCTTGTTTCAAAAGCCAATTTTTGCTTCCCTAGCCATTATGCTAACGCCGTGTTTGTGGAAAATTCTTGTTTCCGAAGCCAATTTTCGCATCAGCAGAACTATTCACCAGTAGAAAGTGCCTTCGCAACACGAAAATTAGAACAGGAAATTTGGTATTTGCCTGCGGAACGCCGAATTTTGACAAAATCGGAATTTGGCTGTTCCCATTATCCCTACAAAACAGTGCAAAAACGCAACAAAACAATGAAAAAACACAAAAGTATTATAGAATGTTTCATTTATTTATTCATTATCATCATCATCATCATGATGCATTTTATACTCTGCATCATCTGATGATTTTTACTTCCTTTTCCTTTCCGCTGACTGAGCCGGTTCTCTCATGAAGCAGGTTGAAACATTTGCATCAGGCGCAGAGATTACAGGGGCAGGATTTTTGTACTGTGTGTTTACACTAACAGCATGCAGCCAGAGTAGGAGGAGAGCGAGAGGAGAGGGAGTGAGATGATTAGGTCATCATTAGAAAAAGGCAGCTTGTTGTGCTGTGTGAGGAGTCTGACAGTGAGTGAGGAGGAGGGAGAGGCAGGAGAGTATCATTGGGGGGAAAACCGCTTGTTGTGCTGTGTGAGGAGTCTGACAGTGAGTGAGGAGGAGGGAGAGGCAGGAGAGTATCATTGGGGGGAAAGCAGCTTGTTCTGCTGTGTGAGGAGTCTGACAGTGAGTGAGGAGGAGGGAGAGGCAGGAGAGTATCATTGGGGGAAAGCAGCTTGTTGTGCTGTGTGAGGAGTCTGACAGTGAGTGAGGAGGAGGGAGAGGCAGGAGAGTATCATTGGGGGGAAAGCAGCTCGTTGTGCTGTGTGAGGAGTCTGACAGTGAGTGAGGAGGAGGGAGAGGCAGGAGAGTATCATTGGGGGAAAGCAGCTTGTTGTGCTGTGTGAGGAGTCTGACAGTGAGTGAGGAGGAGGGAGAGGCAGGAGAGTATCATTGGGGGGAAATCAGCTTGTTGTGCTGTGTGAGGAGTCTGACAGTGAGTGAGGAGGAGGGAGAGGCAGGAGAGTATCATTGGGGGGAAAGCAGCTTGTTGTGCTGTGTGAGGAGTCTGACAGTGAGTGAGGAGGAGGGAGAGGCAGGAGAGTATCATTGGGGGAAAGCAGCTTGTTGTGCTGTGTGAGGAGTCTGACAGTGAGGAGGAGGGAGAGGCAGGAGAGTATCATTGGGGGAAAAGCAGCTTGTTGTGCTGTGTGAGGAGTCTGACAGTGAGTGAGGAGGAGGGAGAGGCAGGAGAGTATCATTGGGGGAAAGCAGCTTGTTGTGCTGTGTGAGGAGTCTGACAGTGAGTGAGGAGGAGGGAGAGGCAGGAGAGTATCATTGGGGGGAAAGCAGCTTGTTGTGCTGTGTGAGGAGTCTGACAGTGAGTGAGGAGGAGGGAGAGGCAGGAGAGTATCATTGGGGGGAAAGCAGCTTGTTGTGCTGTGTGAGGAGTCTGCCAGCGAGTGAGGAGGGGGAGGCAGGAGAGCAGCTGTGTTTCATTTGACTTGCACAGCAGGCGGGAGGAAGTGGCACTGCTGTCTTAACTGAGGAGGGGGCGCATCCTCACAAGTTTGCCTCAGGCAGCAGAAAGTCTAGAACCCTCCCTGACTCCGCAGCTCGGAATTTTAAAGGTTCCATTATGTCGGCCTGATTTAGTGTGTGATAAAATCTCTGCGTCCGTCTGTTGCTTTTCAGACAACCCATCCATTAGCAGCAACCTGCAGCTGTGTGTTTCTCAAACCGAAGTCTCAGCTTGTCACCGAGAAGCATTTTTACAAATTGATGTCATTCATAAAGTCGTTTTTACTGTCTTGTGCTAATCTCAGGCAGCCGCTAATGTAAATAAATCTGTCACTTTCGCCCGTGGTGGAGCTGTTTGTGTGTGTGTGTGAAGGGGAAGCTGTCTATACTGAGCATTACGTTTACATAGACGTTGTCTTCCAGCCATGACTGTGTGACGGTAATTGTTACCATTAAGATTCCTGTACAGCGCAAACCGCTCTCATTGTTTAAACTTGGAGACTTTTAACACACTTGTGGCAGCCCCATAACACACAATGCAATTGCCGGCCACTTCCAGAGCTTTGTCCAGTACACAAACTATAAATAACAGGCTTTCTGTAATTTAAAGGGGAACTCCAGCCAAACAAACATACTGTCATTAAGTTACATTAGTTATGTTAAATAAAATAGATAGGTATTATAATCTCTTACCCACCCCGTTTTAAAAGAACAGGAAAATGATTGTGATTTCATGGGGGCAGCATCTTTTTGGTTGAAAGGAGGTGACAGGGGGCATGAGACACAGTTCCAACTGTCCTGTGTCCTGATCACCCCTCCCAGCTGCGCACGCTAGGCTTCAAATCTCACATTCAAAATTAAAAAAAAAACAGCAGAAGGAGAACAACATTAGAAATCCCATCATGCTTTGCACAGCATCAGGGGAAAAATGCCCAGGCAGTTTCCTCCTGTGCAGATAAAAATGAGGCTTGGGCAAGAAAAACAAAGTTCTGATGCTGTGAAACTGTTAAAGAAACACCAAGCCTTTTCAGTGCTGCTGAGTAGATTTTTAGTCTGGAGGTTCTCTTTAAATAAGGATTACAGTCTTTAAAAAACAAAACAATTAGGAAAAATAACCCTTTGGGTTTCCTTGCCCAACCCACAGATTTGTTCAACATGTAGACTAGACTGTTAAACCTGGATGAAAGAGAACTCCTAATTTTCCTGCCCCCCCCCCCCCCCCCCCGCAGTCTCACCCACCATTAACATCTATCACATATCACTGTCAACAGTGCAATCATCCGGACAACCCCACAAGCCCATTACCTGGGTGTCACCCTGGCCTCGAACCTCTCCTTCACTCCACGCATCCAAACCATTGCTAGGGCCTGCAATCTCCATTTACACAATATCTCCCAGATCCACCCCTTCCTGACCCCGGACACTGCCAAACTCCTCCTCCATGCCTTTTATCATCTCCTGCCTGGACTACTGCAACACCCTTCTGTCAGGCCTCCCTCAGAACCGCACAAATCCATCATGAACGCAGCAGCCAGACTCATCTACTCCACCCATCACTCTGTCTCCACGACTCCCCTATGCAAACCCCTTCAGTGGCTCCCGATCCGCTTTAGAATCACCCTCAAGAGCCTATGTTTGCCTACAAATCTATACACAATTCCTGCCTGACCTACAGTATATGTTCAGTAGACCTCAAATTGCTTGTTTACTTTACTGTACTCCAACAATGCAATGGTTTATATATTATCTATATTACTTGTTCAACATTATTCAAATATCATACACACCTACCACCAACTATCTGTCCAACTATCTACCAAACTTGTCTGTTAAGCCCCATACAGCTTTTGTTGTGAAACAAGTTGAAACAACTTACAAATAGTATTTTGCTATTTTTCAAACAGCTGATAAGACTGATAAGAAGTCAATCCAACAGTTGGATTGACTTCTTATCAGTCTTATCAGCTTTTTAAACAATAGCAAAATACTTGTTTTAGTTGTTTCAACTTGTTTCACAACAAAAGCTGTTTGACAATTGTGCTGCATAAAAGACCGCTGTTGAGTGTATGAATGGGGCTTAACAGACAAGTTTGGCAGATAGTTGGACAGATAGTTGGTAAATGTGTATGAACATTTTGACTCATCTCCTGCCCTTGAGACGCCAACTCCAACAGGGATTATTTCACCAGGTCTCAGCAGGTAGAAGCCTATTTACTCTGCAGAAGCATGATACACCCCATGTGTATAACTTTACTCCCTATTGATGAGAATCCCGTAACCATTCCATTAATTACTGACCCCATCCCAGCACTGACTAGTTTACCAATATCTCTAATGCTGGGAATACATGGTACGTTTTTTGCGGAGAATCGTTCCGATAGATGCCTTTGATGATAAAATTCCGACATGTCCGATTCTCCGCTCCGCTCTGTTCCGTTTGCGTTCTCATAGAAGTGAACGGAAAAAAGATAAGAAAAAGGAGTGGAAGATAAGAAAATCGAATGGTTAATAGATCGCACTGAGAATTGAACGCAAAAAACGTAATGTGTATTCCCAGCATAGACTCTGCCCTTCTAAATGTAATCTATGAGATAATACAGACTTGTCTAATTTCATCTGTTTACAGTATATGGTTTTTCTCTTAATTGTACTGTTCAAAAACTTCCAATAAATAATTAAATTTAAAAACACACACACACACACCATTAAATTAAGCAGAATCTTCTTTGTATGAGAAGATATTGACTTTTAACAAGTTAAAGCAGATCCGAGATGAAAAACTAACTATAACAAGTAACTTGTCTATATATCTTATCTAAAATTTAGATAGTTTACACAGCAAATCTAGCTGCAAACAGCTTCAATCGAATATGATTATTTCTTCCTGTGATACAATGACAGCAGCCATGTTGTTTGTAAACATTACAAACAGCCAAGCTTATCTGCATCTTCTGTGAAAAAAACCTAATCCCCCCCCCCTCCTTCCTCCTCCCCTCTGTCTCTGAAATCTCTGGCTCTCTCTAATACCTCCCCCTCCTCCTGCCCAGACTGAGCTCCCATGAGCCCTTGCTACTGCCAAGGCAATGTGAAAAGCTGTGGGCGTGGCTTGTTTAGTTTATAGGGAATTAGAGTATTAAAACAAAAACAAAAAAATATTTGGCTTGAGGAATGCCCTATAAACAATAGGAAAGGAACACAATTATGCAATGAGTAAAAGTTCATCTCGGATCCACTTTAAGGTCACTGAAGACACTTAGGGCCCGTTTCCACTTGAGCCGCACGCGTCTTCGAGACGCGCGGCACTGCTGGGTCTGAGGATACGCAGACGAATCCCATCAACCGTGCCATGCATGGCTATAGGATTCACAACAATTCGGATGGAAATGGCGGCCAAATCGCTAACGCAAGCGATTTGGCCGGCGGTACCATTGTTCCCTATGGCAGAGTTTTCCCGCGCGATTTGCCTGCCGGGGAAACTGCGGATTTGCCGCAGAAACCATGCAAGTGGAAACGGGCCCTTAGGTGTAAAGATCTTACACAATAGCAAGACTAAGCACAGCAAAAAGGTACAGGTGGTCTTACTTTATCACAGGCAGAGATGTCATGACAGGTATTTCTGTACGTGCTGTTAAAAAGAAACTCCGACCAAGAATTGAACTTTATCCCAATCAGTAGCAGATACCCCCTTTTACATGAGAAATCTATTCCTTTTCACAAACAGACCATCAGGGGTCGCTGTATAACTGATATTGTGGTGAAAACCCTCCCACAAGAAATTCTGAGTACGTACTCCTGGCAGTTTCCTGTCTGTGAACCCTGTTGCATTGTGGGAAATAGCTGTTTACAGCAGTTTCCAACTGCCAAAAAAACATGCAGCAGCTACATCCCCTGCCAGCAGTAAAAATGCCACCATGTAATAAATGTCAGAATGTAAATTAGGCATTTAAAATATTTTACAATGGGCAAACACCGACTAAATCATTTATACATAATTATAGTAAAAATGAAGCACTTTTTTAATCACATTATTTTCACTGGAGTTCCTCTTTAAAGTTCTTTTCCATAAATCTATACCAACTCCTCAACAATATTGATCATCGCTACATGCAGGCAATAGTTCTTCTACAACCAATCCATTATCATTTTTCCACCAGGGCTATGTGCAAGTTCATCTTTTCCCTCAGCTTCTTTTGTCTTTCTCTTTTTCGTTACATATTTAGCTTTTTTACGCTTAGCCAGAACAACCAAAGTTACTCCTCCAGCCGTCAGATATCAACCTTCGTTTGTTTTAAGCTGACCTCCTTCTACCCGGTCTCCTAACACTCCCCCTCCAAAAACCAATTCCTAACCCTAGCCAATATTAATTTCTTGTTGGCTTCAACCACACACCTAATCCAAACACTGGTGTAAAGTCAATTACCGGTATATAATGGCTGAAAAGCAGTGCCCAGACTAAGCACCCATAGCTGTAAACACTCTTGAGGTTCATAAACCCCATGGACCCCAATATCAGCTTTGCCATAGCCAAGCATTGACACCCAAATCAACCAAGTAATGAATTGCTTGCATTAGCTACTTTATGTTATTGGTAAAATCGTATAGACTGCTGCATTGGCTTTACTGATACTTCAAATATTTTAAAGGATACCTGAGGCGTAGGGAGGATGCCATATTTATTTCCTTTTAAACAATACCAGTTGCCTGGCAGCCCTGATCAGCCTGGCTTTAGTAGTGTCTAAATCACACACCTGAAACAAGCATACGGCTAATGTTGTCAGATTTTTGTCAGAAACATCTGGTCTGGCTTTTTCAGGATCTATGGCTCAAAGTATTAGAGGCAGAGGATCAGCAGGACTGTCAGGTAACAGGCATTGTTTAAAAGGAGATAAATATGGCAGCCACCGTAGGCCTCTCACTTCGGGTTCCCTTTATGTGCAAATACAAGAAAAGCACTAAGATTACAAACCTGATTTAACCATGCTGCTATTTCTTGTTTTATTAGCATTAGACCAGAGCTGAGCCCAGAAGAAGACACCGTGACGGACACCCTATCATTGAAGTACTTCGATCTTCTTCCCTCCACATCATCTTCCCCTGAAGACTCTGATATTGAGATGCTTCCTCCTCACCTCCTCCTACCAGACAGTATTAGCCAGCTGGAAGAGTTTGGGAAACAGAAGAAATGGCATCGGAAACACCACCGGAACCAGCCTCGGAGGCAATTCAATGACCTTTGGGTCCGATTGGATGACAGGTGAGTGTTATAATATCCTTCATAGTTCACTTGTTGTTAAGAAGGCTTCCTTTGATGTGGGGTTTTAGCCTTTGGCCAGGGTTCGAATCCCAGCTCAAGCCAGTAAGTAAAACAGTAAGGAGTCTATGGGCAAGATTCCCTTGTCAACCGTGGAGGTCACCCTAAGTGGCTGCATCTCTGAAGAGCTTTGAGTCCACCAGGATAAAAGTGCAATATAAATGTTATTTATCTTGTCTTTAGAAGGTGTTATGGAGGTTACATAAAGTTTTGATAAGATGCGTTGGCAATGTTTTCTTTACAGGGACGCATGTGTAGAGCATACTTGTAAAATGGCCCTCTTGGAAGTTAATACAAACAGGCAGACAGAACACAGGTTCTTAGGTAGGAGAGCATCTCCCTTCCAGGTTTCTCTTAGTTTAAATGTTCTACACTCAGTTAAAAAGGAAAAACATGGTCTGTCTATTAGATATCCTCACCTTCTTATGAAAGAATACCAGTATATTACTTGAAGTACCCATTTTATTCCTGTCAACAATGTACTAAGAGGGTGGACTTGTTTTGTATGTAAAGCTTTTTCCTTGTGTTCAATAAACTTGAAAGTAAAAAAAAAATGGCCATGGCCAAATTTCGGCACAGGGTGAAGGCGAAAGACATCTCACCCTGCGACTACTGATACTTTCTGGGTGGTGTCATTACCCCTCCAAGTTGTTGAAACTCTGGGGGGAAGAAACGCACGTTATTAATATTATTATTTTCTAATTTGAGAAATTCTCCATAGTTTTATTTCTGCAATGGAATTTATGCATGTACAGCTTTCTGAGCTTCCAGTTTTAGTGCCATATGCAGTTTTTTCCTAGGTGATAATTTTATATCTTGTCAGTAAAATATCTATTAGACCACCAGCAAGCAAGAAAATACTTAATAATTCGGATAGTACTTTTTCACCTGCTTTTTGCTATTTTTTCAATTGCAAAGTGCTGAAAAGTTATTTTAAACAAACAGAAAAAAAAACATGAAAACTCAGGAGAAAAAAATTAATTGCATATGACCCATGGTCTCAATTCACCCCGCTATTATAAATTCCTGGAAACCCTGAAGAGCTTCGCTAACAACATTATCAACAAAGATATCTGTATTGATGCTAGATTTTAGCTTGCGATGATGACAAATGGCCATCTCTGCCAACAAAAGCTAGCATTTGTACATACAAACATCTTTTTTTTTGTCCACACAATAGCCTTTGAGAAGTTAAATCTCTGAACTCTTGCACAGCACACAATGAAAAGTCTTTCTTTGATATGTAGTGGCTTAAAGAGACTCCGTAACAAAAATTGCATCCTGTTTTTTATCATCCTACAAGTTCCAAAAGCTATTCTAATGTGCTCTGGCTCACTGCAGTACTTTCTACTATCACAGTCTCTGTAATAAATCAATGTATCTTTCCCCTGTCAGACTTGTTGGCCTTGTGTCTGGAAGGCTGCCAAGTTCTTCAGTGTTGTGGTTCTGCTATGAACTCCCCCTTCCAGGCCCCTCTATACACACTGCCTGTGTGATATTTAGATTAGGGCAGCTTCTCTCTTCTCTCTTATCTTTTACAAGCTGGATAAATCGTCCTCTGAGCTGGCTGGGCTTTCACATACTGAGGAATTGCAGACAAAGGCAAAGCTGTTTGCAGGAAGAAACGAGCAGCCTGAAACTTCAGTGCATGAGAACTGCAGGGGGAAAGAAACACACAAATGATCTCTTGAGATTCAAAAGGAAGGGTGTATACAGCCTGCTTGTGTATGGATGTATTTTCTATGTGTAGACATACTGTATATCAACCTACTTCCTGTTTTGGTGGACATTTTGTTTGTTTATAAACAAACTTTTTAAAACTGTTTTTAACCACTTTTAATGCGGCGAGGAGTGGCAAAATTGTGTCAGAGGGTAATAGGAGATGTCCCCTTACGCACTGGTATGTTTACTTTTGTGCGATTTTAACAATACAGATTCTCTTTAAGAAATTCATTTCTCTGTTTTTGCTTTGTTTTTTTTCATTTGTAAAAGAAATGTATTGGGTAGAGGAATCGGACACCAGACTTCCATACTGCCCCCTATCTGTTACTGTTGTGCATGCAGATGAGAAATCCTTCAAAGCCCATGAGTGGGTGGGGCGGGCCACAGAAAGCTTCTATTTGCTGAAGTTGACAAAGTTTGCAAAGGCATCTTGTTTGGGCATGCCGCCGGGTGCCAGTCCCATAGACATTTCCATGGTGCCGTGCATTCCCATCATGCCTTGGTTCATCATTGGAGGCATCCCTACAGCGGCCATGCCCATGGTGCCAGTCCTCATGTTGGGCATTTGGCCGACCATCATGGTGCCACCTGCGGGTCGGAGGGGCATCATGCTGAGGATTCCACTGATTTTCATGCTTGCAACACTCTGTCATGTCACAGGCTGCTGAAAACTCTGCCACTGTATGATGGCATTGAGGGTGGGCTATGTGGGTGTGCACCGCTGCCTAACTAGTTCTTATCAGCAAGTGTGAATAGACTGCAGGAGAGCTCCAGGCAGCTCTCCATAAAAAAGACACAGAGGCTTTTCAGTGCTGCCTGCAAAAGTGAAACCAAGTAAAAATTGTAATGAAGAAATGTTTTCAATAAAGGTGGCTGAGGCTAATATTTTAGCAGAAAGGAAGTTCTGAGTTTTGTTTCACTTTAAAGTAAACCTGAAACGAACATAAACGTATCAGATAATGAATTGTATGTGTAGTACAGCTAAGAAATAGAACATTAGTGGCAAAGAAAAGAGTCTCATATTGTTTTCTAGTACAGGAAGAGTTAAAAAACTTCAGTTGCTATTTATGCAAAAGAAGTTCTCTGAGCTCTTCGACCCACTGGGTTGAATACAGTCCTGTTTTCTGTAACACCAACAAACAGTGAGAGGCAGCTTGAGATAAGGTTTTACAGCTTAAAGCTAATGGGAACCGGGTTTAAAAAAAAAAAAAAGTCAGATACTCACCTAAGGAGAGGGAGGCTCTGGGTCCCATAGAGCACTCCCTTTCCTCTCCCGGTGCCCTCTGCTGTCCTGGCACACCCGTAGCGGTATTCGACCGTTTCAGTCAAATATTACTGTCTCCCGGCCAAAGGTAGGCTTCGGAGATGCTTCTGGAGCCCGAGTGCTCCCGAAGACGGGCCGCTCTACTGCGCATGCGCGCGCGCCCTCTATGACCCGTTCGCGTGTGCGCCGCCTGTCTTCGGGAAGACTCGGCTCCCGAAGACTTCCGAAGTCCCCTCACCGTGGGACGAGAACGGAGGAGCCAGCGCAGCACCGGGGCCACCGGGAGAGAAGAGGGATGGCTCATTAGGACCGAGCCTTCCCTCTCCTTAGGTGAGTATCTGACTATTTTTTTTAACAAACCCGGGTTACATTAGCTTTAAAGAGACTCTGTAAGAAAAAAAATTGCCCCTCAGTGCCTCTGGATCCTATTGAGGCTTCCCCCGTCCTCCTCCATTCCACAGTGGTCTCACTAGGCCCCTCCGGTAGCCACAGCTGACAATTTGTCAAGCTGGGGCAATATTTACCTTCTCTGGCTCCAGCGCAGGCAGTGCAAGCAACTTGCGCCTGCGCAGTAGAGCGGACCCGACTGGGATCGGCTAACTCCGCCTGATCCCGAGACAAGAGCCGCTACTGGGTCTGTGCGGGAGCCGGAGAGGTAAATATTTACATGGCCGTCGTTCAGAGGGGCCCAGCGAGTCCACCGTGGGACGGAGGAGGACGGTGGAAGCCTCGATAGGATCCAGCGGCTTCCCCTTCCCAAGGTAAATTCTCCCGGGGCACTTTTTTATGTTACAGGTTTTTACAGGTGGCTGGATGGTGTAATGGTTCTGCCTTTGACACTGGCGACCTGGGTTCGAATCTCAGCTCTGCCTGTTCAGTAAGCCAGCACCTATTCAGTAGGAGACCTTTGGCAAGTCTCCCTAACACTGCTACTGCCTATAGAGCGCGCCCTAGTGGCTGCTGCTCTGGCGCTTTGAGTTCGCCAGGAGAAAAGCGCAATATAAATGTTATTTATCTTGTCTTATTTGTCTTAAAACAGTGTGGTTTTAAAAGACTGACAGTGTGATGCAACGTTATATATAAAAAAAAGTGATATAACTGAAAATGAAAATATGAGACTCTTTTCTTTGTTCCTAATGTTCTACGAATTATCCGTACTACACATACAATTCATTATATCATGGCTTTTTTTCCCCGCTTCAGTGACACTTCAACCATTTCAGTGCTTGCTGCAAAAGTGAAACCGTGTAAAACTTTAGTTTTTCATGATTTCCATAAATCGTAATGAGGACATTTTTTTTTCCAATAAAGTGTATCATGCTGTGGCCAATATTTTAGAGCGGAGAGGAAGTTCTGAGTTTCGTTTCACTTAAACAGCAGGACAGGCCACCTAGACGCTAACTCCACTACCTTATGTATTTATTTCTACAGTAATAAACTATGTACCTTATTATCCACTACACTGATGTCATAAAAGAAGAAAACAGCTCAGAAAATGAGATATCCTCGCGTTGTAAAACCCATCCTGTTATTATATCCGATCACGTGATACTTCTTAGTCCGTTGCAAATAGCCGAGTGTTGCCATTGCAAATAAACATTTAATTTCCTCTGACTGCCTCTGTAAGGTAGATTCTCCCCGTATGAATGAGAGTTGTTTCTGTAACAGAGAGATGGAAAGCGATACGTTTTCATTAAAATAGAAAAATAATTTCCTCTTTCAAGCCAGACGGCACCGGCGTAACCAAGCGTTTTGCGGTGAGCTCACCGCTTGCCATATGGCGGATTTTGACGCTTTACATTTTTAGCATAAACTTTTCCAAAGATCTGGCAGCTAAAGACGGCCTTGCTGGTTTCCTATAGCAGGCTTGAAAGGGGGGTTTAAATCTCACGGAATAAAAGGATTTGATGCTTGGAACAGAATCTCCACGGAATGTAAACATCGGGAATCCAAATGAGCAAGATTCCAGGAAGGAAACGGCTCTGCCTATGGAAATCAGGCTGTTTCCCAAATCTCACTCTGCTTAACATAGACAAGATAATGGGGGGATTTAACCTAACTGGTTGATAGGAGCAGTGCTTTGACTTCAGCCATGCAGAATTTTTTAAGAGATCGCCAAGTCTGGTTATGCAAGAATTTTAGGATTTTTCGCTGCTTTTGATTCCCGTTTTTTGTTCCATCAGGACCACTATTGTGAAAAATTATAAAATTGAAAATACATGAAAACACATAAATAAAAAGTACATTTCTCCCAGAGTAAAATGTGCTATAAATTACTTTTCTCCTATGTTGCTGTGATGACTTACAGTAGGTAGTAGACATCTGACAGAACTGACAGGTTTTGCACTAGCCCATCTCCTCGTAGGGGATTCGATCCTTTCCAGGGAGTGATTTTGTAAAGAGTAAATTAAATACTGAGAATTTCCCATGAAGAAATGGACTAGTCAAGAACCTTTCAGTTCCGTCAGATTCCTAACTACTGTAAGTGACAGCAACATAGGAAAAAAGTAAATTATAGCTCATAAGAAGAAACATACCGTACTTTTTATTTGTATGTGTTTACATCTATTTTAAATTTTAAAATTTTTCACGATAGTAGTCCCTGAATAGATAAATATAGCAGCCTTCGTACTCTTCTTACTTTAGGAGAAACAAGACTTTCTTTTGGTAAGATACTTTTAATCACTGTAATTTCAGGGGCAAAATTAGGCAAATGGTTTTAGCCAACTTTTACAGGCTGTGCCTACGATATTGTGTATAAATTGCCTTTTTGTATAACACTGTTAATTATTTTTGTATCTGCCTAAAGGGGGTATGACCTTGGGCGTGGCATCTGCTGTGGGGCAGTGTTTAGTTAATCATCTCTTCTGTGTCTTGAGATGTTCAGCTAGCCATGTTTTCTCCCTTTTTTTTTAAACAAAGCTATCCTTTAAACTGTGTGAAGCTTCTGGCTCTCAAGGATTGGTGATGGACCCTTCTGTTCTACAACCAACAGATCCGTAAATCGAGCAAAGTGTTACTCTACAGAGCAGCTGGACACTCCATAACCTTCCTTGCCAAATACTGTAAATGGATCTCCTTGTGCTGCACCGAAAAAAGACTCTCATGCCGAGAAAATGAGAACATAACATTGACGTGTGCAGAGATTACACAATCTCTCTGCGGGATCTTCTCAGTGCAGAGTCCACATCCTCGAAATATAAAAGAGGAATTAAAAAAATATCCTTATCTTCACGTAGGGAGGGTTGTGGGTGGGAGTGGAGAACTGAGGAACAGTTTTGATGATGAATTGGTACGTCCCAAAGGCCTTGTTTCCGGTTATTGTGACAAACGGAAATGTAGAAGGTCCATAAGGATTTGTTTATATTATAGTATCACAACTGTCCCAGGTCTTTAAAGCATAGCTGAACTTAGAGTTACACAATGCCCAGCAAGCTCATGGTGAACCAGAACTCCTAGGAGTGTGTAAGGGGCTACAAAGGACCAAAAGCCCTCTTAAAAGCCGTCTTTAAAGTGTAGCTAAACTTAGGAACTTTGTTTAACCTCTAGTCTCCTTGTCAAGGTCTGTACACAGTAATCATAAAAATGTATATATCGCTTTTCTCCTGTCTCAAAGCGCTTGAGAGCTGCAGCCACTAAGGGCACACTCAATAGGCCATCCTGAGCGTTAGGGCATTTTGCCGAAGTATTCTTTGCTGTATAAGTATCTGGCTCCTGTGTCAAAGGTGGCTCCTTTAACAAGTTCACTAACCAGCTGCTCCTAGGGATGAGCAAATCTGTCCAAATCAGATTCAAAATTTGTTTTCTGCAAATGAGCTGCATATTCGCAGATAATTTTCCATTGAAGTCAATAGTGCCATGTGTCGTGTTTGACTGCTAAGACACCATATATGTTATCGACACTAAACTTGGTACCTATATCAGGACCAATAGTGGTAACATTTCCAAGACCTTGTAGTATTTTTTTCAGGGGGCAAGACACAGGCTTTCATACTTCATAGGTACATTTACTTCTTGCAGAGGTGCTGCACCAGCAAAAACCACATTTTAGAGTCTAAAGCAGCTGTCAGACTTCATTCCGAAACACCAATTTTGCAGATAAGGTAATTTTCAGAATGGCCTATAAGCAAGATGGTCACTCCTGTGAAACAGACATCAGATTCAGTACTGCGCAGACATCCCTTCTCAAAATCCGGATGGAATTTGGATCTGGATACCCAGATATCCAATCCGAATCGGATATGTGAGTTTGAAATTTTGGAATCCGAATTGGATATCCAAACCCAGTATCCCAGATATCGCCCGGATTCGGATATCTGGGTAGAAAACCGGAAATGGGCTTTAAATTGCTTGTAAAACGCTTTTTAGGGTAAATGAGGCATGTAGCATCATGTTTTTTTTAAAGGGAAACACTTATTGATGATGTGGGGACTTAAATCCCCCCCCCCCCCCCCCCTCAAAAAAAAAACCTCTCTCTCTCTCTCGGCCTGAAAGGGATTTTTGCCATTGAAGGTGATTTTGGCTTCTGCTCAGATATCAGAAGAACTAACTATCTGCCCGGATTTCAGATGGGAAATCCGAGTTTGCTGGGATAGTGCTATTCGGATTTTAAAAAATATCTGAATTGCTATTCAAAGTTCGGATAGTGGAAAAAGTTCGGATTATCTGGATAGTTTGGATACACGGATATTGGATGAGCACCACTGATCAGATTCGACAAATGTGGCCAGCATGGCGAGATGACACTGCACGCTACTAAAACAATGTTATTTTGTCACGTAGATCATGGCAGAGATGGGGTCAAGTGGAGGCAAGTCTAGTTCAGATTGGCCTTAACTTCTCCAAATCACGGTTCCTGGTCATTTGACTCCTTTTCTACAAACTACCCCACATTGTCTTGACTGTTTATCGGATGAGACAGCTTTGAGTGTAATAGTTTCCATTTGGTGGAACTGCTTTCAGCTGACGCTGTTTGAAGTTCCATGTTTTTGTTTTAACAACAGAAAATATTTGGGAAATAGCTTCAATCTTCGTCGATTTCATCATATTTCCTGATCAGTCCCCCTGTACATTAACACCCCCCCCCCCCCCCCTGTACGCGATGGTAACGTCTATCCTTTCCCGTCCAGTTAGACCACATGTTTGAGCAAAGACGTTAATGGAGAAAATATAAACATGTGTGGGCCAGCGAAGCAAGGGCAAACCATCGAGGATTCATTTCAGTATAGGTAATTTTGAAGGTCAGAGGAACATCTTTGATATAAAAGAAATGAAATCTGCTGAGGGTTTTTGGAAACATTGGCTGTATAAACATAACCTGAAAGCAGTTTCAGAATAGCTGGAACTCATTCTGTGAATATCTGGTTCCTGTTATGGGGTCCACACTCCATGTTGAGAAATCGTAACTTTTGCTTCTGCGTGAATAGTTACACGTGTTACCAAATTAGTCATAATACTTTAGGAGAGAAGACGTGGTTGTAGACAAGTAGGCAATGCCTTTCATTGGCTAACTAAATATATTTGTCAGAATTGGGCTTTTGGATAACACTTCTGTCTCTGAGACACAATGATACCTGAGGGAGAGACTTGGGCATTCTCAAAACCTCGATTCTGAAAATGGCCTCAATTCACTAACATCATGCTGGAGATAATAAGGCAAGAGAAAACTTACCACCACACATCGATCTTGCCTTATTAAGGTGTAGAGATAAGTTTTCATAGTGAGACAGTTATCTTATCACTTCAGTCCTTAAGTTACCTCCTCTGTAGTTATTTTCACATGCAGTTAATTAACAGCCTGTCTTTAACTTTAGAATTCTGTAGTTATTTTAAGGACTGAATTGTTAACTTTAGAGACCTCTCCTTAATTTAAAGACAGAAGTGTTAAGTTTACTACTTGCCTTATCACCATGGTAGATAAGCTTAGTGATTTGAGGCCAATGTGTTTAGTTGTCCAATAAAAGGCACCATCTGCAGGAACAATTACTTTATTTACATTTTTTCTAATAGGCCCTCCAAGTCTCTTGTGTTTTTTGCAAAGACACTGTGATCTTGACCCGAAGAAGTGGATAAGGCCCGCGGAACGCGTCATCTTTTTGAGTGTCTAATAAGATTGTGTTTTCATACCTTACCCCTCGCTTCCTACATTCTCTTATTTTTCAAAACAATCTTTTTTTGAGGCGCCTCCTCCCACCTATCCCAATTACTTTTCTAGCCTCTGTGAGTTGCACAGTCTTGTAACAGGTAAGTGGCTGGATAGAGTAATGGTTAAGGGCTCTGCCTCTGAAATAGGAGGTCTGGGTTTACTCCGGGGACTCCAGTTTCTTCCCATATCCCCAAAACACAGATAAGTTAATTGGTTTTCCCTCTAAATAGGCCCTAGACTACGATACATAAATACGGTAGACATATGACTATGGAAAGGATTAGATGCCAAAACCAATTCCGGGTTCGACCTAGTCGTGCTTGGCGAAATGAATGATTCTGATTCTGAGATTGTGAGCCCCTCTGAGGGACAGTTAAGTGACAAGACAGTATGCTCTGTTAGAGCTGCGGAAGATGGTGGCGCTATATAAATACTAGATAATAATAATATAGAGAAATGTGTGTTCTCTCCCTCTCTCTTACTCTCTCTCTCTTTCTCTGTCTCTCTCCCCATATGGAATGCACAGTTGGAAAGCTCTGAGCCTCAGGGAATGACCACATGCAGAAAGCTCCAGTCTTAGCAGCAGGAGACAAGCAGCAATTACATGTGCAGTTTGTTTTCTCGCCTTGTGCCGTGTTGACAAGTGTGGCTAGTTCTCGGCTTGACCTGCCTCTGGCTCATATAAAGTGTTTCTGCTCTGTGGCCGCCGCTGTAGCGGCCTCCCAGATGATGCCTGCCTCATGGCCACCACCTTGCCTGCAACTGTCCTCAACTGACCCAACCTCGCTAGGTGACAGAAGGCCGAGTTTATTTAGCGTCGGGACTGTGTACACAGGCAGCCTCTGTTCTTTCTGTACTGTGGGATTGTTTGTGCTACAGAAATAGGCACGCCGGCATCACACAGACATCTCTGTTGCCGCGGTCATAGGTGACGCAAAGTTTACAAATCCTATTTCAGTGTTTTCTTACAAACAAAAAAATTAATTACGGTACAGAGAAATGGGCCCATGTAAAAGTTCCTGCACAGTATCTGTTTATCTCACTGTCTGTCTGTATGTGTTTTGGCACCGGCAGGAGATACCAGCTAAGCCGTATTATTGTTGGAAGTAGTTGTGGCATCTCTTCGCCATGGTTCAGCTAACCAAAGCCTATAATGTGTCGCGAACACACCCACTCTGACACCTAACAAGTATTGCCAACTCATCTTGCTCGTTACTAAGGCTTGGTTGGCATTACAGGTGAAACTCGAAAAATTAGACTCTTGGGCAAAGTGCATTTATTTCAGTATTTCTAGTAGTGTATAGCTTCTATCCAATCACAAGCAGCACAGCACATTCCAACCTGACTGCCTGAGCCGGACAGAGCCGACAGAGGAGGGAAGATTAGATTATATAACAGAGATAATCCAGCTACTGTGCAACTAGGAAAGGCTGCAGTAAGACAGAACACATTAGAACAGGTATAGGAACTTATAGGATAGAAGAACTAAGGCTGAAAATTTTGTTACAGTCTCTTTAAAGTGGACCTGAACTCTTACACAGGACATAAGGAAAACATAGAGAAATGCACTCTGTATGTATTTAGAGAGTTTAGCCTGTTTAATTCCCCCTCATTTATGTCTAATCACAAGTTGTAATTTGATCTCCCCCCTGGGTCACCTGACTGCCATGGCAGAGATGGCAGATAAGCTCATTGGAAAGCACTGGATGTTAACAATATGTCTCCTTCCGTGAATCAGGAAGTGGAAACACTGCAGATTTATTGCAGGATTTGTATCAGCTGTAACAAAGAAATGTTTTTGTTTAAAGGTTATTATGCTGTTGCTTATCTTTTAGAGCAGAGAGGACGTTCTGAGTTCAGGTCTACTTTAAAAGGTGAAACTAATATATGAAATAGACTCATTGGGCTCGATTCAGTAAACCGTGCTAAGTGTTAGCACGTCTGTGAAAATCCCTATATCACTCCTAAAGTTAGTTTAGGTGTGATAAATTCACATCGCGCGCAAAGTCCTGCGTGCAAAACTTTGTGCGCGCGCAGCGCTATGGGCGCGAACCGTCGCATCGCGGTGCGACGAAAACGCCACACCCAATGAGCCTATAAGGTCGCATTGGGTGCGACTTTAACGAATTTAGTAAACGGTGCTAACCCAGTTAGCACCCTAGTTATCACGCCCAAAGTCTTTAGGCGTGCTAACTGGGTTAGCACCGTTTACTGAATCAAGCCCATTGCATGCAAAGCGAGATATTTCAAGCCTTTATTTGTTATAATGTTGATGATGATGGCTTACAGCTTATGAGAACCCCAAAATCAAAATCTCAGACCATTAGAATATTGTGGAAATGTTCAATATCCTAGGTTTGAAGTGTCGAAGTGCTGTTGAACAGGAACACAACACAACGTCCCACTGTGAAGCTAGCCTCAGAGTAGAAAAGTAGTAAAAGAGTATTTTATTAATAAGTTATTAAAGTGTAGAAAAAAAAAGAAACCTTTATACATACCTGGGGCCTCCTCCAGCCCCCTTTGGCCTGATCGCTTCCTCGTCGCCATCCTCAGCTGCCTGCAGCCTCCGGTGGTTCGGCCAGTTGGGTCCAGTCGGCGCAGGCGCAGTCCGGCTGTGCACCCTCCCCCGTCAAGCCGTGCATGCGCAGTAAACCCGCGACTCCCATAGTTACCGGGCCAGATTGCAGAGGCTGCAGGCAGCGGAGGATGGCAGCCAGGGACTAATCAGTGTGGAGGGGGCTGGAGGAAGTCCCAGGTATGTGCAAAACTTTTCTTTTTCTTAATCTCAGGTTCACTTTAAGTTATAAATTATAAAGACTTCTCAAGTGATAAAGGTCAGGGATTTTTTTAAGTCAAATTTATAAGCAAAAAAGGAGATAAACGACGTTTGACTGCTGACGACAGTGCAGTTCAGGACCACATCTGGTCTTCTGTATGTTAAACGGTTATAAGGTGGAACAGTGTGGAGCAGAAGATAAATCTGTGCCAAGCTGCATTTTGTGCACACCGGTAATTAAAATATTACTCCCGTAATCTGGATTTAGTTAACAGCAGCAGACAAATCTCCCTGTAAACCTGTTTCTGGAGGATGTTTGAAGATCCTTGAGTGTTTGTTATGGGCAGGGTCCCTTGCCCGGTAATCTTGTTTTGAACCCAACCCAAGACCACCCAAACAATTTGTCTTTGTAAATCAGGTTTGCTTTGAGCAATATAAGATGACATTTTCTTGTTTGGAGTATAGTAACGGCCAAGGTTCCTCCTCCAGTGACATGGTTCTCCTCCTGGAGGAGTCGATTCCACTTAATTGCCTCTCACTCCGGCTTTGGGAGACATCTTTAAGCGATTACATATGAATGAGGGTGTGTTGAAGAACTCACAACAAGATGTTCAAACAGTTCGGAGCAGGTTTAAGTCACTTCAGCAGCGCACTGGAGATGTCACACCGCAAGATCTGCCCAAGCTACTAAAATGACATGTGGAAATGAAGAACCAGAATTGGATGTAAGCATTGCATCAGAGCTTTTGGCATTCTAGATAGCGACCTTGGACTGCCTTTGTCATTCTAAAACTATGTACGCATTTGCAATCAATCTTTACAGATCACTTTGGGTAGCAGTTTAGGAACAAAAACTGTGCAGACACGGTCCTCTATGGAGGGAAAACACCAGTGGTAGAATGCTGCAGGAACAGCCTTTAACTACCTAACGGCCGCGTCACGCCAATGGGCATGAATGCGGCGGCAGCCCCAGGACCGCCTAACTCCAATTGGCATCAAGTCCTGGGGCTAGCTAATGCAGGAGATCGCGCGCAGGCTACGTACACATCACTGCTGTTAGACAGCAGTGTTTCTAAATACAGTGCTGCAATCTGCAGCACTGTATTGGGGACAGCCGTGTGACACGGCTGTCCCCCTGTCACACAGGAGAGCGATTGGCTCTCATAGGAAGAAGCCTATGAGAGCTGATTGCCATGATTGGCTGGCTGGGGGGAGGGAGGGGTTCAAAAAAACAAATAATAAAATAAATAGCAAAAAATATTTTTTAAAAAACATAAATATTTATAAAACAAAAATAATAAACACGGAGAGGGGGGGGGGGGATGGGTGTTTGGGGGCGAACAGACCCCACCAAAAGAAAGCTCTGTAGCTCTGTAGGTGGGGAGAAAAGGGAGGGGGGATCACTAGTGTGCTGTGTTGTGCGGCCCTGCAGCTTGGCCTTAAAGCTGCAGTGGCCAATTTAACTAAAAGTAGCCTGGTCTTTAGGGGGGTTTAGCACTGTAGTCCTCAAGAGGTTAAAGGATACCTTAGTCCTCATTAAATTCTCAAATTGATGCCCTGTCAGCTGTGTAAAATCTAAAGTGCATCCGTAACTTTGAATTACAACTTTCTGTAGAATCAAATCAAGTCCCGTGCTGGAGTGAATAGCAAATAGAAGTTAGAGCCATTTCCTGTTGTTACAGTGGTTTCAACATTTTTAGGTCGAGCACAGGACGCCCATAAGCAGGCCGCTTACGGCGATTGCTTACGCCAGTTGCGCATGACTTAGGCCGAAGTCGCGCACCTAACAAAGCCGCCACCACGGAGGGGACCCAGAGGGATCTCGGATGATCACAGTCACTCTCTTTAGCATACCTCTGCTTCATACAGCTCCTAATTCATGTCACATGACCTGCATTAGGAGTTGTATGGAACTGGAGGTGTGCTGAAGAGAGTGGTTTGTGGTGATCAGCTGAGTGGACCAATTCAGCGCTGGAACAGGTAAAACTTCGCTAGGCTGGTCTGCGAATTAGGGGAGGAATGTGTGTGTGGAAAGTGGGAGGAGGAAGAGGTGCTACACTGCCCACGCTTTCTAAGATAAAAAGTCTATGCACTCCACATTTATGCACCCCACACTTGTTTTTTGGGGAAGAGAGCAGGCAGGGAGGGGAGTTATGTTGGACACACATTATGAGGGCTGTTTATGCAGCCCACACTCATTTTAGGGAGGGTCATATTGCCCAAGG
The DNA here is from genome assembly GCF_040937935.1 of Hyperolius riggenbachi. Lineage (NCBI taxonomy): Eukaryota > Metazoa > Chordata > Amphibia > Anura > Hyperoliidae > Hyperolius > Hyperolius riggenbachi. Next base: position 25,910,801 of record NC_090651.1, on the reverse strand, counting down.
GGAAAGACGTAGGGAGGGAGCAAAGTGTTGGCTGCTTATCATTTGGGCGGGGTCGTAGGAGGGGCTATCGCCCACTGTTGTTCTCTGTAAAGATGAGGTATAACCTGGGAAAGAGGGGAGGCTCCTTACATTTTTGCAGGGAAAGGGGGGGCAATGTTTTATATTTACACACCTGGTTAGCTGAGTTGCAATTGCCAATAGAGATGAGGGCTCTCAAATGTGCGTTCGCATCAAGAGTTGTGCGCGTTCGTGGACGCTTGTGCCTGCCGTTCGCATTGCGAGCCCCACTGCGGGAAGTTTGCCCATCGGTCCAAACTGATTCCTTAAAATAATGGATATCGATTACATCATTGATCAGGTGGTGACTGGGCATCAATTTATTTATTTTATCTGTGCAGCACAGTGACGTAGTGGTTAGCCCTCTCGCCTTGCAGCGCTGGGTCCCTGGTTCGCATCCCAGCCAGGTCAACATCTGCAAGGAGCTTGTATGTTCTCCCTGTGTCTGTGTGAGTTTCCTCTGGGCACCCTGGTTTCCTCCCAAAAACATACAGATAGGTTAATTGGCTTCCCCTAAATTTCCACTAGACTATGATACATATACTACACGATACATACTGTATATAGATATGACTATGGTAGGGACTAGATTGTGAGCCCCTCTGAGGGACAGTTAGTGACAAGACAATATATACTCTGTACAGCGCTGCTGAAGATGTTAGCACTATATAAATACTTCAACAAATAAGTCCATTTATCCTTTTAATTAACCTCAGCTAAAAAGCATTTCACCTTTTGTACCCAGTTGTGTACGAGCGGCTTAAAGGTTAATCAACACGCGGCCACATGCAGAGCCGGCAACATCCCAAAATCCGAAGAGAGCCAGAGAAAAAGGCCGGCCAAGGTAGCTGAATATATAAATTCTCTGCGCAGAGAAGTCCGCCAAGAGCAATCAAGCCTCCAGTTTCTAAAAGCAGCAGTAAAAACAGCTGTAAAAAAAAAGAGGGGAAAATGTGTGTTACTTTGTAGTCGGTATAAATCCTAAAAAAAAAGATTTATTTTTGGCAGTTATAATTGTTTATAAACATATTTACTCCTAGATGAAGTCATGTTCCAATGCTCCAAACCTCCATAAAACTGTATTTATTAAGCAATTTATGTAGCCTGCTTCTGTATGGCCGCAGAACAGTGAGTTATTACTTTCCTTTTTAGCATTGAGATCATCGAAGGTTTAGTTCCTGTTAGTTTGCACCTGTGCAGAAACTTTAAATTCACTTATACAAGAGTGGAGAGAAGCGTAATGCACAGCATCTGTGAACACACTGACTCTCTCTCTTCTGGGCAACCATTTTGGTTAATAGGAACCAAAAAGCTCTCTCCCTGTTAGTTGTTAGAGTTCATGAACAACGACAACTAAACATTTGTAAAGCGCTTTTCTCCCTGAGTACCCAAAGCACATAAGCTTGTCTCAGATCAGTGTTTACAGGGGAAAAGTTTTATGATCATAAATGCCAGACTAAACAGGTGGCTTTTCAGTTTTGAATTCAACGTGTCCAGGGTTTAAGTTTGGCAAGGCATTCCACAGGGTAGGGGCAGCATGACAGAAAGCTCTGGCTCCAAAGGTTTTTAGTTGGACTCTGGGGATGGTCAAGTTATCGAAGAAGAGAGAAGCCTCCAAGTCCAGTCCCCAAGGGCCATATCCATGCCAGTGTTTAGGATAGACAGAGATATGGAGAGATGTGTTCTGCTTGATGAACCACAGCTTTCCTGATTCAGGTCCATCAATTCATTTTAGCTGTGCCAGAAATGTGTGAGGACCTCGGCCATTGAGGACTGGAGCTGGACAGTCCTGCTTTTAGAGGCTTTGTGGGTCCTCTTTGACATTGCTGCCACTTACTGAGATCCTCCAGAAGATCCAGGCCATGCTCCTCTTCAGGCACTAGCATGGCGTACATCAAAAAAGGGCGTCGGGAAAAAAGGGCGCGTGGTGTAAACGATAAACAGTGTTATCGTTTATTGTAATATTGTGTAGAATTTCGTTTACAAATAGTGTTTTAAGAATTTATAAATCACTAAATAATGTGTATGAGATCGGCAATTCTTAAAACGTTAATCTTCCCTATTTGTAAACTGAAACTTATATTTACGTTTGTTAAAAACCCTCCCTGTACCTATCCCTAACCCCTAGACCCCCTGTTGGTGCCTAAACCTAAGACCCCCCTGTTGGTGCCTAAACCTAAGACCCCGCTGTTGGTGCCTAAACCTAAGACCTCCCTGTTGGTGCCTAAACCTAAGACTCCCCAGTTGGTGCCTAAACCTAAGACCCCCTGTTGGTGCCTAAACCTAAGACCCCCCTGTTGGTGCCTAAACCTAAGACCCCCTGTTGGTGCCTAAACCTAAGACCCCGCTGTTGGTGCCTAAACCTAAGACCCCCCAGTTGGTGCCTAAACCTAAGACCCCCCTGGTGGTGCCTAAACCTAAGACCCCCCGGTGGTGCCTAAACCTAAGACCCCCTATGGATAATAATGTTTTACAGACATTAATAAATAAAAAATGTAAATAAAAAAATGTAAATAATTTTTTTGGGTGGATAATAATGTTTTAGAAATGTTTTAGAAATAGTGATTTAGTATCTTTATAAACGTTATTCGTCACGGGCTCATTTTGTAAAGTTAAATCATCACAAACATAGTTATAAATCCTTAAAAATCTCCGGGCGCCGTTTGTTAAAACGTTAATAATCTCCGGCGCCTTTTTTTCCCTGTTCGGCGCCCATTAAACGATATTTATAATGGGAGTGAATGGGGCGCCCTTTTTGTCCACTTGTCTCATGCGCCCAAATCTCCTGCTTCATGGCCTTTTAAAGTATCAGGTGTAGGTATAAGGAGATAATACCCACAGATTTTAGGTTGCACCGTTTTGCAACCACCTTTAGGGCTTGCAGGGGATTGCCTGTCCCTGCTTAGCGTAGGATACAGTATCCAGAAGGTCACTCTCCTAGGTATTTGTAGAATAGTTACTGGGAGGAACTAGAATTACACACTCCCTCCAGAGGTGTAAACTTGATATAAGGAGGTGGGGATGGAGGCACCCAAAAAATATATTTTTATGCCCCACAACCCTCATCCAGTGCTACAGAGGGCAAAGATACGGTACACTGGAGTTGGATAATCCCTTTAGAAGTATGGTAGAATGTTCTTTGAACAGGAAAGTCAAAATTTGAAGCTCGTGCTTCAAGAAGAATTTACAAATAACATACAATGTCATTACAATAGGAGACAGATGTCATCACTATTATTTACTCTTGAATACTTCCAAGCTGTGTCAAAGGTATCTGGAGAAAAGGCATCTCTGTGATGAGGGGGCCTCTAGCTGCCTAAAGTGGTCTTTCTGGCTACCTAACAAGGGGGCTCTGGCTGCCTAAAGTGGTCTCTCTGGCTACCTAAAGGGAGGCTGTCTGGCTCGAAGCAGGAGGTTCCAGTGCCAAGCTCCTAAGCCGTGTGCCGCTATAACACTAATGCTATAGTGCGCACCCCACACAAGGGTAATTCAGGGTTTTGACAATTGCTGGACCCCAAATTACTTCTTCCTCTGAGTTGCTATGACTTGTATGACTAGTATTAAATGCTGCCGGGAATTTGAGCGGCAGCCGGGTGAGCCATCATTCAGCTCACCCTGCGTCCAACTCACCAGCGGCGTACCAAAACGTAGGCATCTGGCTCCCTAAGGGTGGGGTAGAAGGCCCAATTTACAGACCCTCACCCAGGGAGCTCTATATTCACACACACATGCAACAAGCTTGCAACCAGAGGAGTCACACCAGAGTCACCGCATCTAAACTGCTGCTCATTCTGGGCCAGAGACTTCTAGTATGAGAGGCGGAGCATCAGCACAGAAGTCAGTCAACCGACATACTTTATAAGAGAATGAAGATGGCAGCCTCCGTATGTCTCACTTTAAGTTCCTTTTATACTTTACAGTAGCTGCAGCACTATGGCAATTTCCAAGGCTGGAATTCAGAGTGACATGAACTTTCTCTCTGCTGGTAAAAACATGTGTTTATTACCATCAGTATTTTATTCATGGCATTACTAAAATTCAGGTGTATGTAGGGGCTGGGCCGTTAAAAAAAAGGTCCCTTGAATCTTGTTTCCCAACACACTTTTAATCACCTCCATTAAGGTGATTTACTTATTATAAGGTGAGAGAAGTAATTTTTTATTATGTCTTTATTAACAGCAATTCAACTTTAAATCTTTACTATGGAAAAGCGGAGTCTGCCAGGAAGGGTACGCCAAGCCCAGCGCTGTAAATTCAACCTAAACTAGGCAGCGGTACAAAATAAATAGGGGATAAAATGTCCTATATATGAGGAGAATAGGCAGGACATTAAGCACACTTCCCGTTCTGCTCTGTACATACCTTCATTCCTGGGCCAAGATCCCATGGCACCTCTTAAATTTTGTTCTGTGCTACTGTGAGAAGGTCGTGTCTACACAGTGGTACAGATACTGCCAGGCAGGCATGGCTAGGCGGCAGTTGCAGAGGATAAGAAGACATACCAACGAAAGTTGTTCAGGTGATACCGTTACTGACTAACTGTACAAGATTTCTTTGCAAGCTTTCCAAATGTGGATCTGAGATAAACTTTTACTCATTGCATAATGGTGTTCCTTTTATATAGTTTATAGGGCATTCCTTCAAGGGAACCTTAACTGTGGGGGAAAAAAGAATCTCACTTACCTGGGGCTTTGCCAAGCCTCCTGCAGCCGTCCTGTGCCCGCGCCTGATCCTTCGGTGCCCTCCGGTCTCCCTCCGTGGCTAAGTTTCGTTTTCGGCCGACTGCCAGTCGTCCTCCAGCAAAGCGTCCTCTTCTTCCGCATTCCCTGCCGTAAAGCACGTCCATGGAACGCATACCCAGCCGTAAAGCGCTTTACGTCAGGGAATGCGAAAGAAGAGGACGCTTTCCCGGAGGACCACTGGCAGTCGGCCGAAAACGAAACTTAGCCGCGGAGAGAGACCGGAGGGCACCGAAGGACCGGCGCGGGCACAGGACGGTTGCAGGAGGCTTGGCAAAGCCCCAGGTAAGTGAGTTTTTTTTTTCCCCACAGTTAAGGTTCCCTTTAAGCCAATTTTTTGTTTGTTTGTTTTAATACTCTAATTCCCTATAAACTAAACAAGCCTCGCCCACGGCTCCTTTTGTGCCTTGACACTCTGAGACCCATGTAGCAAGGGAGCTCAGTCTGGGCAGGGGGAGGAGGAGGTGTTACTAACCAGAGATTTCAGAAGCAGAGGAGAGGAGAGAGGAGGAGTGGGTGGAGATGCAGATCAGCTTGCTTGTGTGTAATGTGACAAGCAGAACATGGCTGCTGTCATTGTATCACAGGAAGAAATAATCATATACTGTTGAAGCTGTTTGAAGCTAGATTTGCTGTGTAAACTAAACTTTAGATAAGCTATATAGACAAGTTACTTGTTATAGTTAGTTTTTCATCTCGGATCCACTTTAAGTTTCTTCTTCAGGCATGTTTCAGAACTGAATCAGAACCATGCAAAGTAATGTCATATACAGAATCTTATATATGATTTTCTAGGGTATAACGCAGCCTGACACCACGTTACAGTTTCCTGTTTTTGAAATGTAAGTACCTTTAGGTACCTGCTGGCAAATAGCTGATTTGATTAGTGTATGTGTGTCTACCCATTGTCAAATGTTCTCAGGTGAATAGATCTAAACTTTGATAAGGCTTTATGAAGCCTTTACATTTCAAAAAGAGGAACACTGTAACATGGTGTCAGATTGTGGTATATCCTAGACCAGTGATGGCTAACCTTGGCACTCCAGCTGTGACAAAAGTACAAATCCCATCATGCCTCTGCCTCCCCGAGTTATGCTTAGAGCTGTCAGAGTATTGCAATGCCTCATGGGACTTGTAGTTCCAACACAGCTGGAGTGCCAAGGTTAGCCATCACTGTCCTAGAAAATCATACTGTATATAAGCTTCTATTTGTGACATTACTTCAGGTCCGGATTTACCTCACAGGAGCCTATAGGCACAGATGTCCTGGCACCCTAGACTTCCCCTCTATGAACCTACAAACCCCCACCGAACTACACCGCAAGTGTGCTGGTTATCCCAGCTGTCACTTCTTCCTTACTTCCCTTGCTGATCATAAGTAGTTACAGGTGTCCGTTAGCATTATGTAGCCAGAGGTACCCTCAGTATTCAGTAGCTAGTGGTGCACCTGACTGAAGGGAGATCTCGTCAGTGAAATGCTGAAGGCTTGGTGAGTAACCTCTCATTTACACTCTGCTCTGGACTCTTCATAGGGAAGAAGAGAGGGAGATGTTCGGGGAAGGGAGAAAGCCGCCTTTCCAGCATCAGGCGCCTGTTGGCACATGCCTACAGTGCCTTATGGGAAGTCCAGCCCTGCATTACTTTGTATGGTTCTGATCCAGTTCTGTAACATGCCAGTTGGCTGTAAACAAAGAAATACTCCGAAAAAGAACTATCCAATCACCCAGCATCTTTGTTTATGTAAGCCGTGTGCACCTATCCTGTGTCACGGGGAACGCAACATCTTCCGAAGTCTTATAGCTTGGCCGCATCTGAGCGAGAGACCACCCTGTTTGTAAAAAAATAAAATAAAAAGCTATTTTCCAGCAAACGTGAGCACACTGATTGTTTGGCGAGAGATTTTACGCAGAGGACGTTTGGCGGCCGGAGCAGAGGGAAAGGTAACTGATACCTGGCCCGTGCCCCAATACGCTTTATATCCGACTCTTGATAGAATTTCCAGTAACAAGCGGGACCTGTGCTGTTAAATTTTATATACATTTCTCCACTTATAAGGTTTAAATAGTCCCTTATAAGTTTATTGCGCAGAACAATCTACGACACAGATGAGCTATTCATAGTTCGCGCTTGTAAATACGAGATGCAAAATTATGACCTCTTAAAGAACGATTAGACTCCATTCATAATAATGGCTGGCTTCCACTTTGTACCGCTGTTCTGTAAAGCATATGGGATTTTACTGTAACAATTTTCATTTTTTTTTATTACGGCAGCTAATGCAAGTCCAAGGCACATAGCATGTATGTCTCTTAGACTGTAAGCTCTGTTGGCCAGGGTGTTTCTCTCCTCTTGTGTCTCATTCTTGTTATTGTTTGGCTCAAGTTTAAAGTCTACCCATAGTGTGATTTGACTTCTTAACCTTCCCAGCGTTCAATTTCCCCAGGATTTCTGTGCAAACAGTGATAAAATTTATTTTTAAAACTTTTTTTTTCCTGTAACTTGCCAAAATGTGTCAAGCAAGGGTCTAGTATACAGTGCAGGAGAGTATTGATGTGTACGCATGTTTATACTGTTCACAGCATGTTTTTTTGAACGGACATTTCTGTCCATACCGCTAGGGAGGTTAAAACAGAAGGCATTTGTGATTATTCAGCTTTGAGTGAACATCTGTGGTTACCCACAATGCACCGCTACTGAATATGCAAATTATCTCTTTATGCCCCTGAACCCAGGCTTACATCCAGAACCGCTGGTGCATAGCACCCCTGTAGCTTTACATTTTCCAGAGCCACATCAATCAGAGCAGGTTGAAGGTCCTCCAGCACCCAAGGCTGAGACACCAAAGTGCGCCCCTCCATCCCTGCCACCCCAGCTGTCACACACTGATTGCTGTTAGACTAAGAGGGCCACAGGGCCTACAACCTCCCCAACACCTTAATATCTAGTTATCTGGCTTGCAGTCACTGCTATGTATCCCCTTTTCTTATTTCTTTCTGCTTCATACACAATTAGGAATGACAGCTGAATGAATTGTGCGCCCCCTCCTACACTGCGCCCTGAGGCTGGAGCCTCTCCAGCCTATGCCTCGGCCCGTCCCTGACATCAACCCCACAGGCAGACAGGCTGTTTCGGTACCTTTGGTCCTCCTTAGTGCATGGCAGGGAGTGGTATGGCTCTATGGGATAGGGCTTGCTATACACCAGCGGTTCTGGATGTAAGCCTGGCTTCAGGGGCATAAAGAGATAATTTGCATATTCAGCAGTGGTGTATTGTGGGTAAACACAGATGTTCACTTAAAGCTGAATTATCATAAATGCCTTCTGTTTTAAAAGGAAGGTCCAAGCAAAATAAAAAAATGAGTTTCACTTGCCTGGGGCTTCTACCAGCCCCATGAAGCCATCCTGTGCTCTCCTAGTCACTCACTGCTGCTCCAGTCCCCCGCTGGCAGCTTGCCGACCTCGGAGGTCGGTGGGCCGCATTGCGTACATTTTTACGCATTCCCACTAGTGCAGGAACATTAACACATACATTTTTACGCATTAGTGGTGCAGCGCGTAAAAACTTACGCATTAAACCATTAACGCATAAAAATGTATGTTTTAATGTTCCTGTACTAGTGGGAATGCGTAAAAATGTTCGCAATGCGGCCCACCGACCTCCGAGGTCGGCAAGCTGCCCGCGGGGGACTGGAGCAGCAGTGAGTGACTACGAGGGCACAGGATGGCTGCATGAGGCTGGTAGAAGCCCCAGGTAAGTGAAACTCATTTTTTTATTTTGCTTAGACCTTCCCTTTAAGACGGCAAATCACACTAAGCAATGTTGTTTAGTAGGAGGGTTTTTTTGGTCTATTTTAGTCCACTATACTTTCCTAGTGGTTTTGGGTTAACCTGAGCTGCTCGGGTACTCTAATCTACCCCATTACCTTATTTAACCACTTCCAAAGCAGAGGTGCCTGGCCTCTTAAGGACCAGAGACTTTTTGGTAAAAAAAAAAAAACGGTGCTCACCGATGTCACGCCACATGGACCCGTCTCTCTCGACATTTGCACTACTCTCCTGTCGCTGCAGCCTACGTATTCTGTTGTCAGTATGATAGCAGAGTTCCGTGCGCCGGTCAGGAGCCGATTTCATTGGCTCCTTATCCTGTGATCATTGTGAGCCAATCACAGTAGATCACATGAGTCAGGAGCCAAAGAAATCGGCTGTCATACCGAAACTTGGGACTACATGATACCGAGACCCTCTCGCTACCCATGCTGGGTGGCTATCTAGTGCTACCTAACACTGGGAGCACCTCCATTTACCTATACTAGGTAGCTGCCTTATATTGGGGGTTCCTCTAGCTGTCTATACTGGGGCTATCTAATACTGGGGGGAGCTCTTCTAGATACCAAACACAAAGTAGTGTGGTGGTGGTGTGTGTGTGTAGAGGGGATACAAAGGTAACTTATAAATATTTTTTTGTGGGAGGAGTGGTACCAAAATTTTGCTATGGAGCCCCATGATTTCTCGGTACACCCCTGCTCTGATTGGCCGCCTAAATCTCTGTCTCCATCAGCCAGGCTCCTCTGTGAATTTACGTGTCTCTGAACACTCAATTGCTGGTTCACAATTTCTCTGGTGATCTGCCAACCCTGTTCAGCACTCTATAGAGTACATAGAGTCATTTGCATCGGAACAGTGAATAATGGCGCAAACGCCGCACAGCGCCTATGCATAAAAATGTCACCGCATTAAAAAGATACGTTTATTACTATTTATCGTTAGTACTGCATAATAATGGCGCACAGGGAAAAAAGAAGAAAAACGGCACACAGTAACGTTATTTATCAGTAGCGCTGTTCATATGCCAAACAGCAGATGTTATTGCGCACAGTAATGTTATTTATCAATAGTACCCTACATAAGCCCAACTGCAGAAGTTATTTAACTGCAAAACGGTGAATGGATTTAATGTAACACTGTCAAGGTTAGGGTTAGGCACCACCAGGGGAGATTTAGGGTTAGGCACCACCAGGGAGGTCTTAGTGTTAGGCACCACCGGGAGGGTGCTTAGGGTTAGGCACCTCCAGGGGAGTGGTTAGGGTTAGGCACCACCAGGGGGGTCTTAGAGTTAGGCACCACCAGGGTAGTGCTTAGGGTTAGGCACCTCCAGCAGGGTGGTTAGGGTTAGGCACCACCAGGGGGGTGGTTAGGGTTAGGCACCAGCAGAGGGGTCTTAGGGTTAGGCACTACCAGGGGGGTCTTAGGGTTAGGCACCACCAGTGGGGTCTTAGGGTTAGGCACCACCAGAGGGTGGTTAGGGTTAGTCACCACCAGGGGGGTGGTTAGGGTTAGGCACCACCAGGGGAGGGAGGTAGAGATAGGTACAGAGAGGGTTCTGTGTGTTAACGCTAAATAACGATAAGGCTTCAACGCTAAATAACGATAAGGCTTTAAAATAGCGATAAGCGTCAAGCGGATTAGCGGCAACACCGTGCGCCATTATTTGCAGGCGCTATTTACAGATGGATCCATTTGCATCTGTTTTTGTCTCCAAGGGAGCTCGCAATCTTATGTCCTTAACAGGGCTGTGGAGTCGGAGTTGAATTTGGAGTCGAGGAGTCTGAGTCAGTGGTTTCATAAACTGGAGTCGAATTTAGCTGATTAGGAACATCACTAATGACACAATACTAGTTCTAACTCCACGCCTATAAACACATCTATGTTGACATCAGAGCCAAGTTCTCGACCCCAACATAACTGTTACCAGAATGTTTTTAACTTGGGAAATGAAAAATCCCCGGTATGGGTACAAGCACGCACCCTGCAGACTTTGTCGTAAGCACCAGACCTGAAGGACGTTAATGCTACCCATTTAGCTACGATGGTGCCTCACGGTCCAGCCTGGGTAGATCCATAGCACACGTTTTAGAGTCTATCGTTGCTTGTCAATGATATCACCCGTAAGATGTTTTTCATTACTGGCGGCGGCGTGTCTTTGTTTCTGTTTTTCGCTGTAGATTTTCACTGTATGAGTAATATATAGGCTGACATTTGTGTAGTTTGTGCAAGGCCTTTGATGGGTGCACATCTGCTGCTTGCCGTGCTATGGAGTGTTTACCGGAGCCCTTTGTAGCTGACCATGCGCAATGTGTATACACTTGTGTCTGCTACTTGGAACCTGTTTGTTCTTTGGCAGCCCACCGCCGGCGCATTACGTGAGTGCCACACAGCCCTCGACATGTATTTTCCCCCCGGTCAATCTACACATCACCCCCTGGGGCCTTGAGTACAAAGATAGCCTGAGAAGAAAATCTTATTCTTGCCCAGGGCAACTGCTCAGAATCCATGGTGTGGATGGGGGTCTGATGTGAAGATGGGTTTAATAATGGGGGATTGCTAGGGCAAAGCATTGTACATATGTATGACGCATGTCACCTGGCAATGGTCGGGACTCAATCCCTCTGGTGAACAGGGCAGCCATCAAGGGGGTACAAGAGTGATAGTAGTATGGGGCCCAGGAAGGGTCTGGGGCCTAAACAGTGGCAGTGTCACTCGAGCCTCTGCTGGCAATTCTACTTTGGCATAACAGGAGTTGTGTGGTCGTCTCCCTCTTCCCTGCTGCGTGATTGAACACACATCAATGCATGGGGGAGGGTGTTATGGGTCCCAGGCAAGTTGCTTTGACTCTACCCCACATACCATGGCTCTGCCCCCACACAATCTACCTATCAGATTGTTATTTAGCGTGAGGGGGGGTCCTGTAGGTTTGATACGTACAGGGCCCAGAAAATTCTGATGGTGTCCCTGCTGGTGACAGCTAGGGCACAGACTGTACATATGCATCGCTAACCTCCAGTCTAGTGACACATTCCATTGGGATGGTTAGGCATTGTGGGGGGGGGGGGGGGGTAAGTTAGGGTTGGACATCAGTGGGAGGGGGTTGGTTGATTAGGGTCAGGCTTCTGTGGGGGGGGGGGGGGTCGGGCGGTTAGGCTTGGGTATCAGTGGGGGGGTCAGTCGGTGTTATGCATTGGTGGAGGGTGTGGTTAGGTTTAGGCTTTGGTAGGGGGAGGGATTAAGGGTTAGGCATCCATTGAGGGTTTGGACGGTTAGGTTTAGGCATCTTTTGCTTTTTACAGCGCCCAAATTTCCCTGCCACCCCTTTTGCACGAACGCAGAATTTATACTGTGCCTCCCTGCAGTGTGCAGCAGTGCAGGCAGCAAGCAAAGTGATGTTTTTTCTTTCCTCTCACATTATAACTGGGAGTTTGTATTCTTATGACTGAGTCTGTTTGAAGAGATCTATCAACCTCAGAGGCTCCCTTTGCCATATCGACTTGTTCATTTGGCACTTTTAATTGGCCTGATGAAGCAGGTTTAGACCCGCGAAACGCGTTGCCTGTGCTAAATACAAATCTTTTGTCACATACAAGGATTTCGTTATTGAGGTAAGCCACCTCATATTATTTCCTCGATTTTAAGCTGTTTTTAAAAGCTTTTATTTCAACCAGGGCACCTCTTTACCTCTAATTGTGCTATCAACCTGAAGGCTGGGGCCCACTAGAGTGCTTTTGGCAGCATTTTTTGGAGATTTCTAAAAAACGCTTTGCCAATTTAACCAATTTCAGTGGATTGAGAGGAACCCACTGGATCAATTGCGATTAGGGTAATTGCAGTCGCAGGACATGCAGCATTTTGTGAACATATGCGCTCCAATGTAAAGTATGTAAGCGCTGTCAAACCATGAATGACTCGCTTTTGTGTGTGATTTTAAAGCGCAGGAAGTACCCAATCATTTGAAACGACCAATCAGATTTGAAATCCCAGTCACAATTGCTGGAAAACAAAGCAAACACTTTTCTAAAATCGCTACAAAAATAGCCAGAAATAGCTCATGAAATCGCTTACAAAACGCTTGCATAAAACACTAGCGATTTGTGATTTTTAGTGAGTTCCACCTAAATACACACCTGGCGTACAGACTGCCTGATCTGTGAATAGCACATTTGGAATTCTTTTTTCACAACATAGTAAGTCATCGTTGAACAGGAGAGGAAAGAAATGAGCCAAGTATTTTGCTACAATAAAAGTAATCGCAGTCCTACTTCTGTCTGACCCTGAGGGAGGGGAAGTTAAGTGCGCCTTTCAGTTCTGCCTCTTGCAGTGTAGTGAAGAGCGGTTTGATGTATCTAAGGAATGACATTCTTTCTCACACATTGCCGACAGAGTCGGATAAGATAGACTGAAGGGCTGTACTGAGGAACTCTAGAGGCTCCTCACCAGATAGCAGCATTATCTGTCTGTGAGCAAATAGCCCTGACAGCTGGGCCTGCAGCTCTGCGCTCGGCGCCTCCCAGCCTGTCACCAGTTGTCCCAGAAATGGCACAATATCGCCGTGCACTGGGCCGCTGTCAGAGAGGTGTGCAGAAGAAGACACAGGAAAGAACATCATAATGCTGGAAGAACAAGATAGAGGAAACTGCTCCATGCATGGGATCCAGCGACCTCAGCTGGAAACACAACATCACTGCCACTCAGCGGAAAGCCCAACAGAGAATGTTCTTCCTCTGCCAACTGAGGAAGTTCGGCATGACCCAGGAGATACTGACAAGCTTTTACTCTGCCACCATTGAGTCGATCTTCTGCTCTTCCATCTTGATCTGGTATGCTGGCGCCACCGTCAGTGACAGGAACAAACTACAGAGGGTCATCAGGTCAGCTGAGAGGATCATAGGAAGACCCCACCCCCCTCTTGCCTATACAACACCAGACTGCGCTCTAGAGCACTGAGGATCGGCAACGACCCCTCCCACTCTGGCCACTGCTACTTCAGCCTGCTCCCATTAGGCCGGAGGCTTTGGGAGATCCCCACCAGGACTGCTAGGCACATGAACTCTTTTTCCCCTCAGCCGTAAGCCTCCTAAACTCCCTGCATATACTTCCATCAGCCCATCAAACACCCCCCCCCCCCCCCACATACACACACACACAGACACACAATAAGCTGCGGCCCAAGCTGTGTCCCAGACAACCTGCCCACAAGACTAATCAATAGGACTTTCCGTCATGTCTCAATATGAACTGTCCATGTATGGTGTATGATATTGTGAATATTGTTGTATGTCGTTGCTCTCGATGCTTTCTCCTTGTAAACTGCATGCTTGTGTGCCTATTTATCTATCTCTTTCTCCACTTGAGCTGTGTATCGTGCCAAACCCAATTCTGGGCATGATCCTGTCATGCTTGGCAAAATAAATTACAGGTAGTCCCTGGGTTACGAATGCCCGACTTACATACGACCCACCGTTACGAACGCCGCGACCATAGCTCCGCCCTGTCGCATGAGGTCACGCCCGCCGGGGACTACCTGTTCTGCCCCATTTAAAATGCAGAGTTATTGCAGCAGAAGGTAAATAGAGGACATCCCACCTGATCCTCGGCAGTAGAAGGTCCCCTCGTGGTGCCCGGAAGCTGCACAGCCCGTCCTCTCGCTCCGTCCACTGTTCCGCGGCGGCTCCTGGCTTCACATGCGGCGCATAATGACGCAATTAGGAAGCGCCGCCACTAGGGAGCTCTTGCTGATTGCGTCATTATGCGCCGCATGTGAAGCCAGAAGACGTATTCTGATTCTGATTTACGTGGCATTGCTGAAATGCAGACATCAAACCAACAAGCCTTGATTCCGATGATACCTTTCATGTCTAACTTTACATGATTTATTGCAAGCTTTCCAAACTTTAAAGAGGAACTCCAGTGAAAATAATGTAATAAACAAAGTGCTTCATTTTTACAATAATTATGTATAAATGATTTAGTCAGTGTTTGCCCATTGTAAAATATTTCCTCTCCCTGATTTACATTCTGACATTTATCACATGGGGACATTTTTACTGCTGGCAGGTGATGTCAGTGGAAGGAGATGCTGTTTGCTTTTTTGGCAGTTGGAAACAGCTGTAAACAGCCTGTAAACAGCTGTTATTTCCCACAATGCATGAAGGCTCTCACAGTGTGACATCAGAACCATGGTCCTGACATCACACTGTGGGAGGGGTTTCACCACAATATCAGCCATACAGACACCCCGATGATCCGTCTGTGAAAAGGAATATATTTTTCATGGGAAAGGGGGTATCAGCTACTGATTGGGATGAAGTTCATCACTCTGTATAGAGTTGACAAATAAGCAAGGTGAAATAGTTTATGGGACAGGTTTTCTATTCCATTCCCAGTGCTCAAGGCTGGATTTATACATTTTCCACCGCTAGTCCCAACTTTCTGTTTGCTCCCTCTTCATGTGCAACAGCCCCCTCCCATTCCATGTGCAGCCCCCTCTTCTGTACGTTGCATCCATGTACAGCAGTCCCTCTCTATGTACAGCTCCCTTGAACACCATTTCTCCTCTTCTAAAGATTGCAACACATTTGCAGCCTCCCATTTCCATTTCCAGGCTTCATTTGCATATTCAGAAACCCCTTCTGCATGACCAGCCGGCCCCTTGGGCAGCAGCCGCCCAAGACCTAGGCCCTTGTGGCCTATTCAGAAATCTGGCCCTGCCAGTGCTTCCCAATTACAGTACAAGTGATTTTCCAGCATGGATATCTCCCCCAGGGTCCCTCTTACTCTAATTAATCTAGGTTTATAAGAGTACCGGTCACCAGAGCTGTAGCAAGCATGGTAGTTGTTAACTGCCCACAACAAATGTCACAGGTTTGAAAGATAACTTAACTTTTCAGTAGCTAAATCCATGTTTTACTAGCTGTTTTACGCCTCCTGTTCTCTTTTTCATAAACCCAACTCACTAATTATGTTTTATGACATTTTAGCAAAACAACTTTGGCGTGTGTGTTTTGTTCATCACTTATTGTTTTTTCGTTATTGAACGCTTGTGCTAGGAGTTTATCCTTGGAAATCAGACGCAATCATAATATTTTTGTTGTTCAAATCTTTTCTGTGTGAACCATGCACATGTTTTGCTACCGTCTACCTGCGAGGGACGAGGCCGTTAGCTCAAGGATAACGACTCATCATCCGGTGCTATAGAAAGCCCGGCAATATCGCTAAACTCGAATAAACCTTGGGGATGAGAATACAATTTACATAAGTATTGTGCTCCATTGTTTGGTTCTTTTTCTTTCTTTCTACAAGTACGAATTATTATTATTCACAGCTACTAATTTTCAGGGTCAGACTTGGGATTCAGAATGGGTTGTTAAACAGGTGCTTGTGTAGGTAGGCTCGGAACACAAAGGAAGGTTCCCAATATGTGGTTTGCCTAGACACACGGGTGGCGCTCCGGTTGGGATCGGGGGGTACTTGAACCTGTCGCAGTCAATGCATTACAGTAAGTTGAGATACAAATGATACATAGTATGGAAGCACACCAGGATAAGTATTGTTTTGAAAGTTAAAAGCATAAATGAATGTTTAAAAAGTGTTCCTAACAAATGTGTAGCTGTCAATGGGTACTCGAGAATGTTCTCCACAACAGGGTGGGGGCACTTAGCAAACATTGTCTTTCATAAAGAGAGACAGCATGAAATAATAATGTTGAGAAACATTGGGCCTAACGCGAGTAACGCCGGTAATATTGCCACACCGCAGCCGACTGCTGTACAAGGTACAATAAGCGCAACCCAAGCATTGCTATGCCCACCTAAACCGCCCTGGGGCACATCGCGGGGCTCCTTCCGCATAGAGGCAGAGCTTTGGGCTGTAGCTCTGCCTCTACGCGCGTCCATCTGCGCGGATCGCCGCCTCCGCCCCTCTCAGTCTTCCTTCACTGAGAGGGGTGGTGGAGAGGCAGAGATCAGGGCTGATTGACGCGCATGGAGTCAGAGCTACAGCCCAAAGCTCTGCCTCCCCCCGAGCAGCAAAATCCACGACCGAGAAAGGTAGTGGATTTTTGCCTAGGGAGTTTGGGGTGACTAGTCAGGTTTTCAGCCACGGGGATGCGGCGGTTTAGGTGGGGCAATAATGTTAAAGATGTTTTTAAAGTAAAAACCTGATTTTTTGAAGGCTTCAGAGTCTCTTTAAGCAAGAACCCTAGCAAACATTACCATAGCAATACTTGTGTTACCGTGGTACTATGCTGGTGTTAGTATTGGTAGATATTACTGTGCATTTGGCTTATTGGTTTATAACTCCTGCTGGCTGTGTTTTGAATTCAAGCCCTTCGAATTACCTGCACTACTGGATCTGATTCAAATGCCCTAAATATAAATGGACCAGTAGGTCCTGGTAAATAATATTATCCAGTAAAGTCACATATAGAAGAAAAAGAAGGGACACAGAGAGCCCAATATAGTGTAGTAAATTGGGTGATGGGTAAACAGATATACTCACAAGTCAGGGTTACCAATTAGGCAACCACTGTGTAGGCAGGTGAGGAGATTAGGCCTTCAGGATTAAGATGTCGCTCTCTGTAGAATAGGAGAAGAAAGGGAATTCAACCCTCTGCCAGGGGTGGATGCTGATATTGTAAGGAGAACAGTGGCGCCAACAGAATAAAATATATCTAAAAACTTTAAAATTCCTTGGGAGGCGGTGGTGGACTCATTTCCCCAAAGCAGACAGGATACTGATGGTTTTAGTACAACCACATTTATTTATATACTCCAACATACAGCCATATAGAAATACATATAGACAGAGGCGCTTATCGTGACCTAAAGACTGCACTGTGTGTACTCCTGTTAATTATTGCCTGAAGAAGCGGGAATATACCCGTGAAACGCGTTGTGCTGTATGTTGGAGTATATAAATAAATATGTTTGTACTAAAACCGTCAGTATCATGTCTGCTTCGGGGAGATGAGTCCACCACCGCCTCCCAAGGAATTTTAAAGTTTTTAGATATATTTTATTCTGTTGGCACCTCTGTTCTCCTTACAAAGTCACATATAGGTATGTCCCATTTAGCCCTCATAAGATGCTAATATTGATATGGGCAAATAGGGCTTTTGGGGACAACCAACTTCTCAATGAATTCAAAAATAAGTTTTCAGTCAGATCATCTAATAATTAAAACATATGTTTTAATATAAACACATAAAACATATTTAAGTAAATGTGCATATAGCTAGAACAGACACAAGCTGATATAGCCATCCCAGTAATCAGTGCTACATAAAATAACAATTCCTTTTTCGATCCCCTGTATGGGGGTGGGGGGCTTTTGAACGGAATTGACCCCCACAATATAAACTACAGAGGGGTCACACTGGGATCAGAGTGTCTGTATATCCTCTAATAGTAATAGATATACAATGGCCGAGATATACTCGATGTCTTGATGCGTTTCGTGAATAAGACGGTTGTATAATTCACTTCTTCAGGAGTAGCACATTATTCTCGGCTTCAAGGCACAAATACACTGTAGGCTGGTATCCCGTGGATGCAAAGGTGGATCTCTTTTGTATGTCTCTCATTTATATTGCAAGCTTCCAGATGTCAAAATAATCTCAATTGGAAGCAAGGAGAGTGTTACTTGTCTGTAGGTTGTAAGTCAGGGAAAACCAGCAGGTCCTGTCTGAGCAGTTATCTGACAAAACCACGTGGAGAATGAAGATATCAGTGTGCATCTCCTGTACTACTGGGAATGGACTATTTCCAAGCAAAAAAATAGTATCAATTTGAAATGATTGGCCTCTAATGAAGCTGTCAGCAGACAGCGACACGCATTAGGCCCCCTTCTCACCATGGTAGTCAACACTCTAAGGTTTGTATGTAGCATATCTCTTGGATTTTGTGCAGCAGTTATGATTATTTTGATTATTTTTTGCACCAGCATCTACTAGTATGCACTTTTCATTTTGATATTGATATTGTTTGTATGAATTTTACTATGACATTGAATAAAGAATTGTGATTGATTAGCTGTGTGACCATCCCCTTTGTCGTGGGTGGGGATTTTTTTGTTTTTTGATTACTAGGCTCTTGAAATTATTAACATGTAAGTGACTACATCTAATAGCTACTGTCAGCTCTTTGTAGAGTTATTAATGGCTTTATCTATGTTTATGGCGCAGAACATATTAGAACAGTGGTCCTCAAACTACGGCCCGCGGGCCGAATGTGGCCCCCCAAGGCTTTTTCACTGGCCCCCAAACACAAAATGTATAATTTATAGTAGTGGTCCACAGCACGTCAGCACCCCGCATATAGAATAGCAGTGCTGGCACCACCCATCCACATACTGTAGAAGCCAGTGAGCAGTTATTCACTGGCCTCCAATCAAATTCTTCATCAGGTGACACTGCTGTCCAATTGGATGGCAGGTTGTCAGCTGGGTATACTTCACTGTCTGGTGCACAAAGACGTTCTTCAGGTGCTGCATGACTGAATGGATGCTGCTGGGAGTTCTGAAGTATGTTGACCCGGCCCTTGATCGAAAAAGTTTGGGGACCTCTGTACTAGAAAGTCTATGCGAAAGATGCTTTGTAGGGTTATCTGAGGGAAACAACAGCTGAAACTATTTTAATATTAATTATGGGAGATGTTTTGTGAATGTGGTATTGTGGATCTATTGAAACGATGGGTTTATGAAAGGACCGCTATCGCGGAAATTATTACATTTTATAATACATGTGAACACATACAAATACAAAGTACATTTCTTGCCCAGTAAAATGAGATGCAATTTTCTTTTCTCCTGTGTCGCTGTCACAGCACTTACAGTAGGTAATAGAAATCTGACAGAACCAACAGGCTTTGGACTAGTCCATCTCTTCATGTGGGATTCTCAAGGTTTTCGTTATTTTCAAAAGCATTTACTTAGTGAATGGCAGGTGCTCTGTCCAACTGCCAAAAAAGTGTGCAGTGTGGGATGTTTGTATAAATCCTTTTCAGGGAGTGTCTTTATAAAGAATAAAGGCCATGCTGAGAATCCCCTATGGAGAGATGGACTAGCCCAAAACCTGTTGGTTCTGTCAGATTTCTACTACCTACTATAAGTGACAGCAGCATAGGAGAAAATAATGTATGGCTCATCTTACTCTGGAAGACACGTACTTCTTATTTGTGTTAAAGCGGATCCGAGATGAAAAACTAACTATAACAAGTAACTTTATATATTATCTAAAGTTTAGATTAGATAGTTTACACAGCAAATCTAGCTGCAAACAGCTTTAATAGAATATGATTATTTCTTCCTGTAGTACGATGACAGCAGCCATGTTGTTTGTAAACATTACACAGAGGCAGGCTTATCTGTATCTTGAGCAAAAAAACCTAACCCCCCTCCTCCTCCCTCCTCCCCTCTGCCACTGAAATATCTGGCTAGTAACACCTCCCCCGCCCTCCTGCCCAGACTGAGCTCCCGTGAGCCCTTGCTACTGTCTGAAAATGCCTTGGCTCTCTGAAAACCCGTGGGCGTGGCTTGATTAGTTTATAGGTAATTAGAGTATTTAAAAAAAAGTATTTGACTTGAGGAACGCCCTATAAACAATAGGAAACGAACACAATTATGCAATGAGTAAAAGTTCATATCGGATCCACTTTAACATGTATTTTAAATTTTACATTTTGTTTGCGACAGTGGTCCTTTAAAGGATATCTGAGGTGATATGTGGCATGATGAGATAGACACGTGTATGTACAGTGCTAAGCAACCAAATAACTATGCTGTGTTCCGTTTTTCTTTCTCTGCCTGAGTTAAACATCAGGTATGTAAGTGGCTGACTCAGTCCTGACTCAGACAGGAAGTAACTACAGTTTGACCCTCACTGATAAGAAATTCCAACTATAAAACACTTTTCTAGCAGAAAATAGCTTCTGAGGGCAGGAAAGAGATAAAAAGGGTAATTCGTTCATAGATTTTAGCTCTGGCATACTTCAATAAATGTGTCATTGAGCAAAAACAATAAAACAGTTAAAACTTAAAAAGAAGATTCAAACATAAAATAAAACTGTGGCATATCTTAAAAAGTCATTTTTAGGAGAAAGAAGATAGATACAATCATTTATTTCATTAGTTTATTTTCGCCTCGGATGTCCTTTACGATTTGCCATGCAAACACATTGCTTGCCAGTAGCCAAGCAGCGGGCTCTGCTCAGTAAAAATCTATTAACCCTTCGCACTCTCGAAGGGTTAATAGATTTTTGCTGTTTTCCCGCCCCCCCCCCCCCCCTCAGCACCTCCCTTTCCTTAATAACTTATTTAATGTCCTAACTAGAGGCGATGTGCCTGGATATATATGTTTTTTTCTGCTCAGTAAAAGGAAGAGGTAGGAGCTGCAGGTAGAACAAAAAAAATAATATTGCTCATTCATCATTTGTTGATTAGTGATATGCCAAGATTGGTCTCTCAATGGCATTGTGGGACATCTGTACTGACACTAGATTTTCACTCTAACAATGAAACCTAGCACTTATACTACATTACAGCTCTTAGTTGCATTGTTGGTCATTAGGTAACAAATGTCCTATTTTGCTTTGTTTCAGTACTACCACAATGCCGTCAAATACCAGAGACGTCAACGGAGAAGAGACAGCAGAGACCTTGTTGTGGGTTCAAGATGGACAGAATGACATATATGTGGAGATATCAAGCGTACAAAGCAGTGCTGCCCCCAGATATACCTTTGTCCTTTCAGCCATCTTGTCTGTCACATTAACTTTATGTATCACCACAGCAATAAGAACTATATCCTGACCCCGCCTGCTGCAGATCCATTCACGCCTCCTTCTTCAGAAGATAATCCTGCCATAGACATTGCTTGGATTATTCGGCAATAGGAAGTCAAAAAATCTCAGTTATTCAAAGGAACAGAATCTGCCATAGTCATATCCATAAAAGAAGAGAAAAACTGTTTGCTACTAGTATCGCAAGGCCGAAGCCACATGCTGAAAACGGCAGCCATTTTGTATTTTGAATGTGTATTCCTGAGACTGCAGCTTATCCATTGGTTGGAGGTGAGGCACTGAGTTAGAAACGGACAATGTTACAGTGCTCAACTTTCTTTTTATAGAGATGAGTTCCTCATGGGTGGAGTTGAAGACAGATGCCGAGCAAGCCTTATTTCCTATAATAAACGCTCCCACTTTTCACATTATTAACTAAATCTTCAATTTCTTTTGGTACAGACTTATGGAAAGCCAGAAAAGGGACTCCTCCTCTTGTCCCTCAGACTAGAGCCTTTCAGTATTCCAAAAACAAAGATGTGACTAGTACTACAGACATAACAATGTATTTAAAGGGCTTTCTGAAATCTAATACAACAACCTTCAACATGCTGCTGAAGCTTATTTAAATTTGGTGTATTTTATTATTCGCTCCATGCCATGGCCAGACAGAGGGCCCGTGGGCAGATCCTCCAGATCTGGAGTACAATATACTCCACTCCAGGACTTCCCATGCGGTTTCTAAAATCATGTGATTTTTTTTTTTTTAGAAAGATACCCGAACTGACATGTGACATAATGAGATAGACATGTGTATGTACAGTGCCTAGCACAGAAATAACTATGCTGGAAGGAAGTGACTTCAGTGTGACCCTCACTGATAAGAAATTCCCCTTTTTATCTCTTTCTTGCTCTCAAAAGCCATTCCTGCTAGGAAAGTGTTTTATAGTTATAATTTCTTACCAGTGAGGGTCACACTGTAGTCACTTCCTGCCTGAGTCAGGACTGAGTCAGCCACTTACATACCTGATATTTAACTCTTTCAGGCAGAAAAAAAAAATTAACACAGCATAGTTATTTGTGTGCTAGGTACTGTACATACTCATGTCTATCTCATCATGTCACATGTCAGTTCGGGTATCCTTTAAATCAAACCTTTCACAAGAGTTTGACAGGCTAGATAATTTTAGTAAGAAAGCCAGTGGGGAGGTCAGAAGAACAGTACCGAGTAGGTCAAGTTGGACGGTCTGTGAGTAGCCTACGTATTGTAATGCTTCTGTTGATTTGTAGGTCAAGTTGGAGGGTCTGTGAGTAGCATACACATTGTAATGCTGCTGGTGATTTGATGCAGGGTGACCCAAATGACGGCTCGCCATTCTGCCACTGAAATTCCCGTTATCGTCAAATACTATTTGGGGATGTAATTCGAGGTATGCTGGCACCCTGAATTACCTGTGCGCGGGCCATGGACTATAGCATTGTTGCTATAGCAGCTCCCATGTCTGGAGCTACATGGCCGGGGATGAGATGACCTGCCTCGTAGCGATCCAATGACTTAAAGCGGAACTGTATATACAATTTAAGCACACTGTTTCACTTACCTGGGGCTTCCCCAAGCCCCCAGCAGCCGTCCTGTCCTGCGCCGGTCCTGCCCGAGCCGCCGTTCTCCCGCCGCCAGCTAGTTTCGGTCTCGCCGCTGGGCCACTGCGACTGCGTGGCCCTGGCCACATGTATCCTTTCTTCGCGTCCCCTGGACAGGGGAACGCGAAGAAAGGATACGCTTGGCAGGGCTGCGCTGGCGTCGACTTTGAAGTCTAGGAATGGAGCTGGTGGCGGGAGAACGGAGGCTCGGGCAGGACCGGCGCGGGACAGGGCGGCTGCTGGGGGCTTGCAGAAGCCCCAGGTATGTGGAAAACTGTGCTTAAATTGTATTTACAGTTCCGCTTTAAAGGACACGGGCCTATATGCAATTCACTTTTTCTCCTGACCTTTCTCCTAGGTGATATTTTCACAATTTGTCAATAAAATGCCTTTTAAAACATCAGCAAGCAAAAAAAAATGCTCAAAATAATTTGGAAAGTACCTTTTCATTTTTGATACTTTTACAATTGCAAAGTGTTGAAAAACTATTTTAAATACAAGATGAAAAATTATTATCTCCTAGGAGTACAAGAGTTCATGTCAACTTTAACCCATGATTTCTCTTTGGGCATGATTCTCGTAAGACCAGTAAAAAAATAATTACTGGTACCAACGGCAGGAGAGTAGCAAGTATTGCGCTATTACCGCAACCCTCGTTCCTGGAGTAATGTGTGGGTTACCATGTTAACATGCGTTATGCTGCCCATATTATGTAGCAGCACAGGCCTTACCCAGGTAACACAGGTTGCAGTAATAGGGTAATACCAGCTACTACCCTGGCGTTGGTACCAGTAAAATTGCCCCATGCATGACAGTGCTACTGGACTTACATGAATCACAAGTAAAGACGGAAAGACAGGGATCACCCACTGCTATTGACGACGTTGTTTGTGATCTGTCATGTTGGATCACTAATGACCGACCTCTATTATTCTTCCGTTTTAGACCTCCTCCTCATGGTTGTCCTCCGTCCTCCATAGAGCAGAATAGGTTGCCAAGCAGCAGGTCTATACAGCAGTCATTCACAGAATGTTTCTAGAAATGTATTTGTGGATGACAAATAATTCCTAAATAATTTAAGAAATTCATTTTCTTTCGAGACTTGACCAGTTAAGCAAGTTACTTTACTGCTTGATAAACTAGCCAGTCATACCATCCGGTGGAAGCTCAAAATATTGAAATATTAATTAGTATTATTTCATATATTTCTTTTTATAAATAAAAATATTTTTTGATGTTTTCCCCCTAAATAAATAAAATACCGTATATGGGGGAAGGGGGGACACTATACATATTTTTCTAACAGGTTCGTCACTCGTCTGCAATGAAAAGGCTGGTGGAAGTGTAGGTTAAAGAAGGCGTGTCTTGTAAGAACAGGAAGTTGCAGCATAAGCTCCTCCTTATTAGCTTGTTCACAGTAGAAGGTGTGCAGAAGAATTCACCACTGCTGAATGTGATAGTGAACAGTGCAGCATGGCCTACTCACTATATTTGAATGGTGCTATGCATCTAGTTCATTAAAGGATACCTGTAACCACATAGGGAAGAAAAGTGAAATACTCGCCTAAAAAGCTTAGGATCCCTTAGAGCCTTCTCGGGATCCTCGTTCCCCTGCAGGGCCCCCGTTCAAATCTCGCTCTGGTTTCCTCAGATGCACTAGAGTCTCCAAGTACTTCCAAAGACGCTCAGTTTTGCACATGCTGGAGTCCACACTCATGCTGGCACAGTGCGGAGCTGCTCGTCTTTCGAAGTAAAAGGAGACCCGAGTACTTTTTTACATTAAAGTTGGATACTGGAACAGGGTCCGGCGGTGCAACGAGGGGAAGCAGAGAGGACTGAGAAGGATACGAGGGGTCCAGCGCACTGGCGTAACAATAGGGGAAGCAGCCCTTGCCCCCGCAGGGGGGCCCGGGGCCCGCTCATGGCCGTTTTGGGGGGGCAGGAGGGGTCGCAGCATAAGGGGAGAGCTTTGCACATCAGCGGGGAGGGGGGACAGTCCCCCCCTCCCTCACCTCGGGCTCTCCCCTCTGCGCTGCCCCTCCTGCATCTAAGTGGCAGCTGCGGCGGCAGCTATAATTACCTCCATTCACTACAGAGGTCTCCGATTTGCAAGGGCTTCACATTACTTCCTGTTAGAACAGGAAGTAATGTGAAGCCCTTGCAGATCGGAGACCTCCGTGGTGAATGGAGGTAATTATAGCTGCCACCGCCACTGCTGCCACTTAGATAGATGCAGGAGGGGGAGTGTAGAGGGGAGAGCCTGAGGTGAGGGAGGGGGGGACTGTCCCCCCTCCCCGCTGATGTGCAAAGCTCTCCCTTTATGCTGCGACCCTTCCTGCCCCCCCCCCAAAACGGCCATGAGCGGGCCTTGGGGTGGGAGGCGCTCAAATTCTTGCAGGGGGGCCCAGGGACTTCTAGTTGCGCCCCTGGTCCAGAGCCTTCCCTCTTAGGTGAGTATGTAACTTTTTCTTACCTGGGTGGTTACAGGTGTCATTTAAAACCAGACTTTTTTATGGCACAACACTGCCTTCTCACAAATGGGTACATTGCAGTGGCTGGGTAGTGTAATGGTTAAGTGCGCTGCCTCTCCAATTCAGTAAGCCAGCACCTATTCAGTAAGGAGTTCTTGTGCGAGACTCCCTAACACTGCTACTGCCTACTGAGTACGCTCTAGTGGCTGCCTTGCAAGAGCTTTGAGTCTGACAGGAGAAGAGGGCTATAAAAATACTGGAATTAATATTATTAAATGGAGAAGGAGAGGAGTAGCAGTGTTGTGTTGGAAGTGTAGGTGGTGTGTGTGCCCTGCTTCTAGCAAGAATCAGTTCTACCACCAGGTCCGGTTTTACTTGGTTGATTAGATCACTTTTCTGCTGCCCAAGCTAGCTGCATTTCCACTTGTATCATTTCAAAGCACAATGACCGCCACCGTTTGGTCACAACATCACACAATGTGGCAGACTGTATCTTTGTACAATCATATTTCATGAACAATAATTTCCTATGTGCCTCTAACTATAAGACAGTCAAGATAACAGAACATTACTTTTTGTGGATAACAAGTTATTACATTTGCTGTTTGGAAGGAGAAGAAAAAATGCTGCTTTTAAAGAAAGAAAAATAGGCTTGCTGATTTATGACCCTAAAATGTGATCTACATCGATAAGCTTCAGTATTACTATTTTCTAGGGAGTTGGACATTATGTATTTATTCTGTTTTAGGACAATTCGTGTTCATAAGCTCTCAAGATCTCCGTCCGTCCAGGTTCCTTGCCTCTAGATCAAACCCACCCACTTCAATACAGTGATAACATCAACTCCACCCCTTAGGTTCATGCCCCGCCCATGCAGAACCAAGTGAATAGTATTGAAAAAAATATCAGCTTCATTTGTCTTTTCAAGTTTTCGGCAGTTTTAGTAGGAGTGTCAAATATTCTGACAGAGGGGTTTGGGTGCAATATTTCAGATCACAGAGGGGGGAGTCCTTTTCCCTGGTTCTGAGGGTACATTGACCTTAATTCTGGTAGCTATGTGAGGTAACTATTTTTTGTAGGTAAAATACCTCATGAGGTAAAACATGACTAAAATCTACCAGAATTGCTAAATGTCAAATACCTCATGAGGTAAATTACCTCAAATGAGGTAATTTGTTTGATAACCCTACCAGAATTGAGGCCATTATCTCTTGGTGAACATTTATAAAAACTGGAACACTGTAAACATTTATTTTTTCATAGCCTGCATCTTCTTTCACCACTGTTACAGAAATATTGCATTATTGTTACATGAAAACCTTGGGTTTTGCTGTATTCTTTTATTCTACCCAAAGAATGTTAAATTTGCTACATTTTGTTAAAAAAAAAACTGCAAACAAGAGTCTGTAAATTCAAGTATTCGTTGCCATAGAATGGCAAATAAGTATGCTCTTTTTTTTTTTAAAAGCCTATCTCCAGGCAAAAACTAACATCTTCCAGCAGACAATACTCCTGTATATACAATAAAACATACATGTGTGAGAATTTGTAATCCAGCAGAAAAAGAGATACATATTTTTGCAATATTTCTTGTCTGTCTGTTTCTGCAAGAATTGACTCAAGTTACCAAGGCTCTGGTAAAAACTGAAGGTGCAATGGGAAGAGGGGAGGGGTATAAGCAAATACTGCGCCTCCAGTTTCCCTCCGTCACATGGCGGTCTCCTTCACTCAGTCCCGTTTTTCTTGGCGACGCCAAACACGGACATACTGCGCCACATATGCACAGTATGTCTGTTCTGCTCCCTTGTGGCCACGCAGAGTGATGTCACAGGACAGGTGCGCGCTCGCTCCCCCCGCTCCTGAGTCCTGGCGTGTGCACTCCATTGCAGTAAGCGCCACATGCTGAGTGGAGATGCGGGGGAGCGAGCGCACTCCTGTCTTGTGACATCACTCTGCGCAGCTACAGGGGAGCACAACAGACATGCTGCGTGGCACAGCATGTCTGGGTTTGAAGTCCGCCGAGAAGGACGGGAGTGTGTGAACCTTTAGGCTCTGGTATCCTTTAAAGAGCTGTGGGAAGAGTGAGTGGTGTTAAAATTTTGAGATTTTTTTTGTTAGCTGTTGGGTGAGGCCTCACTCATGCTTCATTTGCATTTTCAAACTCCCATGGTTCACTGTAAAGTGAGCTGCCAGCATGAGTCACTTGCTTTAGAGAGTCTCAGATAACAAATGCTGGAGACACAGAGGTACGGTATCTGTAACTGTTTTGCTGCTGGTTTTCAAACTATAGCACATGTATTTTTTACATTATATTCAAGAATGCTGTCTGCTTAAAGGGACTCCAAGCACCTTTCTTGGGTATGACTTTAAGCATACCTATGAACAATTGAGTGTGTCAGCACTCTTACTAGCCACTTGTTTTATCCAAACTCCCCCTGGTATTGCCGCTATAAAATGCATGGGGCCAGACAACTTCATACAAAGTCGTGCTATGACCCCTCTGGAGGAGCCTCTTGCAATGGCCATGCGTGTCACTTCCTCTTCCTGCTTCCTTCACTTGTTCAATGGCCAAGCGTGTCACTTCCTCTTCCTGCTTCATTCAGTGATGCACTTCTCTAACGGAGAGTATAACTCCTGTGGACAGGGGTGACCCGGAAGTTATAACATAGCCAAGATGGCAGATGCGATTTTTAAATAGAGTCGAATGAAAACTATTTGGTGTAGAACGGCGATTCAGGAGAGCACAACCTACAGAACAGTATGCATCTTTAAATATTTTGCAGTACTGGTCGTAGTCCCATTAAGGATTTCAGTTTTTGCCTGGGGTTCCACTGTAAAGCCAGTCACGTGTGGTCCAGTAGTTAGTCATGGAGAGAATCCGAAGACATAACAACAAAAGTTGTTTAGGTGATACTTTTAATGACTAATGGTACAAGATTTTTTTTGCAAGCTTTCAAAACTTTAAGTTTCTTCTTCAGGCATCTTTCAGAACTTCTTCAGGCAGTTCTGAATCATGCCTGAAAAAGAAACTTAAAGTTTTGAACTCTTGCAAAGGAATCTTGTACAGTTAGTCATTAAAAGTATCACCTAAACAACTTTTGTTGTTATGTCTTTGGATTCCACTTTAAATAAATAGTGCAGCCACTGACCAAGTCTGCAAAGAGATACTGTATACACAATACATATTGTGACATTTGCATCTCACCTCCCCTACGTGCTAGACTATTAAAGGGAAGGTCCAAACAAAATAAAAAAATGAGTTTCACTTACCTGGGGCTTCTACCAGCCCCATGCAGCCATCCTGTGCCCTCGTAGTCACTCACTGCTGCTCCAGTCCCCCGCTGGCAGCTTGCCGACCTCGGAGGTCGGCGGGACGCAATGCGTACATTTTTACGCATTCCCGCTAGTGCAGGAACAATAACGTATACATTTTTACGCATAGAGGTTTCATGCGTAAAAATTTACGCATTGGACCACTAACGCGTAAAAATGTATGTGTTAATGTTCCTGCACTAGCGGGAATGCGTAAAAATGTACGCAATGCGGCTCGCCGACTTCCGAGGTCGGCAAGCTGCCAGCGGGGGACTGGAGCAGCAGTGAGTGACTACGAGGGCACAGGATGGCTGCAGGGGGCTGGGAGAAGCCCCAGGTAAGTGAAACTCATTTTTTTATTTTGCTTGGACCTTCCCTTTAAAGGATACCTATACATTTTCTTCAATTTTGTTTTCATTTATTGATTACATTTAGCACTACAAAATACAATTATTTTATGGGAAAAATATAAAATACCAGAAGTAAAATAAATCTTGTTACTTGCTGAGCCTTGAAGGAAAAGTTTATAATTCTGTTTAGCGTATTTTATTCAGGTTGTTTTATTTACCATTAAAAAAAGGAAATAGCTGAAATAGTATAAATAATTGCTTTGGTGTGCCGGTGCACACCAAAAACCTCTAGCAGATCCGCAAAACGCTAGAGGTTTTTGAAGCAGATTTTCAAAATGATTTTAGGCATGTTTAGAGAGGTTTTCTAAACATACCTGGTATTTTTTGGAGCGTTTTTGTGCAGCAGATTTCATATATTGTTACAGTGAAGCTGTTGTTGAACAGCTTCTGTAACAAAAACACCTGGAAAACTGCCTGATCTAGCGTTTTTCAGAGTGTTTTTCCACTTCCCTATACTTTAACATTGAGGCAGAAACGCCTCAGAAATCTAAAAAATGCTGCAGCCCCCGAGTTTGCGTTTGAGGAAAAAACGAACCGCTCTGGTGTGCACCAGCCCATTCAAATACATTAGCCAAGCGGTTTTCAAACAGCTAGCGTTTTTAAAAATGCTCCAGAATCGCTCTGGTGTGCACCTAATAAGGTTTATGGACAGTTGAAAGAATCAGTGTATTGTTGCCGATAATGTTATTTAAAGGTTGCTTGTCCAACCAGTAGGTGGAGCTGTGTACAAATATCACATTTTCATTTGACATTTAATTATTTTTAATTTTGCAAAAAAAAAAAAAAATCCCTGCCCTTTGCCAAGCTTACAATCAAATGGCAAAGTATATAAGCTTAGCTAGCATAAAATAACATCACATCAAGATAGCATAATCTGCATAATTGACATAATTAACTCATCACATGTTCTTAAAGTGCCAAACCCCCCCATAAAATAATAATAATAGTCCTGTCATCCTGCAGCTTTCCTTTTCATAAATTTGAGTGAAAAATCCATGTTCAGTCTGAAATGATAAGAGCAAAAGTAAATCAAAATCATGATTTATTCTCTTTGGGCTTAAAGTATTTAGATTGTCTATCCAGTTTCAGTAGACTTCCTTTTGTTTCACAGTGAGTACGCAATCACCCCCTCTCTGCGATTTTGGCACATCATCAACCACCATGAATCTGAGGTCATTGCAACCATTGCCCACCTCCTTATAATGCATGAAATAGTTATAGCGCACATTCAAAAAAAATCGCTTTTCATATAACAGTTCTTGCACAATTCAGTGCTCTTCTTATGCACTCTAATCCAGGTTAATACAACCACCACCAGGTCACCCGTCGGGGAACAAACCCACACAGTCGTTGTGACCACTATTAGACTGGTCAAAGTGCAACTCATGCAGGGATACCTCTGCACATCAGGCCCCAGTTGATTGTACTGCTTCAGTGTGTGCAGGATGGCCTTAGAGCACATGTGTCGAACTCCAGGCCTGGAGGGCCAGATCCATGCCAGTGTTTAGGATGGCCTGAGGAAGAAAAGAATGTGTTCTACCTGATGGACTCAGACCCATCAATTCATTTGAGCTGTATCAAAAATGTGTGAGGATCTCGGCCCTCGTAGGACCGGTTTGACATACCTGCCTTAGAGTAATGGCGCCAATATGTGCAAGATGACCTCAGAATGAAACAATGCCTCTCATAGCGTGATTCTGTATAAAAACTTAAAATTTTATTATAAAAATGCACTCACATGCTTGTGATTAAAAACACGCCTAGAGTTTTGCCAGTACGGGTTCTCCCCCGCTGCCAGCTCAGTCAGGCACCTCCTTGCGGCTGTTGGCATCTGCCCCACTTGGCTCCGTGCGCTCCACAATGCTTTCACCATCCGTCACTTCCTGGCTCTGTTAGCCAGGACTTCCTGGCTCTGTTAGTCTCCGCCCAACATGTTTCGTCACTGCTTCGCGACTCATCAGCGGCACCTCCTTATAGTGTCAGAGGATAGGAAACTCCCACTGCCCTGATCTCACTGAATACCTGTGCGGAGCAATCCTATTCCCAACCCTCTGGGTGATCTCATTGATGGAAAGTCATCGACAGGAACAGCGGATGATGTAGATAGCATAAGTAGATTGATACGTCAAAAATTGAACTAGTTATATCCTTTTGTCCCTTTGCAGTTCTAAAACATGGAGCCTTTAATGATATGCTATGTGTGCATTCAGAGCACGACAAGCATTGGAAACAATCTCTGTGTCTAGGAATCGGGGTTGTGATTATAGTTGTGGACTGTATCATACTGTACTGGACTTTCAGCCCTTACTAATCTTATTGCCAATAGTTGGATTGTGGCGAAATGCCTACAAAGGGGAGAAGTGAGAAATTCCTTAATATGAGGATACACATTGCTGAGTGAGTGCCAATGGATTTTTAAGATAGCAAAGACCTTATGTGAATAGAAGTGATGTTGGCACACGTAGGGTACTTGTTTGGCAGTTGATCTTATGTGTGGCAGTGGGACAACCACACCGATAAACTTTCTGACACGTCACTTTTCCTCTTGTCAGCCAACTCCACAGCACCATCCTATATCTTTAAAAAATCCTGTTTGGTCCCAGCTATCTTTGCTTAAAGAGACACTGAAGCTGAATTTTTTTTTATGATATAATGAATTGGTTGTGTAGTACAGATAATTACTAGAACATTAGTAGCAAAAAGAAATATCCTCATATTTTTATTTTCAGTTATACAGCTTTTTTTTTTATAACATTGCATCAATTTCTAATATTTGCAGTTTACACACTACTCAGCTCAGCATTCCAAATGTTTTTTACAGAACAGGCAAGTGAACTTTTGACCTGTCCTGAACTGTTCTCTGTAAAGGAAAAAACAATACAGTTCAGATAACAACCTTCAGAAAACAGAGCTCTCTGCCACTTTGAAAGTCCTGGAGCTCAATGGCAATTTACATAGATAACAACTGGAGTTTCTTGACTCTTCCTGTACTGGAAACAATATTAGACTTATGTCTCTGCTCCCAATGCTTTATTTCTTAGCTGTACTACACAACCAACTTATTATATCATAATTTTTTTTTTCGCTTCAGTGTCTCTTTAATGTTGTCCTTCATGGAAAAAGGCATCTCAAGTCTGGTCTCACACAAAGCCAGGCCAAGGCAGAGGCAAGAGAGGCTCCAGCCTCAGGGCGCAGTGTTGGAGGGGACACAACTCACTCAGATATCATTCCCCTATTGTGTTTGAAGCAGAGAGAAATAAGAAAAGAAGATACATAGACGTGACTGCAAGACAGATAACTAGAGATTAAGGTGTTGGGGCGGGTGCCTCTTAGTTCAGTAGCAATTAGTGTGTGATGGCTGGGGTGGGAGGGATGGGGGACGGGCGCACTTTGGTGCCTCGGACTTGGGTGCTGGAGGGACTGGTCCTGGCTCTGGTCTCACACACGTCTCTTGTCTTGTTGAGCAGCCTTCAGTGTGTGGATGTTGCCAGGAAATTCTCAGTTGTGTTGGCAAAACGCAGACTTACTTTTACAGCATTTCTTACTAACGAAACTACATTGTTTTAATTTTAACTATTGCCTGTCTCTGGGGAGCTGATCTACACCATACTGTTCTTCAAAAAAAGCTGCAAAGTACATTTTCCAAATTGCTTCTTGTTTCTGAATTAAATAAAAAATATTCTATTCAATTTTGTTGAAAATAAAGTGTGTATGACTTGCGTAGTGTTAGATTGAGGTTTCTAGGAATCTAACTACCTGAACGGCAGAAAAGGGACGACAATGTATTATTTTATGTTACTATTTTAACAAACTTCATCAGTACTGAAAGGGTAAGTTCACACAATGCAAACCACGTATATATATTATCTTAACATCTTCTTTTTATAGAAGGATCTTTATTTCCCATAGTGCTATGGGGCTATGTATATTACTTTGTGTTCATACAGAAAAAAAATGTATTTATTCGTTTTTTTTGTTTATTTTGTGTACAATAACATTCTATAGTAGTGCCTTAAAATACCTAAATTAATATTTTATAAGACTTTATTGCACACGTTTATTGAACGTAAATACATCCAAAATTAAGGTTGTTTTATACAAAGGCTTAAGATATCTATGTGTATAAAATAAAATAAAAAATATTGTCTGATCAAAGTGTCTGGTTTGGTTTATACGACGCTATATATTGTGCTACGATTAGGGCTGTGAAGTCGGAGTCAGGTGCATTTTGGGTACCTGGAGTCGGAGTCGGTGGTTTCAATAAATCGAGGAGTCGGGGTCGGATGATTTTTGTGCCCAACTCCACAGCCCTGGTAAGTATAAAGCTACGTACACTCATACGACAACGATCGTTCGTTGTGAGCGACGAACAAACTTTTAATTGATGAAAGAACGACCTTTTAAAGGTGTGTAACGATCTGATCGTTAGAACGAACATTACATCACGTAAAGCAACTATTGCGTTTGCGCATAAAAATGAAAAGTTTCATGGAGAAATAGCGAAATGCCAACGATGTACTACTTTTGCAAACGATCGTCATTGGAAAAAATCCGCCAAGCTAGATCGTTCGTTTTTAACGATCTAGCTCGTCCGTCATTAGACTTAATGGTCGTTGGCTGCTTTTTTTTAAACGATCGTCGTTTGAAATGATCGGGGAACGATCATTTCAAACTACTATAGTCGCATGTGTGTACGCACCTTAAGACTACAGAGTTGGAGTCAAGATGTCGGGGCAGTTTTGGGTACCTGAAGTCGTAGTTGGTGGTTTCATAAACTGAAGAGCCGGAGTTGGAGTCGCATTTTTTTTTGTACCAACTCCACAGCCCTGGTAAGTATTAGATTAAGGAGTCGAGGAGTCGGGGCAATTTTGGGTCCCCGGCGTCGGAGGTTTCATAAACTGAGGAGTCGGATGATTTTTGTACCAACTCCACAGTCCTGGCTAGGATAAAATTGTTTCTGTAAACATGAAGGGATTGGCTTCATCTCAAGGTCAAAGTCGTTATTTCGGGCGCCAGTGTTTCGGCTTTATTAGCTCCCCGCCATAGTTCCTAATGTAAGCTTACGGCTTGGTGGTGCCAGTTACTTGATTTAGTCATTGGCGCTTGGCTGTATAGTGGAGTGCTGGCTATTGGTTGCAGTAAATAAATTGGGCATCCCTACTTCCCCAATCCGTGGCAGAGCCCCAAAGTCGCTTGGCTATAGAACTCTATTTTTATGAAAATAGCATTAAGACTTTAAAGGACAATTATTAAAGCTGAGGTTTGTTTCAGAACAGCGTAATAGACTGTAGCAGCATAGACAAGATTAAATAATTTTATCCCCCCTCCCATTTCTCATATACTATGCAAATGGGGCCCATATATGTGGTGTCAGCGTCAAGGAAAAACCATGTGCCTGAGGGGACACTGTTATTTAAAGGGGCAATATGGCGAAAAATTGTAAAATTTAAAATATGTGCAAACATAGACAAATAAGAAGTACGTTTTTTTCAGAGTAAAATGAGCCATAAATTACTTTTCTCCTATGTTTCTGTCACTTACAGTAGGTAGTAGAAATCTGACAGAACCAACAGGTTTTGGACTAGTCTATCTCTTCATAGGGGATTCTCAACAAGGCTTTTATTCTTTATAAATATATTCCCTAAAAAGGATTTAAACTATGATGCTGTCCAGCTTCTCTGCTCCCTACACAGTTTTTTTGGCAGTTGAACAGAGCAACTGTCATTCACTAAGTGCTTTTGAAAATAAATAAATCCCTGAGAATCCCCCTGGGAAGAGATGGACTAGTCCAAAACCTGTCGCTTCTGTCAGATTTCTACTACTACTGAAAGTGACAGCAACATAGGAGAAAAGTAATATATTACTCTGGAAAAAACGTCCTTCTTATTTGTTTATGTTTTCACATATTTTAAATTTTACAATTTTTACAATTACAAATTTTACAATTTTTCGCCATAGTGCCCCTTAAATAACGTTGCAGCGCGGGTTCCAGAAAAAAAAATGCCTCCCCCCTTACCGCTGTGTGAAAGCTGCGGGTGTGGCATCAGGAGTGTGTGAGAGGAGCGGGGGAAAACCACTCTCACTTCCTCACTACTGCAGACACTCTGCGTCCAGTGCGTTGCATTAGCCATGGTAGACAGACGATTGAAGCATCTACAGCATGCACATGCATAGACACAGAGAGTCTGCAGGGGAGAGGAAAAGAGTGGTTGTCTCTTGCTCCTCTCACTTACTCCTGATACTTTCACACTGCGGCGAGGGGAGGAGTATATTTTTC
The DNA here is from genome assembly GCF_040937935.1 of Hyperolius riggenbachi. Lineage (NCBI taxonomy): Eukaryota > Metazoa > Chordata > Amphibia > Anura > Hyperoliidae > Hyperolius > Hyperolius riggenbachi. The sequence goes on along the minus strand of NC_090651.1, from coordinate 25,875,291 downwards.
CAGATCCTGCACTGAAGCTTGATTAAAGAACGGCCACCCCTCAGGCACATGGTTTCTCCTGCTTATCGACGTCGACACCACACCTATGGGCCCCATGGGCACAGTATGGTAGGGGACAGAGAGGGTGGGGGACAAAAAAAGGACAAAAACAATTAATCTTGTCTATGCTGCTACACTCTATTACTGCTGTTCTGACAGCAACCTCATCTTTTATAGCTGCCCTTAAAGGAGGCTCATGTGGGGAAATAATATGTTCCCACAATGGGCCAAATAAAATGCCCTGTCTCCAACTAGATTATAGACATACGTCCAAAGTGTGAACTGTAAAGATGTAAAATCGTAAGAGAACAGAGGCGCCAGCAGGATAAAAGGTAATAAAAATTTGCTGGGAGGCAGTGGTGGACTTACCTCCGGAAAGCAGACTTAAAATACTGTCTGAATTAAACAAATAAATGTATTATTGGTACCCCAAAAGATGCAATGTGTTTCGCAGGCACAGCCCGCTTCATCAGGCAATAAGATAGGGGACAAGCAGTAGCTCGTCAGTAGCATTACAGAGGCGCTATTCGTGCTACTGACGAGCTACTGTTTGTCCCCTATCTTATCGTACGCAGTGTCACTGTGCCTGTCTGGTACCTGTCTGTGTGTGACAGGTGCACATTGTAATACCCATCACTGCATATACCTACTACCTGTTGTTCACTTCAGTGCACCCACCCACCTAGGTGAGTGCACGCAGTGTGAGATTTAATGCCACCAGTCACTGTACCTGTTCGCGGTACGTGTGTGTGACAGGTGCACATTTGTAATACCCATCACTGCATATACCTACCTGTTGTGTTCAGTGCACCCACCTACCTACGTGAGCGCACGCAGTGTCACTGTGCCTGTCCGGTACCTGTGTGTGTGTGACAGGTGCACATTTATAATACCCATCACTGCATATACCTACCTGTTGTGTTCAGTGCACCCACCTACCTACGTGAGTGCACGCAGTGTGATATACCACTCCGTGCACACCCACGATAATAAGGTCATTGCTTCATTGTGGACAGACCAAATTTGATCAGCTGGACAGTCACTGTTCTGTCATTCAGCTACCTCAGCCTGACGACCAATCGACCATATGGGCTGGAAAGCCGCCAGCACTCTCGCCATGGTGCGCACCAGTCCAGCACGGCCGTCACAACACAAACAGCTGTGTGCGGTGCGTTACACAGTGAGTTTGGTGTGTCAGTGTGAAGCAGAACTCTAATTACACTCCCTGATTGATGTATACACATGCAAGATGTTTTAACCACTTGCCGACCGCCTACTTCATATTGGCGGCGGCAAAGTGGCAGCCCCAGGACCACGTAACGCAGATTGGCGTCAGGTCCTGGGGCACTCTCTGGCCGGGGATCGCGCGCTGGGATGCGCGCGCATCCACCGGCAATAGGCTCCGCCCACCCGCGACGTCAACCCGCCGGCCAATCGGAAGCGCCGGCGGGTTGTTAACCCCGCGATCGCCGCTACAAAGTGTATAATACACTTTGTAATGTATACAAAGTGTATTATACAGGCTGCCTCCTGCCCTGGTGGTCCCAGTGTCCGAGGGACCACCAGGGCAGGCTGCAGCCACCCTAGTCTGCACCCAAACACACTGATCTGCCCCCCCCTGCCCCCTGATCGCCCACAGTACCCCTCAGCCCCCCCCCTGCCCACCCCCCAGACCACCATTTGCACACAATCACCCCCCTAATCACCCATCAATCACTCCCTGTCACTATCTGTCAACGCTATTTTTTTTTTTAGTCCCTAAACTGCCCCCTGCTCCCTCCTGATCACCCCCCCACCCCTCAGATTCTCCCCAGACCCCCCCAGACCCTCCCCCCCCCTGCGTACTGTATGCATCTATCCCCCCTGATCAACTGTCAATCACCTGTCAATCACCTGTCAATCACCTGTCAATCACCCGTCAATCACCCCCTGTCACTGCCACCCATCAATCAGCCCCTAACCTGCCCCTTGCGGGCAATCTGATCACCCACCCACACCAATAGATCGCCCGCAGATCCGACATCAGATCACCTCCCAAATCCATCGTTTACATCTATTCTCTCCTCTAAACACCCACTAATTACCCATCAATCACCCATCAATCACCCCCTATCACCACCTGTCACTGTTACCCATCAGATTAGACCCTTGCGGGCACCCAATCGCCCGCCCACACACTCAGATTGCCCTCAACCCCCCCCCCCTTATCGATTCGCCAGTGCATTATTTACATCCGTTCTTCCCTGTAATAACCCACTGATCACCTGTCAATCACCCCCTGTCACTGCCACCCATCAATCACCCCCTGTCACTGCCACCCATCAATCAGCCCCTAACCTGCCCCTTGCGGGCAATCTGATCACCCACCCACACCAATAGATCGCCCGCAGATCCGACATCAGATCACCTCCCAAATCCATCGTTTACATCTATTCTCTCCTCTAAACACCCACTAATTACCCATCAATCACCCCCTATCACCACCTGTCACTGTTACCCATCAGATTAGACCCTTGCGGGCACCCAATCGCCCGCCCACACACTCAGATTGCCCTCAACCCCCCCCCTTATCGATTCGCCAGTGCATTATTTACATCCGTTCTTCCCTGTAATAACCCACTGATCACCTGTCAATCACCCCCTGTCACTGCCACCCATCAATCACCCCCTGTCACTGCCACCCATCAATCAGCCCCTAACCTGCCCCTTGCGGGCAATCTGATCACCCACCCACACCAATAGATCGCCCGCAGATCCGACATCAGATCACCTCCCAAATCCATCGTTTACATCTATTCTCTCCTCTAAACACCCACTAATTACCCATCAATCACCCCCTATCACCACCTGTCACTGTTACCCATCAGATTAGACCCTTGCGGGCACCCAATCGCCCGCCCACACACTCAGATTGCCCTCAACCCCCCCCCCCTTATCGATTCGCCAGTGCATTATTTACATCCGTTCTTCCCTGTAATAACCCACTGATCACCTGTCAATCACCCCCTGTCACTGCCACCCATCAATCACCCCCTGTCACTGCCACCCATCAATCAGCCCCTAACCTGCCCCTTGCGGGCAATCTGATCACCCACCCACACCAATAGATCGCCCGCAGATCCGACATCAGATCACCTCCCAAATCCATCGTTTACATCTCTTCTCTCCTCTAAACACCCACTAATTACCCATCAATCACCCCCTATCACCACCTGTCACTGTTACCCATCAGATTAGACCCTAATCTGCCCCTTGCGGGCACCCAATCACCCGCCCACACCTCAGAACGCCCTCAGACCCCAGCCCTGATCACCTCGCTAGTGCATTGCTTGCATCTATTTCCCCCCTCTAATCACACCTTGAGACACCCATAAATCACCTCCTGTCACCCCCTAGCACACCTACCCATCAGATCAGGCCCTAATTTGCCCCGTGTGGGCTCCTGATCACTCGGCCAAACCCTCAGATCCCCCTCAGACCCCCTTCCGATCACCTCCCCAGTGCATTGATTGCATCTATTTTCCCCTCTAACCGCCCCCTGAGACACCCATCAATCACCTCCTGTCACCCCCCTAGCACTCCTATCCATCAGATCAGGCCCAATACATCCTGTCATCTAAGAGGCCACCCTGCTTATGACCGTTTCCACAAAATTTGCCCTCTCATAGACCACCTGTCATCAAAATTTGCAGATGCTTATACCCCTGAACAGTCATTTTGAGAAATTTGGTTTCCAGACTACTCACAGTTTTGGGCCCGTAAAATGCCAGGGCAGTATAGGAACCCCACAAGTGACCCCATTTTAGAAAGAAGACACCCCAAGGTATTCTGTTAGGTGTATGATGAGTTCATAGAAGATTTTATTTTTTGTCACAAGTTAGCGGAAATTGGATTTTTATTGTTTTTTTCACAAAGTGTCATTTTTCACTAACTTGTGACAAAAAATAAAATCTTCTATGAACTCACCATACCCCTAACGGAATACCTTGGGGTGTCGTCTTTCTAAAATGGGGTCACTTGTGGGGTTCCTATACTGCCCTGGCATTTTAGGGGCCCTAAACCGTGGGGAGTAGTCTAGAAAACAAATGCCTCAAAATGACCTGTGAATAGGACGTTGGGCCCCTTAGCGCACCTAGGCTGCAAAAAAGTGTCACACATGTAGTATCGCCATACTCAGGAGAAGTAGTATAATGTGTTTTGTGGTGTATTTTTACACATACCCATGCTGGGTGGGAGAAATCTCTCTGTAAATGGACAATTGTGTGTAAAAAAAATCAAAAATGTGTCATTTACAGAGATATTTCTCCCACCCAGCATGGTTATATGTAAAAATACACCACAAAACACATTATACTACTTCTTCTGAGTACGGCGATACCACATGTGTGACACTTTTTTGCAGCCTAACTGTGCTAAGGGGCCCAAAGTCCAATGAGTACCTTTAGGATTTCACAGGTCATTTTGAGACATTTGGGTTCAAGACGACTACTCACGGTTTAGGGCCCCTAAAATGCCAGGGCAGTATTGGAACCCCACAAATGACCCCATTCTAGAAAGAAGACACCCCAAGGTATTCCGTTAGGAGTATGGTGAGTTCATAGAAGATTTTATTTTTTGTCACAAGTTAGCGGAAATTGATATGTATTGTTTTTTTTTTCACAAAGTGTCATTTTCCGCTAACTTGTGACAAAAAAAAAATCTTCTATGAACTCACCATACCCCTAACGGAATACCTTGGGGTGTCTTCATTCTAAAATGGGGTCACTTGTGGGGTTCCTATACTGCCCTGGCATTTTAGGGGCCCTAAACCGTGAGGAGTAGTCTAGAATCCAAATGCCTCAAAATGACATGTGAATAGGACGTTAGGCCCCTTAGCGCACCTAGGTTGCAAAAAAGTGTCACACATGTGGTATCGCCGTACTCAGAAGAAGTAGTATAATGTGTTTTGAGGTGTATTTTTATACATACCCATGCTGGGCGGGAGAAATCTCTCTGTAAATGGACAATTGTGTGTAAAAAAAATCAAATAATTGTCATTTACAGAGATATTTCTCCCACCTAGCATCTGTATGTGTAAAAATACACCCCAAAACACATTATACTACTTCTCCTGAGTACGGCGGTACCACATGTGTGGCACTTTCTTGCACCCTAAGTGCGCTAAGGGGCCCAAAGTCCAATGAGTACCTTTAGGATTTCACAGGTCATTTTGCGACATTTGGTTTCAAGACTACTCCTCACGGTTTAGGGCCCCTAAAATGCCAGGGCAGTATAGGAACCCCACAAATGACCCCATTTTAGAAAGAAGACACCCCAAGGTATTCCGTTAGGAGTATGGTGAGTTCATAGAAGATTTTATTTTTGTCACAAGTTAGCAGAAAATGACACTTTGTGAAAATAAACAATTAAAATCAATTTCCGCTAACTTGTGACAAAAAAAAAAAATCTTCTATGAACTCACCATCCTCCTAATGGAATACCTTGGGGTGTCTTCCTTCTAAAATGGGGTAATTTGTGGGATTCCTATACTGTCCTGGCATTTTAGGGGCCCTAAACCGTGAGGAGCAGTCTTGAAACGAAATTTCTCAAAATGACCTGTGAAATCCTAAAGGTACTCATTGGACTTTGGGCCCCTTAGCGCAGTTAGGGTGCAAAAAAGTGCCACACATGTGGTATCGCCGTACTCAGGAGAAGTAGTATAATGTGTTTTGGGGTGTATTTTTCCACATACCCATGCTGAGTGGGAGAAATATCTCTATAAATTGACAATTGTGTGTTAAAAAAAGAAAACAATTGTCATTTACGGAGATATTTCTCCCACCCAGCATGGGTATGTGTAAAAATACACCCCAAAACACATTATACTACTTCTCCTGAGTACGGCAATACCACATGTGTGGCACTTTTTTGCAGCCTAACTGCGCTAAGGGGCCCAAAGTCCAATGAGCATCTTTAGGCTTTACAGGGGTGCTTACAATTAGGCACCCCCCAAAATGCCAGGACAGTGAACACACCCCACAAATGACCCCATTTTGGAAAGTAGACACTTCAAGGTATTCAGAGAGGAGCATAGTGAGTCCGTGGCAGATTTCATTTTTTTTTGTCGCAAGTTAGAAGAAATGGAAACTTTTTTTTTTTTTTTTTTTTGTTACAAAGTGTCATTTTCCGCTAACTTGTGACAAAAAATAAAATCTTCTATGAACTCACCATGCCTCTCACTGAATACTTTGGGATGTCTTCTTTCCAAAATGGGGTCATTTGGGGGGTATTTGTACTATCCTGGAATTTTAGCCCCTCATGAAACCTGACAGGTGCGCAGAAAAGTCAGAGATGCTTGAAAATGGGAAAATTCACTTTTTGCACCATAGTTTGTAAACGCTATAACTTTTACCCAATCCAATAAATATACACTGAATGGGTTTTTTTTTATCAAAGACATGTAGCAGAATAACTTTCGCGCTCAAATGTATAGGAAATTTTACTTTATTTGAAAACTGTCAGCACAGAAAGTTAAAAAAGTCATTTTTTTGACAAAATTCATGTCTTTTTTGATGAATATAATAAAAACTAAAACTCGCAGCAGCAATCAAATAGCACCGAAAGAAAGCTGTATTAGTGACAAGAAAAGGAGGTAGAATTCATTTAGGTGGTAGGTTGTATGACTGAGCAATAAACCGTGAAAGCTGCAGTGGTCCGAATGGAAAAAAAGGCTCTGGTCCTTAAGGGGTTTTATGACTGCAGTCCTTAAGTGGTTAAAGCACTTTAGGCCTGCAATTTAGCATTCAATGTGATTTCTGACCTGAAACGCTGCTTTGCGTCAAATCCAGATTTTTCACCGGGACTTTTGGCATCTATATCCCACTCCGCCATGCCCCCCTCCAGGTGTTAGATCCCTTGTAACATGCTTTCCATCACTTTTGTGACCAGCATAAGTGTTTCTAGTGTTCAAAGTTCGCCTCCCCATTGAAGTCTATTGCGGTTCGCGAAAGTTCGCGCAAACCAAACTTTCGCGGAAGTTCGCGAACCCGGTTCACGAATCAGGGGCCATCTCTATGCAGCATAGATAAAATGTAACATTTATTATAAAAGTAAGTAGATAGGTGTGTTAACATGAATAAAAAGATCCATATGTCACATCAGTATACATATACAATGAGCCGCCTAACATGTTTCGCAGTTTGAAGAGGCCGCTTCTTCAGAGGCATAGAATTGCAGTTTAAAGTGAACCTCCGGACTAAAAATCGACTCCGCAGCACTGAAAAGGCTTGGTGTTTCTTTAACAGTTTCACAGCATCAGAACTTTGTTTCTCTTATACAAGCCTCATTTTTAGCTGCACAGAAGAAAACTGCCCGGGCTTTTTTCTCCTGATGCTGTGCAAAGCATGATGGGATTTCTGATTTTGTTGTTCTCGTTCTGCTGTTTTGGTGCATTTTTTTTTTTTTTACATTTTGAATTTGACATTTGAAGCCTAGTGTGTGCAGCTGGGAGTGGTAATCAGGACACAGGGCAGTTGGAACTGTGTCTCCTGCTCCCTGTCACCTCCTTTCAACCAAAAAGATGGCTGCCCCCATGACAAAGATGGCAACCCCCATGAATCACAAACATTTGCCTGTTCTTTTAAAACAGGGTGGGTAAGAAATTATATTACCCATCTATTTTAATTAACATAACTAATGTAACTTGATGGCAGTATGTTTGTTTAGGCTGAAGTTCCCCTTTAACATTCATGATGATGGAAATAAAACCATAATATCATAAAAGACAAACAACACATCCTCTGGGATGCTCAAAGTATCTACTTTTCAGGAATACCCAGTTGGGTCGATGAGAATAGCTTTAATGGATCTGTAGGTAATGATAATATCCAACAACCAGTCTCTGGTTATATACAAAGAGGCCTTGTAGTACTGTACTGTAACCAGGAGTTTCTGGGCAGGTATCCCATGCAGTTCGAGGGAACAGCCATATTTTTTATTCATGCCAACATATCTGCCTGTTCAATACTTTTATAAGAAAAGTTACATTTTATCTATGCTGCATAGAATACTACTGGCCTGTAAAATCCTAGTCCTATGTTGAAGTGGTCTGAAAGCCAGCATATTTACTTTTCTCTAAAAGATTCCTCACAGCTTGAAAGCTACTATCCCAGAATTTTTTTATTTATTAGAACATGACTGAGATGGTTAAACAAAGCACTTTGTTCTGCTATTCAGCTTCAAATCCGCATCCAAACTGGAGATAACAGTATCTTTGTTTGCATGTCAATGTTCATACAGGTGTGTAAACACAGTGTAACAGGTGAAAAGGAGCTCTCTGTGCTTCAGGCACACACACAGTTCAGAAATAGCTCATTGGAAGATGTTAATATAAAATAAAAAGCAGTTTGAATAAAATGCAATGACAGCTTTTAGGGCATGATAAACTACACTTTGGAAACTTGTAATTTGTAAACAGACAATATTACTTATGCACAAAAGCAAAGAGTCACCTAATGCCACAATCTGGGTGGGAGCAAATGTCACCCAGTGCTGCTACGGGGGAAGGGGAGGGGGAGAGTGGGAGTGGGGTAGAAAGCCACCTAATGCTGCTATGGGGGGGGGGGGAGTAACCAACCCCCCCCCCCCCCCCCCCCACACACACACACACACACACACACACACACCACCACCAATACAGCAATCTGGGAGGGGGACCTGTTGAAGGGAACTAACTAAGCACCCTTTTTTCCCTGGAATTTCTCCTGGTTTCTAATAGCTATAGGAGCTGGCATAGTCCCCCCTCCCCTTCTAGCTACACATTATTTATCCAGGAGAAGGTGTGAAGATAGCATCTGTGACTTCTCTAATGCTGGGAATACACGTTAAGTTTTTACTTTAGATAGATGGGTTCGATAGATAAATTCCAACCTGTCGGATCTGGTCGATTCTACTTTCGTTTCGATTCTCCTCATTCAAGTGAATGTAATTGATAAGAAAAGATAAGGAATCAAGAGGGGAATCGAGCAGTGAATCGAGAGTAGAATCTATCGAAAGCGAAAACGACGGCAAAAACGAACGCAAAAACGCATCGTGTATTCCCGGCATAAGCTCTTTGAAGCACTTAGTTGATGAAAGTTATTGTTTACTCCCTGCTAATGGGTGCAATAAAACAATTACATTAGTCCTTAGCTGCCTGAAATTTCTGTGGTTGGGTAAACCTCGGAAGTAGGCTAATAAAACATCTGCTAAACTTAATTTTTTCCTGGTTAAAGACAAGATAATACATAATTAAGGCGAGAAAACATAGGTAGTAAACCATGAGAACAACGTTGATCGCATCCTGGCCCACAGGCAATGGAATCAGACAGGCGGGGATCATGGGAGAGGACTTTCAGACCCCCGCTGGCTTATTGCAGAATTTCCAAAATGAAGTGCAAATCTTCCGACTAGGAGTCCCATCAAACCGGGCTTCACCTTGACAATAGCATCCAGGTGTGTCTGCCATCCCCAGTAACTATCTGTGACAAGCTCACTCTGTCTCATTGTTATCATGTGCAGCGTGCTAAGTGCATCTAAATAACAGCAAATCCTGTAAGGCAGTGCCTTGCTTTATAGCCTATTAAGGAGTTTATTGACCAAGAGAAGAAACACTCCTATGGTGAAAGCTGGACTAGCCATATGGAAGCAATAATAACCCAGAGATTAGCAGAGAAGCCCCGGAGCTCCCTCTTGTGGCCAACTGCAGAATGGGCTTTCAGAAAAACAGAATTTTAATGAGTTCCGGAAAATCCATTAGGCATGGCTTGGAATTTTAGACAACTAAAGGCTTAATTATTCAATAAGATGGGGTAAAACGGCAGCAATGGCTTCTCAAGATCAGCAATCAGCAGAAATCAGAGTTTGCCAAAAGTCAGATCCAGAGATGTAGCAATATACCTCCCAACTTTCTGAGATAAGAAAGAGGGACACTTTAAGACAGAGGCGGGACAAGGTCCTCCAGCACTCAAGGCTGAGACACCAAAGTGCGCCCCTCCATCCCTCCCACCCCAGCCGTCACACACTGATTGCTATTAGACTAAGAGGCCCCCAGGGTTCCCAACCACCTTAATCTCTTGATATCGGGCTCGCAGGCACTGCCATGTATCCCCTTTTCTTATTTCTCTCTGCTTCAAACACAATAGGGGAACGATAGCTGAGTGAGTTGTGCGCCCCCTCCTACACTGCGCTCTGAGGCTGGAGCCTCTCTCGCCTCTGCCTCGGTCCGGCCCTGCTTTAAAGAGGAACTCCAGTGAAAATAATGTAATAAAAAAGTGCTTTTACAATAATTATGTATAAATGATTTAGTCAGTGTTTTCCCATTGTAAAATCTTTTAAATCCCTGATTTACATTCTGACATTTATCACATGGTGACATTTTTACTGCTGGCAGGTGATGTAGCTGCTGCTTGCTTTCTTGGCAGTTGGAAACAGCTGTAAACAGCTATTTCCCACAATGCAACAAGGTTCACAGACAGGAAACTGCCAGGAGTACCTCGGCCCCCAGAGTTTCTTGTGGGAGGGGTTTTACCACAATATCAGCAATACAGAGCCCCCTGATGATCTGTTTGAGAAAAGGAATAGATTTCACATGTAAAAGGGGGTATCAGCTACTGATTGGGATGAAGCTCAGTTCTTGGTCAAGGTTTCTCTTTAAGACACACCCATGTCACAGCCCCAGACACGCCTTTGCCTTACCCCCTAGTCATGCACACCACAAAGAATTTATAAGCAAAAGGGAGGACCCTCGGAAAGCACGTTGTCTATACAATAAACATGGTGTAATAAGTGTAACAAGAGCACTATTCCTCTCCTAAGTAGGCATTCCAGCATGCTGCTACTATTGTACGCAAATGCGGGGTTCTCGAGCAAAAGCCGATGGGCACAGTGTCACAGCCTCCCCATCCTGAGGGCTTGTGCCTTTGCTGTGTTGCATCTTCGCATTCCACATGGACAGACTGCATCCACCTCCAACCCGGAGCTTCCACGCCTCTCCATCGGTGTTCCTCCACCGGTGAATACTCCTGGTCCCTAGCTCTAAGTCAGGGGAACGCTCTACACAGCTGTTTTCACCCAACAGCCTGAGATGCCAGATGAGACCTGTCCAACTAGGGCACTTCCTGTTACCTTACATTAATTGTGAGTGCTGCCATCTTGTTTTTCTTCCAGTTCATGTCTGAGCCATGACGTTAACTGCATGGAGTTTGTATGTTCTGCCTATGTTTACATGGGTTTCCTCCCACATCCCAAAAAATATACTGGCCAGTTAATTACTTGAAGGAAACATAACAGACAAACCAAGAGCCCACTATAGTATAATATGTAAATGTTCAAAAGGTTATTTGAAAGTGCGAAGGATGGAATAATACTCATAAGTCTAAAGGTGGCCAATAACGGTAAAATTTCCTGAACGATCTTTTACGAACGATTCTTCACATGAACAATCGGAAATTATCATTCGGGACCACTAATGGACAAAAAAAAAATCTCCTAACCAATCTGATCAGATTAATTAAATCAATCCGGTTTTCAGTTCGGCCCTGTCAATCTGACTGGATTGCTTAGGGGTAGTCATGCGAAGAATTGTTCATAAATGATCGTTTGAAAAATTGTATTGTTAGTGGCCACCTTAAAGGAGTTATT